>NC_084761.1:10477045-10780454 GCF_028858725.1 Colius striatus
GAAAAGCTTTTATTAGCAATTTTAAAGGCTTCTCTGACAGAGATGTTTGCTAGTGATGTGAACAAACTGAATGTTAATCAGAAACTTCTGGACATTGCAGGTAGGACACAATCAGAATGCTTTCTCTATACATACATGTGAACATTTTGTGTAAGATACATGGTAGATAATTGGAAATTAAATAATGTGTTTATAAAAACCCAAAGGGAAAAAAGTCTGTCTGTTATTTCTGTACGTTTCAGGGCAGATTTTCTTCTTGCTTATATCGAAAGTTTGTAACTGAGGTAATAAAAGAGGACATTCAGTTATTTACAGTCAAATTTATAGGGAAAAAATTAACACAAAAATCATTGATAATGCTAGAAAAAGATTTCTCCCAAAACATTGGGAGAGATCTGTTTCCTTTTTTTAAATTAACTTCAAAATTAATGTTGAAGGTCTCATAAATAAAATCTGAAATTTGAATACAAGCTTACTTGAATATTCCACTTTGATTCTTTTATGCTAACTACAGAAATTACTGATTCTCTTGTGACTACGTTATCTTTCAAAATTGTTTTCCTGTGTCAATGTCACTTCATGCTTCTAATTTTTTTTCAACAGAACCCCCTCTAATTTCCATTTTCACTGATGTATAGAATAGTTGGAGCCAATTCTTACTGTTATTTGAAATGAATCTTTAGTAAATACAAACTGCTAAATTCAAGTCCTTTAGTTACTTTTGATGTATGTGCTTTTTATTTATCTGCCATGCCAGCTCCTAACACCTTGCCAATAGGCTTTTATAGTGACTATTAACATGTAAGAGCAATTCACTTTTGGTTGTCACTTGGTCAATTAGTTCTTTTGATAATATAAACAAACATTCTGACTGGACTGATAACTGTTACAGTTTAAAAGAGATTGCAAATTCATTCACACAAGTACCGTTAAGTTTCTTAGAGTGGTAACTGCTTACCTGTTGGATATTAATGCCATTCAGCCCCATACTCCATCATTTATCTGAAGCTTAAGGGCTGCTTTGAAGAGTTTGCTCTATTTCTACCTCTCTTTTAATTCTCTTTATTAAACACATCATCTAATTCACATTTTCGGGTAACTCAGAATTTTGAACTATTCTTTATTCTGATTTTATTAGGCAACTTGAAGAAGACTCATCCTGAAGAGACAGAAAAGTCTCAGGTAGAAATGCTGCCTGACTCTGAGACTGAAAATCCAAGTGGTGAAGGAAAAAGAAAAATGACTCTTGCCAGATTAAGGGAGTCATTCTCTCTCCATCAAACAACTGAGAGTAACTCTCGAAGTCATAAAAAGATGAAACAGCGTCACAGCTCCCTTAGACAAATGTCAATTGATACCTCTTGGAATAAAGATTCTGAGAGTTGTCATAAGGTGGACTCCAAGATGTCAATTCCAAGCACATATCTGAGAAAATTAGAAGATAATGCAGATTCTGGATTCTATAGCACTTCTGAGTCAGATGCTGGCTGTAATACACCAGAAGCTGGGACCTGTGTCAATAGTGAAAGTGTAATTAATCCTCCCAAAGAAGAGTTCTGTAGCTCAGAAGAAAAGCTTCCAAATGAATGTCTTAAAAATGTTGGATGTAGTGAGAAATCATTGGAATGTGATGTTCAGATCTTGGGCACTGAACATGAGTTAAATCAAGTGAATGACTGGACTAATCAAAATAAGTTGTCTCAAGAAGACAATAGCTCTTCCCCAAGAGCAAAACGTTTTAAAAGCAGAAGCTTTAAAAGTGAAGCAGTTGACTTGAAGGCAGGTAAATGTCCTGAAGCGAAGAATACTAGGAACTATATGCCAAGTGTTGATGTACTAGTGGAAGTTAAAAAGAAAACTGTGCCACTTGAATTCTCTATGAAGGTTTTAGCAGAAAAGGTAAAAAAGTTAATACAGCAGCAACAGAAAAATGCAGAAACACAAAAATACAGAAGATTTAAAGCAAAAATTAATCCCGGAGAAAATAAAGTAGCAGAAGATGAATTAAGAAAAGAGATCAGGTATTTTCACTTTAATATGTTGTATTAATCAACTAATAAATATAGTGTGGAGAAAATGTAAGGTCTATCTTGGGGTGGGCAGGAGGCATACATCTACACATTAGTTTTGAATACATCTTTTAGTTATGCCATTAAAATGGCCATTTGACAAGTTTATTTTACCTGACAGAGCAGCTGTTTGAACTAAGTACAAACATAATGTGGAAAAACATACTAAAAAGATCACAAAAATCATAAATTTGGCTTCCTTTAGGCTGGTAATTTGCAGTTTAGTCAGAGAAACACCAAATTTCATGATAGAAGAACACTGAAAAGATTCCATAACTCAGTTCTCCCTCATGTGAATTTAAAATTTGGTGAAATACGGCTGTGAAGTTACATTCAGGTGGTCACTGGACAGTAGAAGTGTATGACTCATGAATTTGGGATTTTTACATGTGTTAGGTAAGCGTTCTGTATGTCAGCTGCCTCCTCAAAACTGCGATGCCACCTTCAGTGTTATTCACTTAGACTGTTGCCATACTGCCTGTTTCTAATTTTATTGTCACCAGTGGCTGAATTTAAAATGAGAGAATCCTGAATTGAGTCCTGTCTTAATGATGGTTTGTGTTCTGCCAGAAATGATCTCAGTAGTCATTGGCAGATCCCAGATAACACTTTTTCACATTCATATCCTGCTTAAATGAATGAGGTTTTTTTCCTTTTACATTGAAAAGTGTGTTCTGCAGGGGAGAAAAGTTAAGTTTTTAAGTTTTACAGTCTTGATAGCTGATGAGGCTTAATTTGTAATCTGTTTATATTTTCTATATACAGTAAAGAAATGTTTGCAAAAATGGAAATCATTGGCCAGTTCAATTTGGGGTTTATAATAGCAAAGTTGAATTCTGATCTTTTCATAATTGACCAACATGCTACTGATGAGAAGTACAACTTTGAGATGTTACAACAACACACTGTTCTTCAAGGTCAGAAGCTGATAGCGTAAGTATTTTCTGTATTTTAACAGTAACAATTCTTAAGTTTAATTCAACGTTTCAGAAGGATATTTATGTTTATGTAGCATTTCACACAATCAAAACACCTAAGATAAATATTAGGTTTTGCATTCTGTGTTTCAAAAAGTCTTCACATGAAAAAGAAGTTCCACAGATGCAGTTGTAGCTGTGCAGCAAGTTGGCAATCAGACATTTCACGGTGGCCTTATGTGGCAACTCACAATTCGGGAAGCATGGTCATACATTGAGGATATGGGAGGCTGTTGTTGTGACAGGGAGTGCTACCCAACCGACTTAACTCTTCTGAGTAACACTTGGAAGTGAGCTGTTCAGTAGTGAGAATGTTTTGTGGTTTTTAACTAAGTGAACCATTTTAATAAACCTCTGTATTAGTGTCTCTAGATTGCTTCTGAAACCCATCTTAAGTGGTCTGAACTATGTAACTGCATAATACCATATTTTCTGTCTCAGGCCTCAACATCTCAATTTAACAGCTGTAAATGAATCAGTGTTGATTGAAAACCTGGAAATATTCAGAAAAAATGGATTTGATTTTGTCATAAATGAAAATGGTGAGTTTGAGCCAGAATTACTGGGAGTAAAAAAGTTCAATGGTTTCATCAAATTTGTTATGTAAAAATCTCTTTTGGCATTCATTAGAGACTTCAAAATAATATGCATTATAGCATAAGGTTAAATTGGGTTTTAAGGCTTAGAATTCAGTGGTCTTTATACTCTTTTAAACTGAGAGAAGACTGTAGAGTCTTTATCTCACCAGCATTTTATAGATGTTTCTGAAGACTCTTTGGAGTTGCTGTTTGACTGTGTGGTCAGATTTGCACTTCCTGGATGTATTACATAACAACAGGATTTTTATATTGGTACACTTGCAGGTCCCAGCAGAGTTAGATGCAGGCAAACAATAAATCCAGTAACTTTTACAGATACCATTGGTAAATAATGTTCTTTGGGTTTCCTAATGGCTCTAGTATTGACTTGCTGTGTACTTTGAGAAAATAACCTGCAAGCTACTTACTGTTTTTCCTTACACAGCAAGAATAATGAAAGTGCTGTATGTTACCACTTTGGTATTTGAGAAATCACTGCAGACTTTTCCCATATTCTTCATTCCAGAATCTCTGTGGGTTTTTTTTTCTAAAGTTCTATTAATTATCTATCTCTTAGCAACAAAAATCCTTAAAGATTTTGGAGTCACATAAACTTAAAATAGCTTCATAAACGTTTGCTTTTTGAAATTGAAGGGTTTGTCAGAAACTAGATCCATCTGCTTTTAAATTTGCAAGCATTTTTTTGTTACTGTTAAAAGGGTATCTGCCATAGTTACCACAATAGTTAGTTAATAACATGCATCAGAAGACTAAATTTAAACCTCTGCATATCTGCAGGTTAAAGTAGCTTCTCAGTTTTTCTCGCAAGAGGAAGTAATTTCCTGTAATGCCATTTATTAATGATTGCAAATCTTTCAGCTCCTGTAACTCAAAGAGTTAAATTAGTGTCATTGCCAACAAGCAAAAACTGGAGTTTTGGTCCACAAGACATAGATGAGCTGATCTTCATGCTAAGTGATACCCCTGGAGTCATGTGTAGGCCCTCCAGGGTGAGACAGATGTTTGCTTCTCGAGCTTGCAGAAAGTCTGTAAGTACAAGCACTTGATTCTTGTTTTCAAATAAATACTGTATTTTCTGTTCTGTTATAGGTAGCTGTGTCTATATATATTGCAGGAGAAGGTTATTTACTGTGGATTGGCAGCAGCTAATATCCTTTCTTTTGTTCCTTGTGTTTTTGTTTAGTGTAATATAGGAAAAAATTCTGATAGGTGTTGATTTTGTTTCAAAGTGCTGCACTTACGAACTTATTTAGCAGTATTTTGTCTTCTATTCTTGTAGGCATTTCTGCTTTTCATGTCTTGCACTGTTTGCTCTAGTAGCCCAAGTAGTGTCAGCTGTCAATATAGAGAAAGAAAATAATTGGGGTTCTTTTGCCTTTACTTGCAGGTGATGATTGGAACTGCATTGAATGTGCAGGAAATGAGAAAACTGATCACCCATATGGGTGAGATTGAGCATCCCTGGAACTGCCCCCATGGAAGACCTACTATGAGGCACATAGTCAGTTTAGACTTGATTTCACCAGAATAAATCAGGTTCTGTTTGTTAACATCTTTTATTGTAATTCTTGGTGATATTTTGAGCTTTTATCATGACTCTCATTTTGAGTAAGAAAGTTTTAATCGATTTTTACATTTGAAGACAATTAACACTTAGAGGCATTTAGCAGAGTTTCATTGCTATTCCTGTCAACATTGACATACTGGAATTCATGTGTAAATAACATTTCTTTTATTGTTCTTTACTCTGTGTGCGTTTTACTTTTGCAATCAAGACTTTTAGAAAATAAATATAAATCTGTATTTAAGTCTCTAGTAATGTTATGGGACAAACTTTTTCTATGTTTATACATCTCCTGTATATTATAATTGTTAAGAAAATGTAAATGATATGCAAGTGCTTTTTTATTGAAGAGAGGTTTCATGAGTTCAAGCATTGATGTTGCATTGCATGATTAACTTACTGATATCTATGTTTAAGGCTTGGCTAGAATAATTCATCTGGCATATTTACTTTCATTTAGCATAGTTCCCATCCATATTCCACATACTGCTAATTTTTCAAGAACTGAGATTCCTTTTCAGAGAATGAGTAGGAAAAGACAGTCTCATCAGCCACTGACAATCTTAGTGGAATCAGCAGTGCCAAAAAATTGTCTCTTTGAATCACAGATCAATTACAACAACTACCTAAGACCTTCCCCTTCTACAGGACCAAGGTTTAACCTCAGCACTCTTTGTCTACTGATGTCTTTTCTTGAGCATCTCCCTCAGCATTTACTGGAGTGCAGCACGTGCCCCTTCTCACAGCCCTGTGGCCTTAGAAATCCCCATGCGCGTTGTAACTGTGCTGCCCGGGAGTGGGAATGGGCCCTGTGCCCTGAGCAAACTCTCTGTTCCGTATGGACAGTCTGTAGTGTCTGCTGACAGCTCTCCTCTGCGTTCAAATGCAGTCAGCGAAGGCCGAATGCACGAGAGCGAGCGCCAGGCCACGCTCCCCTCAGGTGCCGGTGCAGTGCCCCGCAGCGTGGGGCGGGCCGCGGGGCGGCGCTGTCTCGGCGGGCGGGCGGTTGCCATGGTTACGGGCGCCGCGGCCGCAGTGCGGCTGCGCGGGAGCGGCGGCGGCGGCTGTGAGGCGCGGGCCGGGGCCGGCGGGCGAGAAGGGGGCCGAGCACCGGGCTGTCCCTCGCTCGCCCGCTCGAGCCTTTGCCCTCCTTTAAGAGCTACCCAAGTGGAACGAGGCGCTGTCTGGAACCAAGCGGCGGTGAGAACATAGCGCTTGCTTGAGGCCGTTCCCCGTCAACCGTCGCTACCGCAGCCCGCGGTATTGATTCTCGTCGTGCAAAGCACTGGTGATGAAATGAGTGGGAATTGTGATTACAGCTGTTCAAGCAGGCCTGTAACTTTCGAGTAGCTCTTGACTGGGAAAATAATTGTGTTTTTTTTAAGTTAGAGTAGTTATTCTGTTGTCCTTCAATCTGCAACTCATAACTCTGAAAGCAGTTCAAATACTAGTGCAGCTCTAACTTTCAAGAAGTTCACCAAGCGAACATCTTTGAGCAATGGTTTTCAGCTTTTCCACATGATTATACATAGACGCCTAAAAATCTCCTGATAAAGACGGAGACATCTGCGTGGCAAAAGTAAGTCTATTGACAACACTTTTGTTGTGGACTTTAAGGTGATTCACTGGCATTGTTTCCTGGTAGCCCGGCAGTGTGCCTTCCACAAGCTGAAACCATTGCCTCCAGGAACTGTTATTACAGAAATAACTTCAAATACATATATGTATTAATAATAATCATTAAGAAAATGCTTTTTTCCCCCATGTAGTTAACTATTTCGTTGTTTGATATAGAGGGGAAAATCTTGACATAAGGCAGTAAATGTTCAGAAGGAAACTACACAAGACAATTGGGTAATTATGGCAAAGGATAAGAAGAAAAATGGCAAGAAGGCAGAAAAATCTGCACGTCGTACTCCTGTGCAAGATACCACACCTGAGAGTAGTTCAACAGTGCTGACAGATCCGCAGACCTTAGTGGATGGAGTGGAAGAAACAGTGGCAAATCCAGTAATACCAGATAAAGAACTAGAGGAGGTAAAGGAAACTCCAGTCCATGATGTTCCTCAATACTATGAGGAGCCAATTCCAACTCAAGTTGTTGTAAAAAGGTATGCTTGTCACAAATACATCAGTGAAGTCAAGAATTCTCATTTCAGTATCTGCTCTGGTGTATTCAGTGTCAGAGTGTCCCTCAAACAGGGATTTGAGGCTGTGAAGCAGGTTATTCAGACCTAGTAGCTGTGACACCTTAGAAGACTGATACATGTAGAATTCTTGTTCTTTTATTTTGTTCACCTATGGTGGAGTTTTGTCCAAGTATTCATACAGCTGGTGAAGAAAACATAGCAATGCCATTTAATGTGCTTCTTGTATCTGTTAAGAATATCCTAAACAGAGAACGGATGAATGGAAGTGTTAACCAAATAGTTCAAGGGGAATGTATGTAATGTTTCACATAGTGAGCAGGTTGCCTGGTTGTAAATGCTACTAGTGCAATTTGTTTTCTTAATTAGAAATATGGCTCTGAGGCAATGCACCAGTTTTGTAAACTATTACAAGGAAAGGACAAAAGACTTGTAAATTTTGTTGTGCCTCATTTTTTTCTACACAAGATCCAACAACTGGTTTGCGTGTAGACCATGATAAATCACAGGTCACTTATTACCTGTCTGTTGTGCTTTAGGTCTACTGACAGTGACTTGAAGTCTTCATCTTTAGTTTGTTTCCCTTGTAGCTATGAAGGTGAGAAAGTCCATGGATTGTTTGAGGGTGAAGGATTTGCATATTTTGAAGGGGGAAATACATATAAGGTGAGTGTATAAATGAAAATTGAAAATGTAGTGGATCAAGTTCTTTCTTTAGAACAGGCAGGCTGTTTGTTTTAATGTAGCTGGAGGTTGAGCACTCAGAATGTGTAAGCACTGAAAGCTCTGTTGGTTTCTGGCGTTAAAAATTTGAAACTAGTAGTTGGAAAGGAACTATTATGTCATTATTTTGAACTCTTACAGTTGCTGTAGGCTTCAGTTGGGGTAAGAAATTTGCAAGTGATGCTGTTCTCTTCATTTTGAAGGGTATGTTTTCTGAAGGGTTTATGCATGGACAAGGGACTTACACGTGGGCTGATGGAGTGAAGTATGAGGTAAAGTGCAGCTTAATTTACAGCTAAATACAATTCTCCCAAATGGGAAACAGTGAGTCTTAGCTTTGTAAATATTGTGATTTAATCTTTTAGGGAACATTCATTAAGAATGTGCAGATGTTTAATGGCAGTTACACGTGGAATGATGGCAGCATTTATGAGGGATCAATCAAGAATGGACTTAGGCATGGGTTTGGATTTTTCAGAAGTGGTACTTGTCCTGTTTCTTACCTTGGCTATTGGTGTAACGGCAAAAGACATGGAAAGGTAAGAAAGAACACCAAATGACAATATGATCTTGGGTGACTACCTTCTAGAAGAGCAAAGCATGGTTTTGCAATGGTTTTCCAGAAATGTTTTGTGCTGTTGGGTGATCATCTGTTATGTAGAGATTTCTTTTTCCTAAGAATCTTTTCTGAAGTTGTAAATGCCAATTCTAACATTTGGGATGGGATCTTATTTGTAGTGGAAGGTATGAATAGTATCCTAAAGAAGTAACAGGCCTATTATGTGGTTTGTCCTTTATGCTGCTTCAAGTAGATGACAGCAAAGTCAAAACTGACGACTGCATCAGTAGCCGTGAAACAATGATAGAATAATTAGCTTCCTGGTAATGACAAAGTGATCCCAAATGAGTTAAGCAGACTAAATGTAATAATTACAATTAAGACTGTCTTATGTAGTGGAAGTAACATCTAGTATCAAGTTTTTAAGGGCAAGTAGGGCTTTTATCTGTCTCCATTTTGTGCATCCTCACTGAGACACTTCTCAGCTTGACATTTGAGTACTCAGTATGTGAGAAAAATCCATTCTTGTCACTTTTTTTTTGTTCTGTATCACTAATGGGATGTTAAAATCACACAGGCTGCTGTGGAGGGTCATGGGTGCAATGGTATGTCCAGTTTGTTCTGAGCAGAAGCTATCAGATAAAGACAGAACCATTAATGCTGTAGACCTGCTGTTGGAAGGTGAATTCTGAATGAGTCAGGGAACTGTTCTACCTCAGAGTGATAGCTGTGATTGAGTTGCCAAAGTTTGCTCTCTGAAAGTATTTCCAAGTGGTTTGAAAAGCATGGGAGACTTTGATTTGATCTCATAGGATTTTTTGAACACTTGTTCTTTTTCAAGGTCTTAACTAATATTTGTCAAAAGGGATTCCCTTTTCATTTAATCATTTCAGTTGCTTTCAGTACAGTGTCTCAAAATGACTATAAGAGCATGATTACATGTTTCCTGTATAACTTTTCTAGTGTTTTATTAATGTAAATGAATATTTAGGTGTTTAAATTGACCATACTGTTTGTTTCAGGGCACTATTTATTATGATCAGGAACGTACATCTTGGTATTCAGGCGACTGGGTAAATAATGTCAAAGAAGGATGGGGAGTGAGATGGTAAATGTGATAACACTTATTCTTCATATTGTTTTTAGTTTTACATGTAATCATACATTTTCTCCTATTGTTTAAAATGGATACAAGTGCCACCACTTCATAGCACTATGTACTTCCTATGGTGGAATAAATAATTGTATGAAATGCTTCATAGTAATAAAGTAGACTCTCTGTGTAACACATTTTTATGCTGGTATATTTCTACTGATCACTCTCACAGAAGAATGTCTAAAAATAAGATAAAAAATCGGCTTTGGTAAACCACAAATCAACATTTGGAAACAAACTCAATTGATTTGAACAGATGGAGCCACTTTCATGAATAAATGAATTATTTGTGGAATTACATATAAAAGAACATTTTAATTAGCTTTGGCAAAGACTCTGTAAAAAAGGGAAAGCTGGTTAATGTTTTTACACTGATCTGTAAGATAAAAATAGGAGATAAACAGCTGGTACAATCTAACCTCTGTATCCATATCACAGTGAGACATCGTTCAAAGTAATGATAATACTAAGCATTAATAAATGTGAAATTTATTAGCAATAAGTTTATTAGCATAAACCTGGTTTTCATAAGATCGTAATAAGATCAGAATTTATTATAGATGAGTCATTAACTTTTATTGTTTTCTTGCAGCTATAAGTCTGGAAATATCTATGAAGGTCAGTGGGAGAAAAATGTACGTCATGGAAAAGGAAGAATGAGATGGTTGACAGCTAATCAGGAGTATATGGGACAGTGGGTGTATGGCATACAGGTATGAATTTCTTCCCCAGAAACCTCTTTAGTTCAGCATCTGTCCATTACTCTGGTAAAACTAGACAGGGAATTTTGTGGAATATCATAGGAGCTTTGTATGACTTTAGCCAGTTGAGATAGCAGAAGTCTAGTGTTTATTTTAAGTTGATTTTCACGTTAGCAATATTCCAAATGTTAAAAAGCTTTTTACATACTCTTACAAAATCATAATTTAATTCTCCAATTAAAAAGTAAACATTTTTCTTTAAGAAAAAAAGTTTTTTAAGTTAAATGTTTATGACTAAGCTTGAGATACAATTTTAGCAGGGCGTATATGTGGCAATTTACTTTGGTGTCACCTGTAAAATACTAGAGCACGGTATTCCATCTTGTAAAAGCTGTAGAGTGCTTTTTTGAATCTATATAAAATTGACAAATAGTCCAGCTTCTGGAATATTGTGTGCCTCTTTGATGTTCAGTATTACAGTCGAAAGGATTCAGTCAGGAGGGATGTTTTTAGGAGTTCAGTTGGTAGAACTTACTCAAGTATGTATTGATTTGATATATCCTCTGAGCGCTTCTCCTGTGCCTCACGTAGTTCTTATGGATGGTTTCAAGTACTGCAGCTATCAAAGTGTTGCTTTTATTTGAGAGATTGCCAGCAGTGACTCTTAAAGTTGTCCAGGTGGTCTCTCCTTTTGGAAAGTCTGGACCTGTAGCAATAGCAAAAATAGTGAAAACATCTCTTCTGGAGATGTTTTTCTTAAGCATGCTTTTTGTTTTTCAGCATGGGTATGGCACCCACATATGGTTTTTGAAGAGAATACCAGTATCTCAGTATCCCTTAAGGAATGAATACAGAGGGGATTTTGTAAATGGGGAACGACATGGACATGGGAAGTTCATCTATGCCAGTGGAGTGGTGTATGATGGTGAATGGGTTTGTAATAAGAAGCATGGCAAGGTGAGTATTGACGAGTAGCAAGACAAAACTACAGACAGCACCAGAGGAGACTGTTCTGCTCTTTATAGTGGCTCTCTAGATTTCTATATGGAAAACTACATTCAGTTTGCATTGTGGATAGAATCCCAGCATAAAGGGCAGAGTCCACTGAAAGCATTCAGAGGGCTTCCAAGGACCTTGCTGGGCCACAGATTTGACTCTGTGGTTAGATGTGTGTTGCGTGTATCAAGAAATACGTTTTGTTCCGGAGATTTTCAGTGCAGTGATTGGTCAACATTTCACTCTTACACTGTCAGCTAATAGATTTCAAGCTGTTCTTGCACAGAGACCCTCTCAAATTAACAGACTTTAAAAGCTGTGATCAGACTGCCACTTAGGTGAACTAAGGATTGCAAACAAGTCTTTCTATATGGGGAGGGAAATGGGTTGTTTTTTCCTCAAAATACTTTTCCAAGTCAGAGGTATGTAGGCAGTTCTTTAACCCAGCAGTGATGGTCTGATTACAAAGTGCTTTATAAAAGAGGGTAGGAAAATTATTTTGCTTTATCTCATATATTGCATTTTAGCCAAGATTTGTGAAGGGACATTTGATTGAGATCATTACTATTAGTGTGTGTGGGGTTAATCTTTGATTTAGATTTATATTTCAGTGAATCAAATTCATGTGTCTGTAGGGCAAGTTTGTCTTCGAGAATGGCCATGTTTATGAAGGAGAGTTCATAGATGATCATTTAGTACAATCTCCTCCTTTTCAAGGGAATACAACGAATGCGGAAGAGCTGAATGCCATTTTCACAGGAGGTCATTTTGGCACTGGTAAGCAGCTTAAGAAAACAAAGTCTACTCAGTCCTGATTTTATTGTTCCTTTTTACTGTAATGGGAAAGTGCTCCTACTTACTCTAGAGCCAGACAAAGAGGTTTGATAAAGGTGGGAGATGTCTTGATAATAACTTTTGCTCTTACGCTTTTTTCCTGTGCATGACCCTCGGAGTTGAGTGACACATCCACACTGCATCTAGTAATGCTTTTGGAACACTGTTGTCTATGTAATATCTGCATTTCCTTTTGGCAAAATTACTCTTGAGTTGTTATGCTGTTGATTATAAAGTCATTATAAAGGAGCCTATTATTCTCAGTTTGAAGTGAGTCAGAAAAGAAGAAACAAGATGTGATTTTGTATGTGTGAAGGTATATTTTTAACTTCATTTTAGTTGGTTCTAATTTATTTTATTTACATGTTAGAAAATACCACAATCATTAATGGCTCAGAAAATACTTCTGTTCTGGAATCAAATATTACATTAGATATCTCTTCACTGCTTGACTTGGTGCCAAGGGAAGAGAGACATGAAGAACTGAAACAAGTAAGAGTCTGCTGTTTGATATTTTCAGTTTTCCCATGCAGTGTATTTCATGTTATTTTTGTTTTATTTGTACTAAAGTAAGTCTTTCCATTAGAGAACTATTTGAAAATCTGAAGGCCATGCAAACAGAAAAGCAAAAAGAATGAATAGACAGTGCTGCCTCTTCCTGAGCTTCCACCAGAAGACAAAAATATATTAACATACCTAGATGGGTATTCAACAGCCACCTTTAGCTATTATGAGGTTTGTCTGCTGACAGAGACTAACTTATCAGTCACCAAACCTTAAGTATTGTAACTACATTTGAACACCTAAGCAAGGATATGCTCTTTGATGTTAGATCAAAAGCGTTATATGCCCAATTACAGGATAAATACCAGCTGATCCCTACCTGCTGTGAGACGATGCTGAAAACTTGTCCTGCTTTATTTAGGTAGAATTTGCTGTGTTGAGGCATATTACAGAACTGAGAAGAATTTACACCTTCTACAGCAGCTTAGGCTGTGATCATTCCCTTGACAACACCTTCTTTATGACTAAGCTCCAGTTTTGGAGATTTCTGAAGGACTGCCAGTTTCATCACTCCAACATAACTCTTGCTGAAATGGATCGGCTGTTGAGCGGTTTGTATTTCTGTTGGTTGGGGTCTAGAATCTAGGAATTCTAATAGCAAGCTGTGGAGAGTTGAACTGGCAAGTTTTACTCTGGTAATTAAGTGGCCTTGAGTGAGTACCTCTGTATCCTGTGAGTTCTCAGTGCATGTATTAACACTTCTCCAAGAACAGGTGTTAGGAGAGAAAACACAGAATTTAAATACCACTTAAAAATTGTTCTAAAGAGCCACCTGTTCAAAAATTGTATTTGCCCCTGGTCTTGCCAATACTATTAAATGTAGTTTTAAGAGGTCTGAGAATGAATAGTGGAAGGAACAAATAATTTTCTTCTTTTTCTAGTGCTCTGAAGTTTGGTTTGCATGTGGTATGGGTTGGTTTTTTTCATAGAGCCAGTAATCAATTGGTTCCATTTAGACCTGCAGTGAGATGCACTGCAGTGTCCCTAGCATGTGAAGGGTTTCACTCCAGTGTCTCCCTCTTTCATTCCTATATGCTAAGTGAATGCATTTCTAGAAAGAGAGAATTTGATAAGATCCAGCTGTAGGTGGACACTTCTCTCTTGACCTGCTTGTTTGGAAGTGGTGCTGTGTCTGGTCTGCTTTTTCCAGGAGGACTGTTACATTGTGATGGGTAGAGATGGAGAGGTTAAGAAAGGCTGACAAGTCAATATGCCTATAAGCATTTTAATATACATAATAGTAAAAGAGATTTATTTCTTAATTTTTTTTAGGTGATAAAACACCACTTGAGAAGATACATTGTCCACATGAGACTTTACTCTTCAGAACATTTTTATCTTACCTTATTCACCTAGCATTTCATATCTATTACAAAGAGCACAAGTAAGTTTCATCTTTTAGCGAAATTTATTGTAGTGTAATCAGTTTGGGTCTTCCCAGATAAGAGTATTTTTGTTTCAACTGTAGAGAGAAAAGTCCTTATCTGTGTGAGTGTTTCTCAGAAATGATGTCCAGGAATGTTATTCCTGCTGCCTGTCATATCCAAAGTAAGTAATGTTATTTCTTCTGTGCTGTGCAGAATTCATCAATTAGTACCATATATAGCAGAATTTTATCATAACAGGTTGTTTTTTTTCCCCCCAAATAATTATTAAAGGTGTTTTGTTTTCTGAGGAACGCTTCACAGTTTTTGCCATGAGCTATATTGACAAGTGCTGGGCAATGTACACAGCTTTTTGCAGACCGAGTACCAGGCCTCCCTTTGAACCCACAATGAATAGGAGGCACTTCCTTTGGATGTTAAACGTAAGAATCTATTTGTGTGTGTGATTAAATGCACTTTATTTGTTTAGTTCATGTGAGTATTTAAAAATACTTCCTGTGACTTCTGCACAGTTGAAAAGGTAGGAGTGATATTATTGGTACAAACTGTCCAGCAAACGTTAAAGTGACAGTTTTTCGAGAGAAAGATTTATGTACTTTTTCAGGATTGAATTCTGATCTTGTACTTGATAATTTCAAATAATCAAATCTTAGACAAATGTGTTTTAAGAGAATATATATATTTTCGCTGGCTTTTTTGAGGGTTTTTTCCCCCCTCATCCTGTAAAATACATATAAAAAATTGTGTTTCTGGTAGAACTCTTAATACTGTCAGCTTTTGAAGTAGCACAGTAAACCATTTTAACAATGTATTTATTGAAATTCTTTACTGAAATTCAGTAACTCAGACCAAGATTACACTGAAGCTAGGGAACAATTCACATTGATATGTCTTGGTTCTGGGTCACTGTCACTGTTTAAATCCTTTAAAGCCTTTTTAAATGAAAAAAAAAAACCACCAAAACCCCGAAACTATCAGATGGCAAAATTGTAATTTCAAAAAGATTATTAATTATGAGCTTTCTCAAGTTCTTTATTTACACTGTTTTTGCAGTATAGGAGAAATTCCCACTGACTTCAGTAGGGCCAGAATTTTGCTCTGCCATTAATTACATATGTGGAGATATCAATTGAAATCAGTAGAAATTTTGACACAGACTTTAAAGTGTGTTAGATTAGATCCATGTGAGAAGGCCTTAAATTGCTTTTAACATGTAATATTTACTCTTACTCAGGATTTAAAACTTCTCAGCAAACAATTAACTGCTTCAAGACTTGTGGAAATACTTGTAAAAGATGATCCCTCTCTACATGACAGCAGTAGTACCAACCTGGAGCTGGAGGTATGGAAAAATCATAATCAGTTTATTGCTACAGGGATAATTAAAATCAGTTGTAAAAAATACTGCAAATACTGTTCTGCTGGAAAAGGAGAAAAATGAATGACTTGTTAAGAAAAATTAAAAGGCTATGATCTTGAGCCTCTGATTTTCTCTTCTTTTGTTCTGCCTCAGTCTTCTAGTTTAGCTCAGGTACACTTCTATGTCTCAGCAGATTGACCATAGAGATAACTCCATGAGTGCCATAACCCAGAGGGTGAAACACCATTGGTAGGAGGCTGCTGCTGGCAATACTTCTTTCTGTGGGGCAGTTGCCTGACCATAGGTGTGTACAGTGATTCCACAGGGATCAGTCCAGCTGCTGAGACATGCACTGGAAATGTTAAGATGAGTCAGTAATTAAGATGTCAACTCATTGATCCTGAACATCTGATGATCCAAGAAACCTGCTTAGTGATCTGTGAAGTGCTGCCACCTCAATGAGGCTGAGTAAGAAGTCTCTTGTGCTACCTGACAGCTGGCTTACTAGAGGGCCTTCAGACTTAAAGAATTAGCTCTTAGTGATGGTCTGTTGTAAATGACCTCATTGAATTTATAGTCTTAATCAGTATCTAATAAATGGAACACACAGTATAAGTCTTACTAAAGGGTTCATTATACACCCATTCTTGGGGTTTCTGGAAGCATCATATGCAATTAAAGGTTACAGGTAGTAGCAATAGTTGTGTGTTATTTGTTAGAGAAATTTCCCATAGGTCCCAATACAGCAAAAATCTGTGCAGTATTTTATATCATTATGACTTGTGTAAGGTGAAGCACAGTAAATCACCTCCTGAATTTTTGGAGCTCTAGCTGTTTGCAGTTTCTCTTCAGAAGAAGGGATGTTTGAGTAGATAAATGAGGCCAGCCAGGCTTCATGAGCAATCACTTTTGAGTTCTTTGCTTATCTACATTTGCCTGGTAATGATGAGATTTTTCAAAAAAGAATTAATTATTCACTGCTTTTGTTTTACTCTAGTTGGTTTTTCTTGAGTTTGTTGAAGCTCTTCTTGATTGTGCCTTGGTGTATGTTACCAGTGATATGATTGAGGAGCAATTAGCTCGTGATAATCAGAAAGGAAGTAGCGTTAGAATCGAGGGTCTCTCCGAGGGAACCACAAGTGTGTCTCTGTACCCAGAATATTTTCCATCCCAGGTAAAGTTGATGTAAATCTGTTAAGTATTATTATATGTCCAATTTCAGGACAAAATTGAGTCCTGCAGGTGTTCTGTGTTTCCTGAACATAGAAACCATTTTCCTTTTTTTTGCATAAACAGTCATTTGATTGAGTTCTTCAGCTTTTTCTGTTTGTTGCTGCCTGAGGCTGTAAAATCAGTATAGATGGTTTTGACACATTTGCACATTTTGCTGGAGAATTAGAAAAACACATAAAGTATTTGTAAGTCTTCCAGTGTTCAAAGGGCATTTGACAGATTGGTTGACTGGTGGAAGATATGCCTCTCCTGCTTTACAGGGCAGTTTTCGATCTTTCACTTAAAATTGGCATTGCAATTGTTGGATGTGCAAGGCTTGCTGTTTCTCAGCAGTTAAACCTATGCTCTTTTATTTTTGCTGAACTTTTGCATAAGGATGTTGTAAGTTTTAAGCAGCTGCCTGTGACACTGGTACAATTTAGATGTATAGGGTAGTTGAAGGCATGAATTTGAATTGCTACTGTTCACAAGATGAAAGTATGGCCAGTTGTTCCCATTCTGTGGAACCCATTCTCTTGCATTATGTAAGCATTAACACAGTTGCACAGTGAAATGGTCCAGTTTAAACCAGATTTTCCAAGACCAAGATTTTAATTTAAAATGTACTGAATGTAAAATTCTTCTTGTGTTTACATTTTATTAGTATGGGTATAGCAGAAGTATGGTTGACACAGACATAAGCGATGACATTTCCGAGGCAGCTGACCTTTATGCCTGGTTGTGGTTGTCTTCAAGCAAAACTGTCATATCACAAAATGAAATAAAAAAAAACATGAGCTGTGCAAAAAGCCCACTCTGAAAGCTGGAACAGAGAGTTTGCCATTCATGAGTGACAGTAGTCAAGGTAGTTTTACATTTTGAAAGGGACTAGAATTTCATTTGATGTTAAATACAATGTGTTCCCATGCCTGGATGCATGTATGAGCCTAGAAGTGCTGCATGTCCATTGTCAATAAAAGCATTTGCTCCCACACATACACTCAGCTATTGTTATTTAGAATGGTGGTATCTTCTGGTAACCAAAACAGTGGTGAGCAAAGCTATGGTTTTATCTTTATTCACAAGGTGGGGAGTGACAGGCTGAGAAGTGGGCAGAGACATGTTGAAACACTGGGGAAGGTAACTGTAACTAACTCCTAAAACACTTTTCAGAATTCTTCCAGTGTACTTTTTACCTTTGCTGCCTCTACAGTTTTGTACCTACTGCATGACTATAATGAGATTCTTGATATTCCAAGAACAAATGCATTCAGTTTATTCTCTTACTATTCAGGTAAAATAGTAAGGATTACTGTTTCATAATGGAATTGTGGAAGTCAGACAGAATTTGGAAATTTCCTGACTTTTAGAAAATACACCGACACTTAAACAGAATTGTGTTTGATCTGAGTTGTTGTGAGACTTTTACTGTCACTTGTCTGAAAAGAGTGGCATCATCAGGCTGCAACAGGTGCTTGGGATGACAGCTGGAAAGTTTTCAAAGCATCCTTCTCAGATACATCCTTGAATGTTGTTCTCTCCTTTTCACTCAGTACATTTCCTGGAGTATATTCTTATAGTCAGGGATAGAAATTCATTATTGTTTCCTCAGAGACAAATGAATAATAGTAGGTAGAGCAACATGAAAGAACAGAGGGACATGTCTAAGAAAAGGAGATTTCATTCTCTGTACTTCTGTCTTTCCCTAGCTCTGAAATAGGATAATCCCACTTCCCTGGCTGGTATCAAAGGTAAAATGTTATGACATGTTTGCTAATACTTGAAGGTACTGCTGCAATTTAAATGTTTGTAAATAGGCACAATTGCAGCATGCATTTGGTTGGGAGAATGCTTTAGGAATTTGCATGACTCAAATAGACATGTAATTTAACTTCTTAATTTGAACACAAGTCCATGCATTTAGTAACTGAATGCACAACTTTTTGCCAGCCACTGAGACATTATGAAGACACAGGGCATCCTCTTCAAGAATTTCCTCCAGGTGAGTACTGCAGCTACCATAAAGATCTATCAGCAGTGGTGCAAGAGGAGATTCACTCTTTCTACAGCTTAAAAGATGATTTAAACCTTAGCTGATCCCTGAAACAGCTGGATATGTTGCAATCACAGAGGGTAGCTGCATTCAGTTTGGCAGTTACGACAAGGCTTTCCACGCCTGACATATGCAGATAAGGCAGCAGGTTTGAATCTCTGAACTTTTTGGGCTTTTTTATTAGAAGCTGTCACATTTTCCTTAAAAATAATTTAAAGGCTTTTAAAAACTAAAGTCTTCCTATTCTGACCACTCATTTGGGCATGGACACAGGCAATTGAACTCTGTACCGTTAAACCATCTTGTCATCAGTATTTCAGCCACAGGCCTATCTATAAGGTCAGATAACGATTTGTATTTGTTTGTGCTGAAGATCAAACCTGATCCTTAATGCACAGAATTTACAGCCTGAGTAACTTTCATTTTCTTCCTTTGCAATATCAGATACTGTCCTGTCATTTCCCACAACTCATGGTGATATCAAAGATGCAGAAAAAGAACAAGATTTGTGTCCAGCAAAGGAATTGACAGGTAAAGCAGTCTTAATGTTCTAAGGCCAACACCAAAAAAATCCCTTGTAGCACTTGAATTGCAAAACTTTAATTGTATACATAGATTTCGGCTTGTCACAAGAGGGCAGTAAATGAACATTAATTCTAGAGAAAGAGTCTTTAAAAAAATAAAGAAAATAAAACTTAATAATTGAGACATTGAGTTCTGACTTAGTTTCCCCAGTTTTAAAATGACATCTTTTATTTGTAGAGTATAATTAAGTTGTCATTTGTATTTACTCTATGAAGCTCAATCGGCTAGCCAGCCCTTTTTTGTTTTCATGTCTTGGACAAATGAAAGATGCTGCTGCTATTCTGTCTTGTTTCTGTTACTCAGTGTAAGATTACTAATGGTGTGCCACCATTAGCTGGGATGTCTTATGACAGGTAGGAAAGAAATCAGTAAGAGCATTTTCATGTTGAGGCTAGTAACCTTGTCATACCATCTCCCTTCTGGCTGATTAGCAGATCTCATCTGGATTGTTTTTTGTGCTTGTTAAATGTTTTCTACAGATAAAGAACCCAAATCTAAGAACACAGGTAGACAAGGATCTTTGTGTCACCAACAACTCTTTCATTGATACCTGATGACTGAAAAGTTACAGATCTGTAAAAACAGTGTTTCTTAAAGAACCAGCAGATAAGCCTTGGTCTGGTTTTTGACAGTTGTGACAAATGGGTGCCTGGGTGCAATTCTGTCCTTTCAGGTGTAAGGAGTCATGGATGCTGAACTGACATCAGATTACTGCAGAAGACATTTATCATAGGCTTAGTGGGGAAAGTTCATATTCTTTTGATGCCATTCCCAGGAATAAAAGGGCCACCCCCTTTCACATACATCAAGGTTTCTCACAGTTGTCACCTTCTGTAGCATGCAAAAGCCACTCTCCCCTTGCAGAGCAGCAGATGTGAAATACTGAAGTTCAAAACACTCTGGAAATAGAAGTGCTCTGCTAAAGGAACATGTTTATGTGTTGCAGATGAACCAAAAGAAGCCAAAACTAAACATGATGAGGAATTGAATCTGTGGATGTGTCAGGTGCAAACCTTTTTTACAACTAAGTTGTTTCCTGCCTACCAGCATGAAAAAGTGCTGAGGGAGAAAATAAAAGAAAACCGAATACGGGATGCTGAATTAGCTGAGCTGAGAAGGATCAAGGATGAGGAGCTGGCAGAGTGAGTGTTGTATCTTAGCTTGAAGTACTGTGATCTCTTGTCTTCCACTAGCACAATTATTGAAAATGAGAAGTGTGCTTTAATAAAGTAGTATAGCATATTGTAGCTGGGAAAACAGACATCCAGGTAGGATAAGCAACACACAGAATGTAACACATCACTTGTGTTAGTTAGGAGTAAACAATTCAGGTTGCTTTCAGGTTACAGAGCTCCACACTCTGATATTTCTTGGCACTCGAGTCCTGCTCTGTGTGAAGGCAGTTAATACTTTTACATACTGTAAGCCAGACTTGAAGTGGTAACTAGACAGATTTCCAGCTTCTCTACAGTGTGACTCTTTATACTGCTCATAGTGTGAGTGTAAATCTGCCTGCCTCTGTTTGCAGCACATTACATTTAAACTTTGTTCACTCAGACTTATTGCCAGAAGAGAAGAGGCAAAAAGAAGAGAAGCAGAAGAGGCAAAAAGAAGAGAAGAAGAAGAGGCAAAAAGAAGAGAAGAAGAAGAGGCAAAAAGAATAGAAGAAGAAGAGGCAAAAAGAAGAGAAGCGGAAGAGGCAAAAATGCAAGAAGCAGCTGCAGCACAAAAAACAATTGACTCCAAGAGTGTGGAATTCAAGGAGTTAAAGGAGCCTGTCAAACAGTTAGTGCCTCCTGGAAAGGAAAAGGCACACCCCAATGGTACCAAGGTACCTGCTGGCAAAAAGAGAAAGAAGAAATAAAGCTTCTGAAGCTTCAAGTAAGTACTCTTTAAGAAAAAACTCACAATAAACTCAGAAGCAGCACATTTGCACTAAGGTCTACAATACAAATACCATAAACCTGTATGAACAGGACTTGCTGGTTTGAGAGAGAAACCCTCTGCCGTGAGTGTAACCCTTTAAGCAAAACTATTGCAGAAGTATTTGACTTGCACCTAAAACTTCCCTCACTGTTGATACAAGAACTCCTGTCTTGTCATTGATTGTACATGCCATGAAATGGTTTCTGCTTAAAAAACATGGTTTGACTGAAAGACTGAATCTAAACATACGTGAGCATCCATCTGCAAACAACAATGTAAATATTTGACAAAGAATGTAAAATGGGACGAAGCAAGAGCTGCCCAGAACAGGTCAACCCACCACATTCTTTGTTGAGGGGTCTGCTGTAGGCAGTCTTGTTTCACCTTGTAGAAAACGAGCAGGAAGTCACGCGCTGATGCAAATGAACACAAGAAAACAAAAAGATGCCCTTAAAAGTGTAACAATTATTAGTTTTATTTTCCAGTAAAATATTCACATAAGGAGATCAGAATGGAATGGTACAGATGAATTCAGACTGGCTTTTAATTAATTTGCACATAAACATTTTTAAAATCTAAAAATTTTATGATCAGAGTTTACAGATTTTAGTAGAAATTTTGATTCTTACAAAGCAAGTATTGCTTTACTATTGTCATTATTCCAGTCAATAATATGACTAATAACTTCTCATGTTGAACAAGTGTCTGCCATCGACATCTTCAATAAATCAGCCCTTTGCAGATCAATCCAAGAAGAAAATATTATTAAACTGTGTTGCACAAAGTTTCTTCACTTCTTCTGTAGAAAAACAAAACCAAGAAGATATTTCAGTATGATATTTTACAGGAATCTCCCCAAGAACAACCCCGAGGGGCATCAAGAATATCATTAAATTCAAACAGACAAAAACCAAACCCCTAGGAGCTTCTGATGTAGAAATATAGTTAATGGCATTCTGTGTTCAGTAAGAGAAAGTCAAGTCTGACATTTCACACTGGCTGAAAGATGAGTTGTATTCTAAGTGGCTGAAGTGTAAATGATGGTTTGAGTTTGCTGCAGGGCTGTTCATCTTGTCAAATTTTTTACACCTCCAAGAGCAGAAGCCTGAGCTTCTGAGGAGAGATCAGGGTAGTCTGTTACAATGAAGCAAGTCAGCCTAACTTTTGCTTTGTGCTATTTGGCAGACAACACTTGTGAAGTTTATCCGGTACAGAAACACTCATTTACTGTTTCTGTCTGGCAGGTGTGATCCTAAAAGCCAGTTAGAAATCCTTGTGTAAGTTTAATGCAACTCATTCCTCTTTTTAAAGTTAAGGTTGCAAGGCTTTGGTGTGGGAAAAGTGTGTGTTCTTTCCCATCATCCAGGTGAGCACATTACCTCCTATTAGAGCGCTGTAAAATTGCTGCAAGTGAGACTCCAACAGCCATTTTTCTTAAAAGCTTATTGCATCTTAATTTGCACTCTCAGTCAGAGTAAATAATTTGCAAAACAGCATTAGAAACATGACAACAATGGAATGAGGATCACTGACAGGGCAGACATGTACAACTAACCTACTCAGGGATCACTGACAAATATAACCTAACTTGATGTAAATACATTCATCTCTCACCTGTAATACACATCATTAATTACTCCTAAACTAAGCTCACAGAGCTGCTTTCTATTATTTGAAGGAGTAAGAATGACTGATTAATTATTAAGAATGTCTGTTGAATATTGATGCTGTTCTTTCACAGCTGGTAGAAGGCAGATGAAAACCTTCTGCAAACTTACTTTATCTACGATAGATCAGTCCCTCTCTAGATTTCTTGTGACATGGATATTATTACTTCTCCAGGGACACACATTTTAGTAGTAACTGTATTTAAAGGTAACAAAAAACAATCCTTACCATTAACTTCAATCAGATTTGCATTCTTTTGATTCAAAATAACATACAGTTCTCGCTGGTCAGACTTTTTCCCGACTACCCAGTAATCACTCATTGCCTTCACAATAATTTCCTCATCTTCATCAACTCTGAAAGAAGTTGGTAAAAAAAGAATGTGGCAGCAAATCCATCTTCAACATCTTTATTTGTAATCATTAAGTGACTCCCAATACTAACTTAGACATAATTCAGCAGCCAGGAGGAAGGCTTCATAAATGCTGCTTAGGACAATTACATGCCCAGCTGAGTAAATCATTCAGTTGTTCATGAGCCATCTACTCCAGTACTCTGAAGAAAACCTCTGTCCTCCATACTGTTAAGGACACATTTCATAGAATTAGGATGTACTACACAGTGACCAAAAAATGGAAGCTGGAGATGGTGATACTAAGCATTCACATATCTAAACATTAAACCTAGAACTAAACCAACCACTAGATGTATTACATAGTGACAGCTCTAACCCAATACTTCCACAATAAGACAAAACAACATTCTTGTTTCATTTGTAGAAAAAAGCAAACCCTGTCAGAAACAGTGGGAAAATTGCTAGGCACTAGAGTTAGAGACATCATCATCATTCAGTATTTTCATGTTCTTGCTTAATTTTTCTAGTGACAGAGTGCTATCTCCCTTGAAGCACAATACCCATTGACAAGAAGCCAGTTCTGGTCTCTATCAGCAGTACCGAAATAACTGCAAGGTTTGCATTTCATCTATTACATAACTGCTAACAGCAGCCAGCTGCTTCAGAGGAGGGTATCATATAGAGTATATATAAGCAGATTTCTGTGTCCTACACTACTTACCCAGAGATTAGACAGACTTAAGTACAAAAGCACTAGGCTTCCCATCTCAAATGTTAAGTTTATGGCTACTCTGAAGCTTCAAATAGATTAAATATTTTCTTGGATAGAGGCCCTGCCCCTTCTTTAAATTACTGTTTTAAAAGGACAATGGAAGTTGTGTTCAAGACAGACTACTAAACCAAGACAAAATATCAAATATGACTGGTGTTGCACCATTTCTGTCACAGAGCTCTGAATCAACAAAAAGGCATGAAAGCTGCACTCATTTGAAAAAAACCTACTCAATGGAAGGAGTTGCAGCCTATTAAATAGTTAAGCATTACCTGGAGAAGTCACTGTTGATGTCACCGAGAATCTTCATGAGGTCAGGGTGAACAGATGCAAGTGATACACTGGGTGTTTTCCTCATGTGAATGGTACTTTTCTCTGCCAGGTTCATGTGATTGAAATAGATAAACTTAAACTGAGGCTCCTTGTCAGCCCTAGGAAGATTTAAAATAAAGTGACTTGTGAATATTGCCATACTCTATAAGAACAGACTTCCCAGAGAGCAGGGAACTAGCCCGTGCAAAGCTTACTCAGACATCCTGAAGTTACCCTCACGTTGAAGAAGCCAAGTATGATGTTAAGACTTGTGGCATCATCAAACTTCATTTTAAATACAGGGTTGAGTGTCTTTTTCAAAAAGCAAGCCTGTAAAACCCCTTCTGCTGCTTCAGCTTTTAGTAAATAGACCCAAAGGAGTCTAAAGGCCTTGTCCCACTTCCCTGTAGTAGTTAGTCTGCGTTTTTATGAGCTGCTTTCTCTCTGTCCCCATTTTATTTCCTTGCTGCTCTCCTCTCTGCCAGTCCAATGTGTATTGAATCGATGCTAGGTCTTTACTGTGGTCAATAAGTAATCTTCCACTCACATCTTTGTTATTTGTTACAAACAGAAGAAAGGGCTTGTCAGTGGTCCAAGCAATTACATTTCCCTCCATGATTCGTGTGAGCCAAGCAAGAGATTATTTTCAAACTCCCAGCTTGGCAGTCTTCCTCCATTGTCCTGTTATTAAGTTAATATAAAATCTGTCACTTAGAGCTGTAGTTTTGGTAGAAGTCATGACAAACTCATATAGGCAAAAACTGCCTAGAGCAACTGGTACTCAAGGCTATGTATTATTTAGTATCAGGGAGATACTGTGATGACACCACTCACCTTAGCAAACAACTAGATACCCTTGCTCTCTGTCACCCAGATGCAGTGGTATCACGAAACTGTATCATGTTTTCAGGACACCATGACATTAAACTTTAAAAGAGTTAAAGCTGCCAAACCAGTCCCAGGTGACATTAAAAAACCTCAAGTTTAATGATTTAGTAGATGGGCACAATTTCAAGCTCATCCTATTCTATACCCTGCGGTTTTGCTGATTTGGCATGCGACCACTAAATGAGTTCAGTCACACACCTGTCTTTGGTTTAATTCCTCTTTTCTTGTCACATGTGATGCTGTTCTCTCTTCCTCAACTAACAAATCTACCAAAAATGAAATATAATTGTATGGAAAGTCAGCTATGGTTTTAAGTCTCTTTTCCAAAGCATTAACGTCTTTTTTTTTTTCATTTGACTTCACTTTTTTGCCCTTCAAGAAGTTACCTGAGTCCTGAAAAATAGAAAAAAATAAAGACTTTTTTTCCCCTCACCTACCATACAGAGCAAGAAGCAGTAATTCAGGGGAAAAAAGTACTCAACAGTGAAGTATGCATTGTAAGCAAATAATCCACTCAATGAAATCTCCATTTCAAACTCTTAATTGTCCTACTACTTAGACCTTCATTATCCTATTGGAATTGTAACAGAGTTGAAAGTTACATACACTCTGTCCAAGCTTTAAGTACTGTGTCTAAGACAATACTCTGAGCTAGTGGTGTCAGTGTCCACTTGATGTGAAAAATACAGTACTTTTAACATTATACAAAACAGCAGCCTGGGAAAGCAGGAGTCCAAGGAAAATCAGCACAAAGAAGGACATGGGCAAAGCATCCAAAACTCTACTGATCTACTGTCTCAAGGGCTATTTCTGAACATTATGAGATTCTGTTTCCCCTCAAGAAAGTTTAGAAAGTACAAACTCAAGATTCTGCAGGAATTGTTACTTCTCTGCTTCAACATGAGGGGACAGTGACCAAAGATGACCACTTTGGTTGGGATTTTTGCCAACTCGTATATATTTCTGCAAGGACAGTAATCTGTAGAACAGATCACTTCCAGTTTCAGTTCACCTATTAAAGAAGCAAACCCTAGAGGTTCCACCTCGTGTATCTGAGTAATCTGCTGATAGCTGGGGGATGAGGGGGCAGAATCTCAATTGATAATAGTAAGATTTATCTTAATATTTATGTGATTTTGTTTTCCCTACAACAGTTATGTACATAGAGGAAAAGGGTTTCAGCCAAGAGAGACCTAAATATGCAGCAACAGGCACTTTATAAATGCTTAAGATGCAGAAAGGCAGATAAGCATCATTTTAGGTACACTGTTAACTCCATGCTTTCAACATTCAGGCTTATGTTACCATTATTTAGGCAGTTCATTAAACCTAGCTTTTACCCAACTAATGAGGGACTGCAACAGGAACAGAAACGTGGTACAAACCCTGATATTCTCTTGTTGATATTGTATTGTTCACATATGTCTGATGCTAACACGGTGAGTTGAGGCCCAACAATGCTGTCCAGTTTACGGCAAAACTCCAGTGTAGGCGGGATTGAAGCTACGTGGAGGGTAAAGAAAAAGGGAGAGATGAGATTCTCTTCCCACAGTTGGAGGTACAATTTCTGTAGTTGTTGTCTTTAAATGTCAGTGAGAGCCCTAGGACAAATTTCTCTCTTAATTACAACCTTACAGATGACTTTGAAAGTGCACAGCTAACTGAAGCAATACTCTAGTAATTTTTTTGTGTAAACTGAGTTAATTACACCACTGGAACAAAACCCAAAAGACTGATGAAAGCTCTCATGAAGAAGAGACTCAAGTAGCAAATCAATGTTTTGTTCAAGAGTAAACCAAGTTGCATGTAATTGCATTCTGTACTATGTCTTGCCAAGTAAGTGATGCTAGCAGGTACTTACCATCAATCATAAAGCAGACAGCTGCACTCATGGCCTGGAACAAAAAAGTTAAAGCAAAAGAAACACATTTATAATGGGTTACCTCAGCTACCTCAAATAAATGACAATACTTGAGTGTAGTCACACACAGATAAACCACTTACATTTCAAAAAACCCTACTTAGAAGATAACACTTCAATAGGAAATCTCTTTGCAATACAGGATAAATAGGACTTTAAAATTCAGCCTAGTGAATGGTTTTTGAGTTGTAAGGAGAAGGGAAAATTCACTATATGTATATGTTAATTATATATATTTATATGGAAATAAAATGTCTTTTTATGCAAGGATATATATCTGCAAGAAACTTGCTTTTCACTTTTAAAAACCAGGGTTTTATGGATTAATGCTACATAAAGCCAGGTATGAAACCACTTGAAGTAACTAAAGGTTGGTATTTTGTTTTAGTAAAACAACTGCTTGTTTAGGGGAAGGTGCAGAAGGGAAAAGAGGATTCAGGCTTTAAAAGCTCGTTGTTACAAACAGCAGAGTTTGCTTCAACCTGGCCATACTGATGCATTTTTTTGTACAAGTCCTAAGTACTTCACATTGTTGTCATCTTCATTGTATGTAGATAGACAGTTCTGTGGAATGATTGCAGAGAGAAAATGTAATACCTTATAAACAATTAAATGAAGCTCTTCATAAGTGTCATCGGTGTTAACAAATATTTTGGGGAAACGGCATTTTGCTTCCGGATCATTCAGATTTAAAGGACCAGTAAGAAACCTAGAAAATATGTCAATAGGTCAGATGTAATGAGTTCCTGTATTTCAGGAACTCCTTCCACATTCAAGTTGTGACTGTCTTTAAAACCCCTTTTTTTGGTTGCAGCTGGGACAGCACACTCTTCCTTTGCTTTCCAACAGTACATTCAAATGAGTTTTATGTAGAACAGCAGTGTATTAGAAGCACCTAAACTTGACAGGCAAGGACCATGATGGGGGTTGGAACAGGGAGTGCCTTGATCCCAAAAGAATGCAATAAATGAAGCAAGAGGAATGATGATTAAAACATGTCCAAACCCACAATTATTCAAAATAACGTTGCCCAGCAGCTTAAGTACACAATTCCCCACTCTGACATGCTGAGTACAGAGGAAAGATAAAAGAGAGAAATCCCTGGATTAAATTCACACCTTCATCTGAACTGCTTGACTGAAAAGAAATTACCAGAGCAGTTGCAAAATTTTTCATGCAGTGTATTAAGAACAGTGGGGAAGAAAACTAAATGTGCAGTAATGTTAATGAAGCCTTTTGTCTTTTTTTCCAGAGGTCAAGTTTATTTAGCACCGACTACTGTGTGACCCTCTGGAATGAACTGTGTGTGGAATATGTACTCAAAATACATGTACTCCTCCCAAATATTTTGCCCTTTAGAGAAGCAGCAGTGGATGGTGACAGTAAAGAAGAGCTACCTTCCATAGTGTTGTAGATTTCCTGGCATCTCAGCACGTATTGGAGAATCTCTTCCTGCTAACTGGAGAGAAAAACAACACACACAAGAAAAAACAGCTCAGAGGTATTTTGTGGACTGTCTTTAAATAAAATCAAAGCAAACCACTTGCAGAAATCACTACTCATGGAGATACATTCTTTGTGTAATGTGAAAGAGGCAAAGCTAAAGCACAAAAGATCCTGATGAAACAGGGAATTCTGACTTGCATTTATTAATCTTCAAGCTTGGCTTATGGAGCTTTTTGACAGGGGTAGGGATAACGGACCCCATCTGATTTTAGGGCACTCCACACTGCATTTAGCCATTAAGCTGAGGTGATTCATTTGCAGTACTGAGCAGTCATCAAGTCTCAATAACCATCCCATATTCAAATTATGAGCACAATTCATATTGTGTTAGGTGCAAATACTGCAGAGTTAAGTGCCTCAGAAGCAACTCACCTCAGAATTCCTAAAGTAAAATTTAAGAGGAGGCAGGGAAGAGGGATACTTCTCTTTGGTATTTTAGCCTCTAGTGGTACCAGATAAACAGGATTTAGAGAAAAAACCCAACCACCACCTCCATGACCCCACCCCCAAAAAAACCCCAACTACCATACCTCGGGCTCCATGTGCCTTGGAAACAGAGATGTTGTGAGATATTTGTACAAAATTCTCATGTCATCTTGTTCCAGTCCACTCCTAGAACATCAGGGAGAAAAATAAACACAAGTGATGTTTGTGGTGTGGGTTTAGATCACATGTTTTCCTCTAACCAAGACTGGGACAAAACACATACTAAACTGGGGTAGCAACATTTCAGCATCTCAGTAGATTAAATCCCATTAATTTTCAATAAAATGTTAGGTTATTTGCTAAATACAAAGCACAGAGAAATTAGCTGTTAAACTGAAAAGAAATATAAACAATATTTAAACACAGATCAGTTTTGCTATTTTAAAGTAGGACTCATCACAAGCATTGCAGCTTTCTGGTTCAGAGCAATAATTAACCTGCTCTACCACAACGTCCTACAGAGGAACTTGTGTATATGCACACAGGTTCTTGTGATGGAAATGACAAGGACATTTCTATAGCTGCTCCTCAGGCCAGCTTGGCAGTAATGATTTGGTAGAAGTTAAAGATTTTAAAGCTAGAGACCCTTCTGACATGTTGCTCATCCTACCTTTCAGCTTTCCCATTTTCATGCAACTTTTCTTCTGATTCAGAAGCCCTGCTAATCATGGAACTTAATTACAGGATGAGGAATTAAGGACACACAAAAGAATTACTCAAATACCTACCAGATAAGCTGGTCATTGTAGAGAAATGCAGTATACTTGACTATTTTCAGACTTTCCTCCATCCTATTAATGAATGACTGAATTTTCAAGTAAGTCATTTTATCCAGTGGAAAGAAGCTGATTCCACAAAACACATCCAGCAGATCACAAGACTGTAAGTGCAATGTCTGCAAGTACTAAGAGAATAATGACAGTTGATTTTCTGAATTCAGAAAACTACCAATGTATAGATTTAAATTACAGATTTGAGTCTAATCCCCAGTGATCTAGGCTAATGATAAAAAAACCCAAACAAAGCCTTCCAGTTCTGCTTGTATGACATACTCCATCTGAGGCCAGACTTTCTAGTAGGGCCTGTAGAGATAGGACAAGGGGGTAATGGTTTTAAACTAAAAGAAGATAGATTCAGACTAGATATAAGGAAGAAATTTTTCACAGTGAGGGTGGTGAAAGACTGGAACAGGTTGCCCAGAGAGGTGGCAGATTCCTCATTCTTGGAAACATTCAAGGTCAGGCTGGATGGGGCTATGAGCAACTTGATCTAGTTGAAGATGTCCTTGCTCAATGCAGGGGGTTGGACTAGATGACCTTTAAAGGTCCCTTCCAACACAAACTATTCCGTGATTCTGTGTGTGAATGTGTTCCTGATGTCAGCTTGCTCTTATTTAGTCATACTGACAACAGCTCAAGCTTTTGAGGGTATAAGGAAGCACAGCCTATCCTACTAATATTTAATTTCAGTACTAACTCTATAGAAATATTAGCAGATAAATCCATTAGCTTTCAATATGCAAAGGAAAAGATATTTTTTATTCTTCTTCCTTGATAGACTGTAACGATTACCAAGAGATTTCTAATGCACCATCAAATGCGCTGCTCTGCGAAAGATGAGTTATGCAATGGCTTCCTCTACAGTCATTTCACGTTACCAAAAAACCCCACATAGTAAAATACACACAAATAGCATGACAGATCTCTGTCACAGTTTCTAATCTAACTCTTATTTCCTTTCAGAGTTTCAGTGCAGTGCAAGGCTGCCAGCAACATGTAGCTTATTCATCAGGGTTACAACAGCACAACTTGCATGAACAAAGTTTTTAAGCATTTCTAATTCCACAGCAAAAAGAAGCAACTTTCCTTGGATTTCTTTCTGTTCTACAAATCTAGTGATTACTGTTTTACCTTCAGTAGGAACTTCAAAGAAAACCAATGCTTTTTAAAAGATAAATATCTCTTAATTTTTGCCATGCTTCATTTTTTAATTGCCTAGACAGAAGTATCCATCAGCTAATCAAACAAATACTCCTTGTGCCAACAGTATTCTTTCTAGAGCCTATGACAATCTTAAAAAAAACAAGCACATTGTTATTTTAAAAACCCGTTGAGAGAACAGAATTTTAAACACCAGTATACAGTGTGTACACTCCATCATTATCAGACATATCAACATTAACATCTCCACCACACTAGAATTAACTGCTGACAGCAGGCTTCTGTTTCCTTCCGTGCAAACAACAAAAGTAAGGGCAGATTGACACTTGGTTGCCACTTTTTAAATCTGGCTTGGTGAAACTTTTCATGGAGGAATTCCAAATTCTGCCAGATGTGACTACTCAGTCAGTTACTTTAAGTGAAAAATACCTGTAAAATATTTGATTCCTTGCTCAGAAATAGGTTTTGCATTCCATCTTTTCACTAACATGTGAGCCATTACAGACTGACAACACATTCTGATGACTAGTTATAACAAAAGGCAGTATTTCCTGAAACCTTATCAGGCACAACTGCTAGTTCCCCATGGGAGGTTGGGGGAGAAGTTACAAATTACAACTATCCATGACTTTACAGTACATTCTAATGGACTTTAAGTTTGTGCACACAGGTTGTGGAATCTCAATCCCTGGATATTTTTAAGACTCAACAAGCCAAAGCCCTGTGCACTCCAGTCTGACTTCAGCGTTAATCTACTTTGAGATTAACGAACTGGACCATTCCTTCCAACCTGAATGATTCTCAAATAGATCTGCACAGATTGTTATCACACTGCACAACTCAAAAGTTAAACCAGAATTTCCAAGGAATGAATATGATTCCACCCGAAAAAATATCCAACAGCTCAGCTGTTCCATCAAGCCATAACCCTGACTGTGGTTCCACTCCACTAAAAGAACCTCCCACATTAGCAAGAAGAAGGAAGTGTTTGAAAATATGAGTAATCAGACTTTGTGTGTTGCCACTATAACTTTTCCACTGCCTATGTTTTATAGTCACAGTGCAGCCACAGCCACTTAGAAGAGACTTTTGCTTTTTATTTCCAACACAGAATCACACTGTACGTGCCTGAAAAATAAGGTCTTACCCGATGGAAGAACTTCTCTAGTCTCTCCTTTAGGAGTTTTACACCTCCGTCTTCCATGGCTTTCAGGAATGTGCCATTGAAAAGCTAATAGTGAAAAGAAAATATAACTAAGTCAGTTGGGTAGTAATTTACAATAATTTCTTAAAATTTGGCCATGAATACAGCTAGATCACAATACAACTCCTACTTCTCAGTACTTGAACTCCATATAGATCTAAATGTACTCCCTTGTTACTGAAAAAACATCTCAGATTTGCTGAGTCCAGGTATATATGGCAGCAGAGGCAGAATTAGAAAAGGAAACCAAATTCTTTAATTTAGCTTTGCTGCTTAAGTATCTTCTTGTTTTAAAAAAGCCAGCCAGCCAGTTTTTCAATAGATAATTGCCCACTAAAGCAAACATGGCCTTCATAGAAATTAGAAGCCTCTTATTTTTTCAATAAGTTACCAAACCAGCACAGGTAGCTAGAAAAGCTTTCTTTTTCTCTTCCACCAACACCATTACAGCTTGAGGAAGAGAGTATATGATACTAATGAAACAAGAATGTCAAAGCAATGATGAGCTTGCACATCCAAATGGTGCCATGAGGATCTCTGCTCAGAAGAGGAGCCTCTAGTGTTAACTCTACCTTGTACATGCTGTAGCACTGCTGTAGGACCGAACTATAAACCTTGTCCTGCAGAAAAAGAGAGCAGGATATTAGTACATCTGTACACAGGCAGAATTTCATGTTTCATGTTTTTTTAAGAGCCAGCAAACATACAAATTAGAGAAATCAATCTCTGAAAAGTTAATCAGCATTTTCAGTCACCATCTAGAAATTCCTTTGTACTACTGTCATAAAGGGAACCCTCTTCCTCCTTACATTTATTACAAAAAATGCCTTATTAACTCATGCACAAGATACCAGTAAGATAACAAGATAACAGTGCTCTTCCCTAGGCCAGTGATCATTGAAAATGAACTTATTTCTGACTAGTTTTCATTCAGGTAAAAGGCTCAAGGAAGTGAGATGCCAAGCAGGTTTTTATGGGGCTAGGACCTTAAACCAGATGAAAGACAGACTATTTTATTGTTTGTCTGGCAAAATAGAGTGCTTATGACCTATCCTTTTGTCAGAACATGAGGAGCAGAACTGGTGCACACTGTAATGAATGGAGGCAGCACAAGCAACTAGCTTTTAAAATATTATCCCACCTGGCCAAATACCCTTCCTGTATACAATTAAACTAACGAAACTTCAGTTTGGACAGGAAATCCCAAGAGAATTATGAGCTGCTTGTTTTTCCAGATTATTAGTAAAGATTGCAAGCAGTCTTTAAAGAGCAGTAACCTGTATACTGAAACCTAATAAAACCATATAGATTTAAAATCTTCCAAGAACTTTATGACACAAATATTAAGAAATATTTGCCTATTCCAAGTGAAGAGTCTCACAGCTGTATAGAATCATAGAATGGTAGGGGTTGGAAGGGACCTTTAGAAATCATCTAGTCCAGCACTCCTGCAGAAGCAGGGTCACCTAGATCAGGTCACACAGGAGCATGTCCAGGGAGGTCTTGAAGGCCTCCAAGGAAGGAGACTCCACATCCTCCCTGGGCAGCCTGTGCCAGGGCTCCCTCACCTGAACAGTGAAATAGTTTTTTCTTATGCTTAAATGGAACTTTTTGTGTTCCAGCTTCATCCCATCACCCCTTGTTCTGTTGCTAGATACCACTGAAAAAAGTGCTGCCCCAACCTCCTGACACCCACCATTTAGATATTTGTAAATGTTAATGAGATCTTCCCTCAGTCTTCTCCAGACTAAACAGCCCCAGTTCCCACAGCCTTTCCTCACAAGGTATATTTCACTCATGTTTATTGGGTGATCTTGAACTGCTCTCTGGATCTTACTCTCTTCTTTAACTTCATTGAAAAGTACTTTGCTCTTTTTCCATTTATGGAGATATATATATATATATATATATATATAAAATCAATTTGGCAAATCAAGATATTTCTGGAGGTACTCTTAAAGTACAATATAACTCATAAAAAATAGAAGTAAAAAGTTCAGTGTTACCAGTAATTCTTCTTCCTGATACTCATAGACTGGCTTTCCATCTTTGTGTTTTTCTATTATGGGATTCCGTACAACCTAGAAAGTGGAACAGGCTGGTATTAGACAATGCAGAATGCCTTGAGAACACTGCAGGATGATGGTTTGGAAACATGCATATCACATGCATAAGTACCATGACCATCCAGAAGTTTTCCTCAGGTTCATGGAAAAACTGTCTATTCTTCTGTGTATGTAGGGATTTAGCAGGTTTTGTTGGACTAAAGGTCCTGGAAAGAAAACAGATACATAGACAGAGATATTTATACACACTCACAAAAACAAAACATATGATTGGGAAATTTAAAGTACCATGCGTGTGCTAATACCTTGTGAATTGTACTATAGCTTCACACAGTCCCACATTTCTAATTTTTTCATTCTTTTCTACTTCATTTGGATGATAGAAGAGAATTTTCTTTTCTTCCTAAAATTTGAAAAAAAGGATCAAAGCAAATGCATTTTAACATCCTGGATTGCTTGTTTAACTTTAATCCCTTCATTTCCTAGAAAGAATTTTATCTTGTACCTAAATGGGCTTCTGTAATAAGGGATAAAAAGCACATTTAAGCACACTTAAGCAGTCAGTCATCCCATGATATCTCAAAATACAGCTATTGAAATCATCAGGCCTTGTCACTTCATAGCTATTTCAAAGCAAGGCCAGCTTCAAAGCCAGATCAAAGCATTGCTAGCTTCAAAGCTAGCTCAGATTGCTCGAGGCCTTGTCCAGTCAAGTGCTGAATATCTCCAAAGATGGAGATTCCACCACCATTCTGGGCCCCAATCTGCTGTTTGACCACTTCACCGTGAAGATCTCATCAGTTTCCCTTGCTGGAACTTCTTCCATTACCTCTCATCCCTTCACTTCAAGGACCTGTCTCCATCCTCTTTAGCCACCCTTTAGGCAAGTGAAGACATCCATCAGACCCTCTTCCACATCATCTTAGGTCTACACAAATCCAGTTACTTAAGGCTCTCCTGGTACATCATGTCCTGTTGCCCCCTGACCAGCTTGGGGGTTGCTTCAGTTTGTTGGTATTTTCCCCACCCTGGGAAGTCCCAGAGGAACACAAGTGCCCACCAGTAGTCTCACAAGTGCTGACCAGAGGAGAAACATTGGCTTCATTTGGCCTGCTAATGCACGCTCAGTCCCGCAGCCCTGCACGCTGTTAGTTTCCCCCGCCACAAGGGCACATTGCTGATTCACGTACAACCTGTTGTTCACTAGGACTCCCTGGTCCTGTTTTGCAAAGTTATTCTCTAACCAGTCTGCCCCTGGCTGCCACAGTGCATGAGATTATTTCATCCCACACACAGGCCTTTTGCATTTGCCTTTGTTGAGCTCCACGAGGTTTCTGCTGGCACATATCCCCAAACCAGAGGGTCCTTCTGAATAGCAGCCCTGCCCTCTGGTCTATCAGCAGCTTCCCTTGGTTTGGAGTCATGATGGGACTTGTTGAGGGTGTACTCAGTCTCATCACCCTGGTCTCTAATAAGCACTTAAGCACACTGTTCTGTTCAAAAACTATTACAACTAAAGATCAGCACATGAACCATACAACATGCTATGTAAAACCTGATACTACAGCTTCTTAATTTACTTACTAGAGATCACAACGACTAGAAAATACTGGCAATCACTGGAATTTCATTAAGTTACACCCTAAGCTTTCTACCATGTTGTACTTACCTCAAGAAAGTTATTTTTTAAAAAAGTTACTGCATCAGTAAAACAAAGTTACTAACAGACCAGCTCCCCAGCTACAGTATTTTACGTGCTGTTTTTCACCCCCTCGGTTCCTGTTCGTTCTGGACTGAAGCAGACAGGCGTAGGTGCGAGTGGCACTCCGGCCCCGCCGCGCCCCACCCGTACCGAAGCCGCGGGTGCCGACAGCGCGGCGGGCAGGGAAGCCGCAGCCCCTCCTGTCAGCGCCGCTCCGCGCCCGCCTCTGCTCGGGGATGCTCCGCGGGAGAACGCGCTCGTCCCGCGGGCGCACGCTACGGACCAGGCCGCAGGGAGAGACGGCAAAGCCCAGGCAGCCGCCACAGGCCCTTCTGCGGCAACTGAGGCCGGGACGGAGCTGTGCCGGGAGGGCACCCTGCGCCCCCCACAGCGCCGCGACGCCCCGCGCAGGTACCTCTCCCTCCTTGGGTCCCAGCTTGGGGTTGTAGATGAAGAAACTGAGCAGGGTCGGAGCGAGCTGTTTCTCCTGGCCGGCTCCCCCCGCCGCCGCCGTCGCCATACTGAGCTTGAAGCGAGCGCGCCTGGGGCCGGCAGCCGCCACACACCATCAGGGAGCAGCCCGGGGCCCTCCGCCGGCAACGGCACCGGCTCGGCACCGCTTCCGCCTTCCCCACCCCGGAACAGCACGGCACCGGCCTGGAAGTGCTCCCGGGCCCGGCTCCGCAGCGCCCCCACCAGAGGGGAGAGGAATGGCAGGTGTGGGGCGAGAGCGCGGGGTGCTCGGGCCGGCGCGGCACTGGACAGCTCCCGGGGATCTGGGGCTCGCCGGAGGCTGCAGAGCACCGGGACGCGGTCTTTCCTCGACAAGGGGTCCTCAGTGGTCCGGGAGCGCTGCGGGAGCTCTCCAGCCGAGCCCCTCCCGGGCAGTGGCGGGTGCTGCAGTGCCAAATCACCATTTGGCCACGACATCCCTTTTCTGAAGAGCCAACATAGCGCAGTTCAGTTCCCTACTGATTTGTTCAAAGCTGCCCGGCAGCTGAAATGAGTAGAAACCCTTTCTTTTTAGAGGTAAAGTCCGAGGTTTGAAAGATGAGATCTACCAGTTTGAATATGTTGAAGGAAATGTCACCCAGCATCACTTAGTGCAGGTAATCCTTTCTCCATAAATAGATATACTTATTCCATTTATGTTTTATGGTTTTCTCTGGCACATTTAAAATAATAACATTTAGCTAATAAAATACTCAAGAAGCTCTTCTGTTACTTTTCAATTCCAATTTTAATCAAAATTCTGTGTGAATATTATAAAAACAGCTACACGGTAAGAGATGTGTCACTTTGCTTCTCTATAAAAGTAGCACATTTAGGAATCTGAATAAATTAAGTGACATAATTGCTTAAATAAACACTTAGATAAGGTATAAAAGATGAAACTGAACATCTCATTCCACCAGGTCATTTAGTAAAATGTACCGATAAGCTTTCTTAAAGTTGTGCCAGATTAATTCTGAAAGAAAACAGCATTTCTTGAGCTTTTCATTTTTCACTTTCATAAACATTTGGGTTCCTATCGTCACTCTTAGTTGATATTTACTTTCAGTACTGGTGGTGTCATTTGAAATAGTCCTTATCAAACCTCAAAGGTTGATGGCTTACCGAAGAACCCAATCCAGTGCTGCAGGAGCACTGCGTGGAATAAAGATTCTGTAAGACTGCAGTAATTTAATATTTAATGGCTGTACTCAAAAAGGAGTGGTGTACACAAGAGAGAGATGATCGCTGTTTCCCTCTGGCCTGGTATAGTTGGTGTGCAGCTCTGTCTCACGTCCCTACTGCCATGCCATGGCTGCAAACCCTCCCAGGATGCGGCCTGAGGGAGCTGGCTGCCCCTGAGAGGACACAAAATTAAGTGGTCTGCTTTTTGTGAGGTATAAAATGGAGGTTTCTTGTGAGGTAGAGGAGGCACAAAATAACTGAGCTGCTTCTTGTGAGAAAGGGCAGAAATAGAGGGGGCTGTTTCTCGTGAGCCACAAAATGGAGGGGGCTGCATTTTATGAGAAGGCACAAAATAACCAGGCTGCTTCTTGTTAGGGAGGGAAAGCACAAAATGGCGGAGGCGTGAGGCGCGAAATGGAAGAGACTGCTTCTTGCAAAGGAAGGGAGCCACAAAATGCAGGAGTCTGCCTCCTGTGAGGCACAAAATGGAAGTGCCGGCTGGCTGTGAAGTCTCATGAACTGCTGGGCAGCCTTACTCAGGTCCTCGCAGGCTGGTTTGGTGTGGAGTTTGAATATGTGAATTCATGTGAATGCAGTATGTGTGCAGACTCCCTTTCCATGGATGCAGTCTTCATCACCACCATGGGTATCATCTTTCCTACCTACATCTATAGCATTTAACCCAAACCTCTCAAGAGCCGAGCAGCTCCTCATGTCCTATGGGGTGGACAGGTAGGAGCAGCAATACAGGCTGAGCCATAGCAGCAGACAGAGCATTTCCAGTCAGTGCCAGACAGGCCTCAAACAGGGGGAGGAAACGTTTCCAAAGCTGCAGAGAGAACCTGATTTCTAATTTAATGCAAGTTTTCAGAAAGGCCACAGTGGAGGGTGACTCCTGCCTCTTGCCAGTGTAAGAAAGCAGGATGGGGGAAGGTCCTGCCATGCTGAGCTGCTCAGGGTTTCCTTGAGTAGAGGCTGAGTAAGGATCAGACCAAATGTGTAAGGATGACGCATTCAAATACAGTAATTCTTACTTCCTACCCTATGTCTGTGAGTAAAAATCTATCAGTGTGTGCAGATCAGCCCTTTAGAGTTATGATATGTCCATTTGAACACAGGTGAGACAATTTCTTGGAACATCTAGTAAGGAATGTACAGGAAGGTCTCCCTGTACTCTGCACTGGTGAGGCCACACCTGGAATACTGTGTTTGGTTTTGAGCCCCTCACTACAAGAAGGACATTAAGGTTCTGGAGCATGTCCAGAGATTGGAATGGAGCTGGTGAAGGGTCTAGAAAAAAAGTCTGATGAGGAGCAGCTGAGGAAGCTGGGGGTGTTTAGCCTGGAGGAGAAGATGTGAGAGGAGATATGATCATTTTCTACAACTTCCTGAAAGGGAGTTGGTGTGAGGTGAGAGTCTCTTCTCCAGTGATGAATGGACAAAAGGAAATGGGTTCAGGTTGTGCCAGGGGAGGTTTAGATTGGACATTAGGAAGAACTTTTTTACTGAGAGAGTTGTTAAACTCTGACACAGGCTGCCCTGGGAGGTGGTGGAGTCCCCATTCCTAGAGATATTAAAAAAACCACATAACAGAGGTGCTTAGAGACATGGTTTAGTTTAATGATGGACTTGGCATTGTGAGGTGAGTGGTTGGACTCGATGATCTTAAAGGTCTTTTCCAACTATAATGATTCTATGAATGAATATATCGAACGAAAAAAGCAAGCTCCTCTCCATCTCTCCTAACTTGTGCTATGCTGTGGGGGAGTGGGAGGATGGTGGTCAGGACTAGAGGCCAAAAGGAAAGTGAATTTCTTTATACTCCTTGCTTTATGTATAACGTGAAAATTCTTGAAGTTGCTGGTATTAATAGTAATTTCTCACCAATGACATTATAAAACTGCAGTGACTGGATTTTATGCTTGTATTGGGTTAAGCTGACACAATGGAGATCCTGGTCTATGACTAGGGTGCCTGTTTACTGCTGTAATACTAAGACTGTCGCAAGGAATATATTGTGGAGGTGTATATGGTTGGACAGTGGATACTTGCTGTAATTGGTAATTCGTAAGGAAGGTGCCTCCATGCTAAACGTTCCCTAAGAAGAGAGTTAATGTGTGTGTAGTGATTGCTAAAATATAATTCTGCTTAGTGCAACCTCATCTGTAACTTGACATTGCTTTTGGTATTTATGAGAATTTTTGTATTTATGAGAATGGTATTTTTGTATTTATGACAATCTACAGAGGTTAAGTGGTAAAAGATTCAATTAAATTATTACATTTCCAATGTACAAATTAACAGGGCAGGAAGAAACTTCAATTGTGGTTCCAGTTTCATCCCATCTTCTTAATTGTATGTGCAGTAACACCACACCTTGACATTTGCAAAGTGGCATCAGATCACCCCGAGTTTGAAACGTGATTCCTGGCCCATGATTATGTAAAACTAAACTGCTGCATAAGTACATTAGGCATTTGACAGGACAACTCCTGCATCAAGAGACAAATAATTACTAACTTCATGAGTGATTTCCAGTTTCTTGAAAAAAATATGTAGGAGTAAGAAGCAGTATCTTCAGCAGTGGGTAGACACACTTTTTGGTTTGTTGAGTGTACTTCTAGGTACTATTTTGAGCATTTCCATCAGCTGCATAGTAGCAGGCTTCACAAAAAGGTATACTATAAATCACTCTGGGTGTTAGAGCTGACAGCTGTAAATAAATACAGCTGACAGCTCAAATAGCTGTTCCATTGACAGTATGTGGTCTAAATGTGTTAACAAATGTGTGGACTCAGCAGTTTGGGATTAGTTTAGCAAATAAATGACAAAATAGCGCTGTGATCCAGCAAAAAGCACAATGCCTGTGTATCTCTCTGCCGCCTTTGTTAATGCTGTAACAGGCCTTTGTAGCTCTGTGTGAAAATACAACAGTGCAGCTAGATGCAGGGGTCTTGCTAAGAGTGTCATTCATCTCACCCAGATTTCTTCTTAGTGTGATGTCAAGGAATGTGAGCAACTGAGTGTCATGGTAAGTAAAGAAAGTTTAATAATGGATGTGTTTCCTTTGAAGGATCAGAGATTTCATAAAGGAAGGTAGTAACTTTATACTAGCTTTGGTTATGATTAAGGATATAAAGTCACTGAATAACAGTAAAAAGTTACTTTTGTGCAAGACTTGAGATATTCAGATGTTTTCATTTGTTTCACGTCTTTAGCAGGAATGCCTGTGTGTTGTTACTAGCCTGGACATGTGACAGAGAAAGCTGGGAAGAGAGGATGAGGAAGGGGCTAGAAAGTTAAAAGGATTTCAGCTCTGAAGATGAATTATAGTAATATGTTAGTAATGTGTTAATTATTTCCCTAGTGATCGAGATTTAAACCAAGAATTATATCATAGTTTGACATAATTAGGCATGGTGGGTTTTATGCTTAAAAGTTGAGTAAAGCCACTCTTTATTCTCGTCTATTTTAATTGTAACTATTCATAGACAGGGTAACACAGCACAAGGTATTATGTGGTAAATAAAGTGACCATGAAATGGGACTCTAGAGACTTGTATTTGAATGGAATCACAAGTATTCTGCTATTTTCTAAAAGATTCCTTTCATGGTCATTGTGTCTAGTGAATAATTTCAGTATGCAATGTACAAGTGATAATTCCAGTAACTAGTTGCAGCTTTTGTTGGGATCTGTAAGCACGATTGTCAGTAGTAGCTAATTTCTGCACGTTGCATCTCATTTCATTGAGTCCAACCACTAACCTCATACTGCCAAGTCCACCACTAATCCATGTCCCTTGGCACCTCAGCTACACGGCTGTTCAGTATTTCCAGGGATGGTGACTCAACCACTTCCCTGGGCAGCCTGTGCCAGTGTTTAACAACGCTCTCAGTCGAAGAAGTTCATCTCCAATCTAAACCTCAGGCACAACTTGAGCCCATTTTCTCTTGTCTTATCACTCATTACTTGGGAGCAGAGACTGACCCCCACCTTGCAACAACCTCTTTTCAGGTAGTTGTTGAGAGTGATCATGTCTTCTCTCAGCCTCCTCTTTTCCAGACTAAACATCTCCACTTCCCTCAGCTGCTCCTCATCAGACTTGTTTTCTAGACCCTTCACCAGATTCATTGCCCATCTCTGGACACATTCCAGCACCTCAATGTCCCTTCTGTAGTGAGAGGCCCAAAATTGAACACAGCACTCAAGGTGCAGCCTTACCAGTGCCAAGTACAGGGAAACAATCACTTCTCTAGTCTTGCTGGCCACACTATTCCTGATAAGGGCCAGGGTGTCATTGGCTGTCTTGGCCACCTGGGCACACTGCTGGCTCATGTTCAGCTGCTGTTGATCAACTCCTCCAGCTCCCTTTCCACCAGGCAGTTTTTCAGCCACAGATTCTCAGGCCTGTAGCATTGCATGGGTTGTTGTGGCCCAAGTGTAGGACCCAGCACTTGGCCTTGTTGAACCTCATGCAATTGGCCTCGGCCCATCAATCCAGCCTGTCCAGGTCCCTCTGAAGAGCCTTCCTGCCTGCAAGTAGGTCTGTGCATCTGCCCAGCTTGGTGTCATCTGCGAATTTACTGAGGATGCACTCAATCCCCTCATCCAGGTCAGTGATAAAGGTGTTAATCAGAACAGGCCCCAATACTGAGCCCTGAGGAACATCACTAGTGACTGGCTGCCAACTGGATTTAACTCCATTCACCAAATAATTTAGCATTTCAAGGATTCTAGGGAAGGGATAAGTTTTTTTACCTTTAAAAGTTTCTTCCACATCAGAAATCCTACATACATATCAACAAGTTTTCCTTTACTTAAAATATTGTCCCATAGAAGACAGTGATCTACTGGAGTAGCTGCTGCACTGTTAGGATTTGTTAAGGTATTTTTTCCTGATGGAAATGAATGGAAAAATTCCTTCAACTGCAGTACTTTGGATACTAGAAAAACCTCAAAGTATCTCAAGTAGAGTAAGTGGATTGTATTTTTTCAGTTTAGTGCTGTAGTGCACTTGTATAAAATAATAAGCCATAAACAAACAACTGAGATCTATTTTGAACTAGTAATGACGAATAAGATTTTTCTAGAGCCTTTGCATACACATTGGTTAAAAGGATACATGTCAGTCCAAGAAGTGCTTCCCTAGTCTTTTTGTTCCTTGGCTCTTGATTGGGCCTAAGTACATTTTGTAGTTCCAGCGTTTGACAGGAACTTCAGAAGCAGAACTATCAGCTGTGAGATATTCTTCTTTCTGGGAAATGAAATTATAATTTCACTCTCAGATTTGTTGTGGGCCAGGGCAGTCCAGTGACCTGCCCCATCTTAGTGGAAAGTAACAGGATTTGTACTTTGTCTCTGGGTTTCTTGTCTGCATCAGTGATACAAAGGATGAGACATTGAGAGGAGTTCAGAGTGCAACAGCAACTGGAAAATTCTTTGTTTTACATGCATTTGCTTGCCTGGGTAATATGATTAGTCAAGGTCAGGACACTTATTTGTCAGTGAAATGGAGAATGATTTGTTTGTTACTTAGATGTGAACTAATCCAAGACCTTTCTGTCATCAGACTAGTTTCACTGCCAAGAACACACTTTATTGCTTGCGAATATCCTGTGACATCCATCTTCTGCTAGGAGAATCTCCATGGGTCAGATCCTCAGCTTGGGCAAATCCGAGTAGCTCTGTTTAAGTCATTGATACTCTAGTGATTTATGTAATGTAAGCATATTTCATCATGTTAAGGAATATTAAAATTAAATGTTTTTTTAAAATTACTTTGTGGGTTTTTTTACTCCATAAAAGCAAAAAATGTGATGACTATATTCAATTCTGTCATATACTAAGCATACCAGCTTACAAACAGCTTGCATACCAAATTAAGCTGCTTGAAAACATTTTGAAATGGGACAAAAAATGTGTTTTCAATGATCAGCTGTTAAGAATGGTGGATTAATATAGACATTTTAAAAAAAAATGTAGTTCATGTTTCTTAGCTGGCTTCAAAAGAGTGATGGCTGCAGGGAACACAGAGAAGTGAATGCTCACGGATGAATCATTGCAGAATTTCTATTGGTGCAGCTATCTAGAGTGTCTTGGAGGATGGCACTCCATGAACTTTTTTTCCCCACACTGAATACAGGAGAAATTTCATTTCTTTAACTGCTTTTAGTTCAATGATGAATGTGTTTGAAGCCAACAGGAATTTTCCAATTTCTGTTTTGTTAGCCTTGCAAAGTACAGATGGAGAGAGAGGAAAGACCCTGGTATATCAAAACATTAGCCACATGAACTCTGTGCTTTGTTCTGAAAGGAATATAGCCTGTCTCACAAGTGCATTCCAATTCTTCAGTCTCTTCCCCAGCAATAGCTGGTTATTAATAAACAATTCAGCTCTGCTTTTGATGTCTTTTTCTGCACAATTGCCAGCATTTATAGAGACTTTTGAAAAGGAAAAAAAAAAGCAGTTAACTTTAAATGTAACCATTTGTAACAAAAGAAGAAATGCCGTGAAACTGCAGTGATTCCAAACCATTCACTTTGCTGAAAAGGCTTCTGCTGTGTTCTAGTTACTCCTGCAAGCTCTGTGTATGTGAACTGCAGTGCATAGCACTCATTAATGTTGAGAAAACAAGTGAATTTGTAAATACTCCTCCAGAGCATCTGAACATTTCTCTTTTCTATTGACTGGTTTGTTCATAAAAAGATACTTCTTCAGCATCTCCAGAGGTGGAGGGTTTTGTAAAGAACATTCTTAATATGGCAGACATAGCCTAGAAATACCAGGTAGGGTACATTGGAGCTTTCTCACCATGCATTTCAACAAATTCTTTCTCTACACTTTTAGTCCTTCCTGTTCAGAAAGCTAGAAAATACCACCAGGAAGATACCTTTTGCTTCCCCCATGCTTTTTAAAGCCTCACAGTTACCTGTAACCTCATGTCCACATAGGCTTTCCATTTCATTCTCTCTTCAGGGAAGAATGTGGTTTTTGCTTTGTTGTTCTCTTAATTGGCTAATGTAAAAAGAATGGTTTGAAACTGCAACATTCTCACGAAGAAATAACTTCTTAAGTAAAAATACATGACTGATTTTCTCTTGGAAGTCAGGGAGGGACTTTATCCTCACCTACCTCACAGCTGTATCTGAGCTCCTAGCCTTTGATGAAGACCTGCTTTTAGAATTTTAAGCTTAATCCAGAAAGGCTATTCTAAACAGAACTCCCACTGAGTTCGAAAGATGTTCCATATATGTTCTAATAACATCATGATCTTGGAAGGATTAACACTTTTGGTTGAAGAATTCACACATTTCAGTTTAGCAGTCAGAAAAACAGTCACAAGCTACTGTATATGATGAATTTTATTGGATGTTTTTAAGGGAAGTATCTGCTAAAGTAGAGTTTAGAACATGATAAATGGTCCACACAATGAAAAAAAAAATCATCAATTAGTGTTTCATTACATTGCTAAGGCAATGAACAAGTAACAGACACTGTCAAGATAAATAAGGGACTTGGGATTTGCAAGGTTTCGGAGTGTCTCGTGCAGATTCATTCCAATTCTATCCTGCTTAGTCCTTTTGAACCTCTAAGCCTGCACCATTTCCTGGAATTCTGTGAAAGAGAAGATAATTTTTACAGTGTAAATATAAAAACAAAAGGATTAGGTGTAAAAGATTGATGACTTATCAAGAGATTTAGAATAGGAATGAACAGAAAACAATTATGTGATAGATGACCAGAGAAGAAGAAAGATGTATGGAAGAGAGATATTGCCTAAACTTCCACATCCAAACAACAGATGGAAAGACAGTGTTTTGCTGACATTTATAAGGAATAATAAAATGGTCAAGGTATTTTTAGTTCTGCCTGCATAATAGGGATCTTAGGAAAAAAATAATGGAATGGCTAATAGGGAATTTGAGTAAGAGAAGTTAAGAAGTAAAAGAATGAAAAGCAAGTCCTCGTGTCTTCTTAGCTGTTTGTAATGCTTCAGCAGTTGAGAAGTGTTGATTTAAGATATCATCTAAAGCCAAAAACATTGTGCAGTTCCATGTGGTGTGATACCAAAGTATGATGTTGTACAATAAGATATTATTTGGAAGATCTTTTAAATATTTGGCTTCTGTTTGTATCTGATCAGTCCTGTCCTTGAACAAATATATTAGTACACAGACTGCTTCATAAATCATGTCTGTTTATTCTGGCACATTTCCTAAGGAAATGGATTTAATTCCTTCCAAAGTAACAGAAGAGTTCTGTCCTCCTGGTGCAGGGAGCTGGGGAACCTGCATGCCAGCACATTCCTTGCATGCTATCCCCTAAGCCTCTTTCATGCTTGTCTAGGCAGCTTGCTTCTCTGGTGGAGTGAGTTGCCGTTGGCTGCAAGCCTTTTGTGTGAGTGTGTGCCTCCTGCTCAAAGTGGGACACAGAAATACTGAATTATGAGATCAGGAGGTCTCTGCACTGAGCAGCCAGTAAGTCACACCGGCATTTCCACGGGGTGAGTGCAATATGCTGCTTCCTAAAACAGCTGCTCCTTCCTGTCTGGTCCTTAACCTGCCACTGAAGATAAATAGCATCCATCCCCATGCACAGAGCCTGTTGTGGGATGTTATAGCGGGGTACTGACACTTGGTCATACTATTCTCCTTATTATGCAAAACAAATGTTGAGCTACACGCTGCTAGCTCCTGCATATTGTGAATTATTTCCCTGACTAGTGGAGTTTCTGTTGGGAGAGAACTGCTGTAAATGAGCCAATGCCTGTGGTGTTGATTCTTCTGTGTAGAGCTGGTTCTTTTATCCTTGATTTTACATTTGTGCATTAGAAGTGATGATCAGTTCCTTTCAAAACAACTAGAAATTTGTGGGTGAGTGGCAATGAGAAAGTTCCTTAGGGCAGTGTAGGCGGGGGTTTTTAATTTGCTTTGCAAAAGGATTTGCAGAGATGAACCTGTAAGATCAGGGACTGTTTCTGCCCTTGAACAGGTTGCTACTGCAAGGGTTGCAGTAAAATCACAAGAGTTACATTAATGTACCAAAAGCATCAAAGAGAATCCCGCGTTAGAATAAATCCTGAGGAGCCTTATTCTGTATATAAATAAGTTAATACCTTCAGCCCCAATTTTACCGTCCCCATCATGATCTGCAGCTGCCAAGAAGGTCTTGGTTTCTGAGGAAGTTAACACTCTGGCTCCACACTCAAACCTCTGAAGGAAATACCTAGGAAGACAACAATCTTGATTATGATTTTCACAGAATGTTATTATTTCATGCTGACTTTATAATAAAACTAGTAGCTAGCTATGTTATTTACCACGATAGCCAACTCCTCCAAACACTTTGTCTGACAAACTAAATCTTAATCATATACATTTCTTTGTAAGTCCTACCCTGATACTATTCATTCTGCCCACTACCAAAACCCCAGGGAGATACTTTTTCTATTGAAGTCAGATATTTACTCATTTATTTTCCTCTGGAGTGATTATCTACTAAAATATACCTTCCACAATCTGCTGAAGGTTTTATCAAAGTTTGGTATAACTTCTGCTTACATTTATGGAAAGAAAAAAGTGATGATTTTTTGATAGCCTCTAAATAGTGAAACAAAATCCTTACTTGAGCTCATCTTCCTCAATAAAGCCACTTTGGTCATTGTCGAGAATCCGGAAGATCTCCTTGAGCTGGCTGCTACTTTTTTTAGACATCCCACTGATCTGAAAGAATTTTTTGGGACTAAAGGAATCTGGAGCTGAAAATAAATTAATAAAGAAATTAACCCCAGACCACTGTGTTCAATGGTCCTAAATGGTCTGAGGATGCTGCTTTGTTATGTTTGAATTGTTCTAAACATTTATAACAGATAAAGCCTGTCAAAAAGTGAATGTTGCCATACTGCACCACGCTCTCCTAAACATCAAAAAAGCCACATGGGGCTAAGTTACAAACTGACAATGTAAAGCAGTCATGAACAAATATATGGTGACAGATAAGTAAAGAGATTACAGAAATCTGTTTACACTGTGCACTTGTTCAGTATTCCTTTGGAACTGAATTAAACTTGACATGTGTTACACAAAAAAAGAGATTTTTAGAATTGTAGCTGTTTTCTCACCTTGGCAGTCCCGCAGAGCAGCAGCAATATCAGAAGGGCTTAGAATGTCTGTAAGGCTCATTTTAAACCTGTGCAAAATAGCATATTGCAAACAGATTTGTGAAGTGCATCTCACAGCAAATTTCTGTGTTTCAAAGAATACTATATGGCTAACAACTTTTAAGGGTAGATAAATCTAATTGATCAAACCAATGCCACTCCTATTCCTAAACAAATTAGATTTAGTACATTACATCCTTAAAAATAGCAGTGCTGAAGTAATATTTTTCAATGAGATGGATCACATCAATGATGTTGTGAGTTGATGATCAATTTTTTATCATTTACCTGCATCCTCTTTGACTACAGCACATCTTTAAACTCTATGTAACTGTTAATCTAATAATAAATCTTACTGGAATGCATGGCCTCTGACAACACAAATAACAGTATATGCAGTGGAAAAAAGAAAGTCAAGAAGGTTTGCTTCCATTTTCTCCCCCAACAGCTCTGAAGAATGAAAAGAAAACTTATACTTATCTATATGAGGTCCATCCGTACGTAACTCCAGCAGTTAAAGTAATAATCTTAGAACAATGGTTATTGTACTTACTACTTGTGCAGCTCAGCACAGTAATGTCATTTAATTAATCTCAAGTCAGCTGCTCACCTTTATAGTTTTCTTAGCTAGGTAAAGGAAAAATAGCTGAGGAGATAGTCAGGCAAAATAGTAATGTTGGCTCTAGCTTGCCACTCTGGCTTATAAAGGATTCAAAAGGTGACAATAACCACTACTTAGGTTACTGTTTCATGGATCAAATGTTTGATTTGAGACCCGGCTCAAATTTCTTCCTTAACTAATTAAACTTTTCTTTCTATTTATATCCTTAGATAATACGGTCAAGCAGAACAGGTTTTTTTTAATAAATCCATTTGTGCTTAATTAAATGCAACTCTGCCATCAAAACATAGCCTTTCAATCTCCAAGAGTGGTAAAGACTTTTGGTTAACCACAGCACCTTGAAGTCTCTCGTCAGAAGATGATTCCAGCAGTTAAATCTTTTTGAAAAGAAGCTAGTTGGGTTTCCCTAAGTCTGTTGATCCTTTGGAATGTGTAAAGGAAGTTTGAGATAAAAGATGAGAGGTGACAATGTGTCATTCTGACAAAGATGACTTGTGACTAGGGTAAAGCAAGTTATAATTCGAGGTGATCTTTTTACAGTAAGCCTCATTTCCCATTTCCTGACCATTTTCTAAATTACAGTGCTATCCCTAATCAGGAGTAGAACAGAAACCAACACCTTCAGTGATGGCAAAACTCTGAAACTAGGTAAAGCTGAACAAGCTAATCTTCTTGTCTGTGTTCCTTGGAAGGTTATATATAAACAGATGGACTACTGAATAATCTATTTTGCATATTTTAAATTACATTAAATCAATAATAGACTTAGTTGAAGTGGTAGGAACCAGACTTTGCTAATGCAGAGATAGATTTACATGCATTTCACAACACACAGTTTCACAATCTGTTTCCTTAATATGAAATTAAAGTTATAGGTGTACATGAGTGGGAGTTTATACTTCAAGAGCATTAATTTTGAAAAAAACCACAAACCAACTTTAAGAGGATTAGGAACAGCAAATATGAGATTTTCCTACTCAGACAAAAATCTGTTTCCATCTTTAAGGAGGCTTATGTGGACAAAATTCCAGAATGAAGACCAATAAACCCCCATGTATTTAGAGTTTATCATATAGCAGTCTCTGGTGGTATCAGAAATAATACATGGATCCTAATACATGGAAATCAGCATGGTATGCTGAACAAGTAGTATTTTTTGTAGTAAAGTTACAAATGATGCTGTGGAGTAGAACAGTAATGTTTCTAAGCCTTGGTGTAAGTTAATGGGCTACAGTGGGTTTACTGCTGGTTGGTTTAATGACAGCAAGAAGAATATCAGGCATAGCAATTGTTCCATAGCTCCTGTATGCCTGAATTTGGATAGAGAAATACAAGATATAATTCACAGGAAAAAACAGACATCATGTAATGTTATTTTTACCTTTTTTTTTTTCTGTAGCTTTTATACACAAAGGAAGGTGGTAAATCACAAATAATACCTTTAATCCAATTATCAATGGTCTAGTAATGAAAGAATGCTCTCTTCTATCTCTTTCAGCAGGAAAATTATTTACTGTAATCTGGAAGAACACTGCTATTAAACCTTTGAACTGTGGGCTCTTGGAAATTAGTATTATCTGATTTAAACAAATTGAACTATGCTGATTTGTACAAGTTGAAGATATGATCTTGGGTCTTTTGATGTTCTTTCCATTTGCCTTCTTCATTCAGTACTATATATTCATTTTGCTTTCTGTCTGAAATTTGCATATTATGATCTCTCAGTGTCAATGGGAATGAAGCACATACTGTGCTTTCTATCAAATCATCCCGAAATAGCTTTCATCCTTGTAGGTACCTTTCTGCATTCTGTTGTGGATTGTCTCCTTTATGGTTATCTCAAGTTGATAGGAATTTTAACAGGAGATTTTTTTTTACTGATTCCTCATGACATTTTTACTGCAAAAATGTTTCTAGAGAGAAGGTGGGTTTTTTTAGACCTCTATGATAGTGTCATAGGTATTACTTTACAGTAAGCTTCCTTTATTTCTGCTTGCTCCTACACACTACTCATTGAACTACTTGCTTGCCATACAACACTAATTATTAAAAGCTAATGAGAATGAGGAAGTTGAAATGAAATAGAAGAAAGTGACAAGATCAAGGCAAGCCCACAATACTGAAGCTTAAAATATATCTGCAACTAATTCAGGCATTGTATTAAAATATAAGCACCAAATGTTCAAAGAATGGTATCTGGTTACTTCATACACTCAGCTCTGCCATGAAGGGGGCTGTTTCTATATGTATTCAACAGCAGTAAACTAGCCAGAATTAGTATTGCATTAAAATGTGATCTCAAATAAAAGTGAGCTAATTGCTACAATAAGTTCACTATTATTGCTGAAGAAGGGATCTTTTAATGTTAGAAATTCGACACTGACAGCCAAAGTGATGCTAATCCTAGCTGAAAGATGGTTTACAAAAGCCTAAAAGAGCTAAATTTCAGAATGAAGTTGATGTCACTGTATATTGATACAGGTGGGAATCTAGAGTTACTGTGTTTTATTTATTTATTAATGACACTTCATCTGAACTACAGGTTTCCCTCCACTACAATTAGAATGAAATAATCAGGGATGAGTATATTACATAAAGAGACCTTTTAATCAGATAATCTATGTTACAGCTAAATTATCTGCCTATTTTCCTTATTTCTGAGGTATGTTTTGGCTTAGGTGATTGCAGTCACCTTAGGAGTTCAAACACTGAGACCAAAGAATTTTCTAAAAGATTTTATGCAAGCAATGCAATGCAGCAAAGAAAATACCAAATAAATCCTCCAGAGCAACACTGGCCAGGTAATGGGCAATTAACAGCAGTTCAAAATCTAGTATAGAATCTGAGTATTGCACAGTTTCCAGGAATGTTTAGCAGTTGTTCCTATGAAATGAAAGAAAAACTATTACATTTTGTTTGTTTGTTTAGGTGGGAGGTTTTTTTGGTGTTTTGCTCTGCTAGAGACAACTGAAAGTCCTATTGAGTTGTTCATCTGAAGATTTATGTACTTTAATTTTGCTTCTTTTGGTTTCCCCTGTGATGTCTTTGTGCACAGTATATACAGGGATACCAAAGCCACTTTTTTTATTAGTTTCAGACTTCCAGAAATAAACTTGAAGGTATAGCTCAGAGAAATACAGAATTTCTTGATAAGTTCTTGTGAGAGATCTAAACATTTAAAATAACTGTTTTCAAATCAATTACTGTTCACTTCTCTAATAAGCAGAGTTGTGATGTTCTAAGTCATTGATGGGTTGTGGACTAGTTTTGTACTCTTTGTGATCTGTTTAGTATGAAGTACAGAGTTAATTAGCAGTGGCAGTCAACCAAAGACATGACTTCAAGCAGATACGAAATGTACATCAGCAGTTGTCTCAGGTGAGATCAGAGGAGAGGTGTTAACCTGAGACCAACTACAGTAGTGTAAAGAGATGCTGTAGCAGCTGTTCTAAAACCCCCACAACTCCATCTTTCAGCCCTGGTTATGTTAGGGCCAGAACAATTGTGTCATGATCCCGAATAACAAATTCTGCCTTTGTCATGTGTTTGGAAGTAACTAAAATACTCAGTAGCCTGTGAGCTTGTTGATCATTAGTATTGATGTCTCAATGGTGGTGGCAGAGAATCTTAGTGTGAATATAACTATAATCATTGAAAAGGACCTTTACAACAAAATGAGTTATAGCCTGTCACTTGAAGTTGTGTCTTAAGGCACATGCTTCAATCATATAGAAGTAATTACAGAATGGTACTTGACCGGTTGCTTGGGCCATAGTTTTTTATCATATTTAGAGAGAAGTTTAAGAATGTGATTTAATATATGAATTTTTGGTATTGTGAATTATTACAATGAAGGATGAAATCCAGGCCTTGGAAGCCTCAGTGACAAAGCTAGCTTTCCCTAGAAAGTAGAGGATATTACCTGGAGCACTGAGCAGAGATCTGGACTACAGAATCCAAGGTACAAGATACATCCTGCAGCCCAGTGTGTCTGGAGCTAAACGAAGACAGGTACCTCTCACATTAGGAGAAATCTCTTGTGTACTTTCCCCACTTTAAATTATGTTCTTATCATTCTATATAAATGAAATAGATTTTTGTTTGAAAATGATGGCAGAATAGACTAACATAACTGACTGATAGCGTAACTAATTCATAGAGATTGGTCTGATCAGGATATTTTTCATGTAAAAGCTGTCCTGGAAGATCTCTGCCAGCATTTGATAAGCCATATGTTTGTTTTCAGGTGCACTTGCAAGTACTCCTGTGGCTCAGTAACACGATTTTCTGTCTCTGACCCTAAATGTAATTGTGTAAGATGTTTCTGTCTGCAGTCAGTATTCCAGACAGTGTCAGATGGAGTGATCTTCTAAACTGTAAATTGTTCAGCTTTTCTGTGTGTTTTAAGAATAACTGTGTACTAAGGTTGGAGGCTGTGAAATAATCTGAATGTTGGCTTTTGTGACATATCAAAGATATATACAGTGGTACTATACTGTTCCCAAAGGCTTTTTGCACACGGCTCTATTTCACTATGACCCACAGTGTAAGAAGCAACAGTAAAATAAAGCAAATAACACTGGAATGGTACAACTATTTCTATATTCACTGCCTGTCCTCACTGATGTCAGTTGGATTTCTGCCATTAACTTTGGCAGTAGGAGGATGTATAACCCTTAGTGAAGTAAAAAATACCCTATAATTAGAATTAACTGTATCATAAGTAATCATCCAAGTTTCTTGTTTAACAGAAATGGCCTTCCAAATAAAGGAGAAGCAGGTATCTAGATTCAGACAAGGCTTAAAACATATACATAAAGTATGTGACAAGATCCTGGTGACAAAAGGCAACTACATTTTTAAGAGTCTCTGGTGAAAAGGGTTGGATAGAAATATTTGCAGAATACAGACCATGATCTCAGACATACAAATATATGATTCCAGAAGAGTATTCTTCCCTTTAAGGGAGTTGTGTGAGAGTGTATGTTCACGATCATGCAGCTGTCTTTCCAGCTGTGGCCTTACAGGCACAATTTGAAGAGCTTTCTTAAAACACATGATAAGCAGTTGCAGAACTTTCACAGTACCTGGTAGCCTGTGTGGGTGAGAGACAAAAAGCTGAAAGAAAGAAAGAGTACTCATGTAGACAGAAACCAACATTTTCCCCATCAATCTCCTTAGTGGTAATACTGAAAGAAGAGAAGGTCTCAAAACGTCTCTAGTCCCAAGCTCTTAGCTTTCTGAAGTGATCATTGAAGCTGATATCAGACTTCTCTTGTCATTAATTTTTCACTCTTCTTAATGGAATGGTAAGTGGTGAAATTGTCTTAGGTTTGTAGACCTAGCAGGCTAATCGGTGTGGAAGTAAGTGTGGTTAAATAAAGGAGCTGTCTGCTAACTCAAAAGTTAGCTGAGCTGTCTGTGCCTTTCTCTCTCATTTAAGCCATTAATATTGGTACTATACTTGAAGGTCTTCAAGTCACCCATATTACAGGGTGAAAATTCCTCTGAATTTCCTTTGTTTATTGCTCTCCCTGCTAGGGAAAATTCTGCAAGATTAGGGCCTGGTTAATTCATTAGAGTGAATGGAATAATATTTTTCACTAACATGTGAAGCATGAACACATTATTGAGCATTCATTACAATCCTGTAGGTTGCCTTACTTTTGTGTAATATGATGATTTACCCAACATTATATTGATGTTTCCTTCTTTCTCAATAATATCATAAACATGTTATGCATCAGAACCACTATAACATTAGCAGATAATTTTGAAATGAAGGTTTTTAGTCTGCAAACATTGAAACATCTTCTTGACTTGCTCCAACAAATACAGTTGTCCTACAGATTTTTGTGAGATAAATTCCCAAGAACACACTTTAGACTTCCCAATTTTCAAAAAGAGTACACAGGAGTAACTCTGATGTTGGAGGTATAATGTTCTGGACAGTTGAAGCCATCTATGTTTTTTAAAAGGCCATTTCGATATCTGTTTATCACATCTATAGCCTAAAAAAACCTCATACACCATAGTGTCATTAGGTACTGTAGTTAACTTTTGTAACCTGCTTTGATTGCTGTATGTGTTCATATTATGATAAAATCATGATAACATCATTACATTCTTACTTTTCAGCTAGAATCCTAACTTAGTGCACAAGCTGGATGAACGTTGGTTAATGAGCAACTGTTCAGAATTTCCATTCCCCTCATTGTTTATTTCTAGTTTACTACTTCAATCTGTAAAGAAAAGAAAAAAGATTTCATTTCCAAGTATTTTTTATGGTGCCTTTTGTTTTATTATATTCCCCTCACAAACATTTATGCATTTATTTTTACAGCCCTGTGAGTTGTGGGCATGTTATCCTCAGCGAGATGGGGAAAAGCAGCAGAACATGGATTATTGAAGCAACATGCTCCAGTTTGCAATTATGAGCACGAGGCACTTGATTTTTCAAAGTGCTTTTCACCTAATTGTATTCAGAACACCACTGCCTTTGCCTTCTGTTGCATTTGTGAGGGTTATAAAAGCATAGCTTCTCTAATGAGACTTCCATGCAAAAGGAGTAACTCACAATTGTGGTAACATATAATACAATGATCTTGCAAGAACTCATTTTACCAAAAAGCATGTTCTTCCTTGGAGGTCTTCAAGACCTGCCTGGACATGTTCCTATGCAACCTGATCTAGGTGACCCTGCTTTGGCAGGGGATTTGGACTAGATGATCTCTAAAGGTCCCTTCCAACCCCTACCATTCCATGATTCTATGATTCAATGTTGATACAATTAAAGGGTACTGAATCTCTCTTCTGGCTCTCTCTGGGCTCCTGACCCCTATCCCTTTGCAGGTAGACCAGTGTCTTGCTCCTTTATATCTCTGTGCTGTGGTGTGCAGCTTGACAGGTACAGCTGGAATGCTAAATATTTAGTGGCATATGGATGTCACTAAAGGGCATTCAGTGTGCAAAGTGGAGCCAGCAAAAGGTATTTATTCCCCAAATGCAAGGTAGTGTTAAAGACCTGTCCTGAGACCTCCATCCTGTTCCCAAGGCCTGAAGCACAGGGTCCCCTCCTTTGGAAAACAAAATGTTAGCATTCTGTGTTCAGAGATGATTTAATCTATCAAAACTGAGTCATCAACAGAAGTGGGGACACCAGAAATGTTCTGACTCTCATTAATTCCAGCAGGTAGAATGCTGTTTGAACTTCCTCTAAGTGGAACAATAGTGCCATCAGGTGGGCAGGATGGGCAGTGATTCCTTGGAGAATTCTGAACGTGTTATTATTTCAGTAATCTAAATTCATGTTTTATCTAAATAGTCTAACATTAAAATTGACAGCTCAGTTAGTGTTAGGTCCTGCCATTGAATTAGTCTATGAAATGTAAGTAATTGCATACAGAACGACATGAAAACCTGTGGAGCATTGTTGTGCTTTAACCCCAGACAGCAAGTAAGCACTGTGTAGCTGCTCACTCACACCTGGTGGGATGGGGAGGAAAATCAAGAAAAAAACACGTTGTGATTTGAGATTAGAGCAGTTTACTAACTAAAATGAAATAATGATAATAATATCTGCCCCCCCCCCCCCCCAACTTTTTTGCACCCCCAGCCAACTCGCTGGCAGGGCAGGGTGATAAACAGAAAAGACTGGCTGAAACCAGGAAAAGCATTAAATACACCTCTTGGTTAAATACACTGTTACCAGTTACTATAGCCAGGTTTTACACCTGGATGTTTTATTAATTCTAGCATTTTTTTCAGCAGGTGTTGGTTAGTTATGCTAATACTGAAAATTAAATGTCCCACAGAGATGCTTTTAATTGCTTCTGCTCTTAATATTTTTAATGATTTCTTTCATTCCCAAAATTCAAATGAGCAGTGTAGATTCCAGTTCAGTCTCCTAGTGGTATAAATACCTTCTGCTTAAAACATTGGGGATCACATTTAAGCACTGATTACGCTACTTTAGATGTTTTCCAGTGATATGAAATCACTTGCCAGCAATTGTTCATGACCTAGCAGGGTACAAAATATGCAAATAGGCTTGCAATAGGAAAGATCTGTTTATGGTACTGATGTCTTGGTCTTTATTTTGACTGCTTGTTAAGAATTGCCTAGACCTTGAAACTCTGAAAAAGAAATAAAATACAAAGAAAATTTTGTAATCACACAGTCAAAAAAGTACTTTCTTAAAATTTAGAGTTTAAAATGTGAAACTAATGATACTTCCTCTGACAATCATTACTTAACAATAGCACATTGTGCACTCCTAATAATGATACTTAATGATAGTGTCACATTGTGCTATAGTTCAATAGTAAAAAACAGAGAAATTATGTTCTGAAGCTTTATATCAGTTTTGGTTTCAGTCCTGAAAAAAAATCTCTGTAGATGAAAAAAGGGACTGACAACCTGTAGCCGAGGGCCAAACGTAGACTGGCTCCTATATTAGATCCTCTCTACAATACAGAGCAGATCTGATCACCTTAGAATCAGACCCATAACATCCATTGTATGGAACAGGACAGCTGCCTAGAGCTAGCCATTAGGAAATCTCAAAGGCGGGAAATACTCTATTTCATAAAGGCAGTCTTACTATCCACTCCAATTTTACCATGTCCATCACTATCACCTGCTGCCAGGGATGCCTTGATCTCAACATCAGTTAAAGCTCTGGCTCTGGCTGAGAAATTCTGCAGGAAAAGCCTGTTAAAGGACAAATGAGTGAGACATACTCAGTACCAAAACCATTTAGAGTTTGGTATTAATCGCTGTAAAATTCCAAGGCTGATTCAATTCTTGCAACTATTTTAAATGCTCTTTGTAAATGGTTTTTACTTTCTCCAACTTCAGTGAGAGTAAGGGTAAGAAAATAAGAAGATATTGCATCAAAACAAGTAAAAATCCTTGATGACATTTTTGTTTCATGGATTAAAAAGCCAAAAATAAAACTGACTCCATAGTGGCAGGATTCATCTTCCCTTTGATATTATCTTCTTTCTTTTCTCCTAAGATGCAGACGCTTAAGAGTGGTAAGAATTTTTCTAACCTTACTTTTTAACTTCAAAGTCGGATGAACATGATCTGGAAGACAGAATTCTTGTGATAGAAAGAAAGATGAGAGGAACATAACTCTTTTAATTCAGTCTAGTAAAAAAATCTTGCAATAAGAAAGAGCAAACTCTAGCCAAACTGCTATTTTTATCTTCACAGTCTGTCAGTTATTCCTACATGAAACAATTATTTTCAGTGCTATCAGAGAGTTTCCTCTTTGTGATCCAGCCTTTTCTTCATTATTTGTCTTGCAGCTCCTTCAACAAAAGCACAGGCACAAGCAGAAGCACACACACGCACACACACAATTGTCTCTCATCTAAAGAGACAGAAGGAAAGGGAGCATTTGTGATCTTATCCTGCATTTTTAGGCAATAAAAATGCCTGTTGGTAACTCATTTATTCATTCATATATTTATTTCTTTAATTCAGCTCATCTTCCTCAATAAAGCCACTGCTATCCTGATCAAGAATTCCAAAAACTTTGGTGAGCTGGTCTTTGGACTTGGTGTTGAGACCCATTTTGACAAAAAAACCCTTTTCTAATTGAATGAATCAGCAGCTAAAGTAAGCAGGAAGAGCGGAAGAAAAGTAGTTAAACATCTGAAAGAAAAAGAAGTCAGCTTTTTGGTCAAAAAGCAGCAAATTTCTACAGTACATCCATTTAGCCTTTTCTTTTTCCTTTGGAATTGGGATGTTTGGACGTAGAGGACAAAAAAATTTGATAGATAAACTGAAAAGACAAATTTAAAACATAAATGTTATCTTGACAGCTCTATAGGCCAGCAGCAATTTCAGCTTCTGCCAGGATATGAGAAAGAGCCATGTCAAAGCTGCTGTAAAATGAGAAATATTGTTGGGTAGAGTTCATATTGAACTCACTCTTTTGGTCTTTGATGCTGCCCTGTGAAGACAGCCAGGTTGGATTAGAGGGGCAGTTGCAGCTTAAGTCCCAGGGCTAACTAGGGGAGATGCACCGTAGGAACCAACTACTCCTTCCTTTACATGTATGTAGTTCATCTGGCTTGCTGTTGTCTCTGGTTATATCTTCAGGTGCACAGACTAAGGGCAAACCAAATGTATTTATAGAACTGCATGTGATTTGGGAATCTGTGGTTATTTCCATGCATATTTTTTAGTTGTGGATTCTTGGGAACTCTTCAAAAGCCCCAGAGGAAAGAACTTACCTTGCAACTTGGTTTTTCTCAAGCCAAGAACAGAAAAAACTCTGAGGTAAAAAAATCTGTAGAGTCCTCTTGACTTAATTCCTTTCCAAATGACAGAGGTAATTACTCATATAGACCTTAGTTAACTCTTCTTGACCTTTTACCGAAGTCACAGAGCCACGTGATGGCTTGGATACGCCAGAGGATAAGTTACTGTTGCTGACAAGACCTGCTAGCTAATCTGATTGATATTTATATCCCAAGGGAATGTGCATGCTGTTTTAGAGAATATCTAAGGTTTAATGCCATCAAAGTAAATCCTCTCAGCTTGCACCCATTTATAGCTTAGCGAATGATTTTTGATCTGTGAGTGAAAAAATACAAAGACTTTTTATTGCTTAATGATAGAAACTGTTGGACATCTTTGTGATAGACTTTGACTTTTAAGGGCTTGGTCCTAATGGGAGTCACCCATGAAACATTACTCCTGCAATTGCCCTAACAGTCTTCAGATAATACTAATACTGACACATTTTTAATAGATAGATCTGAGATACAAGTAGAATCTCACAGCTAAAACTTCTAATTTTAAATCATCCCAAAGTATTTTTAATAAGCTGATATGTAAGCTTTGGTTACCTAGTTACAGAAACACATGCTTTAGACTATAAAAGTCTAATATTGAAGACATTTATTAAGTATTAATTCATTGCATGGTGCACATTTTAAATCATAGTAACAAATGTGTCCATTTGTAGAATGAAAATTGCCAGTTTTGCAGCAAACAGGAGTGTGAGTCAATTCATTGTAAGGAGTGAAACTGATCAGTGAAATTTGTGATATTTGGCTCTTTCTTTCTGTACTGAAAAAAAAAATAGACTGTAAGGATTCAAACAGAAGCGAAGCTCAAGCTGCAGCTTTTCTCTTACTGGTACTTGCTGGGATCTATCTCATGAAATCTGTTGGAACTTAATGGCCTCCAGAATGGCTGAAATTGGCCGGTGATGTAAAAGGCCATTGAAAGAACATTTCACATCCACACATACAAAAATGCACACAGAGTATCATTGTAGACTTAAATGATATTTGAGTAGTGCCATTTCATTTAAAACACAGCCTAACACTTGGTGAATATAACATAAAGCTGTCTTTTCTTTCAAAAAATATATACAAGAAAATACAGACAAAACCTCAGCTTGCACGACTTAGTTTCTCCTGATCATTTACTCAAGAAAAGAATATTTAGGAGAAATACTAATTATATTATCCTAAGCCAATGTTGTGTGGTAAATTGAATATTGCGAAAACAAAGTTTTCTGGGCTATATAATATCAACTGAGTGAGTTACTTCTAAAGGCATTTTATCCTGAACTGATGGATATGTAAATTAAATGATCCAGTCTTTCCATTTGGGAATCATATTGCTAGGAAGTAGTACAGAGTATGGCCTGGGATCAGAGAGGATCTGGTAACTGTATTGGAAATACTGAACATTCAAGAAATAATCCTCGTGAGAAGATCACACTGAGATAAAGTGTTTATCAGTACAAGCTTTTGAGCAGTTCTGTGGCAAACCAGAGCTTGCCTGTAGATGGCATCAAAGACAATCAAGTCCAGCCTTGAAATCTCTCCGAGCCTGCTTAGGGTGAGAAAAAACCAGGAAAACGGGTTATACAGATGGGCATTCATCAACAAGAAAAGGAACAGATATTTGAGAGAAAGAAAGTGTAGTTTACCACACCACTTGAAAGACTGAAAAATAAACAAAATTGAAAACTCAGAAATAATTCTGGAGGACTTTAGTGATGATTAGGAAGAACAGGTTATTTAATGAACCTAGATTTTACTGTGCAGGTTTTTATGCTGGCTAAATATTGCAGACTGTTAGAGAGATCATTGCAGTTCATGGCAAGATCAGTTTGTTCTAGAAGTCAGGGAGTTCGAGCAGAAAGTTAGTATCTCAGAAGTACCAACTGATTAATATCTAGTTGTGATGAAGCTGATGTGATTCTCTTTAAGTGTTTGCATATTCTACTTTGACATCAGTTCCCCTTCAAACTTAAAGTCAAGAACATCTCTGTAACTGCAGGGGAAGGCATTGTCTAGGGGCACCTTGTTTTCATTGTAACCAATGTGGTGATCTGATTTTCCTTTCTGGAGCTTGATACACAAAAAGTCTGATATTCTGTTTTTCATGAATGCAGGATATGGTGAAAATCCCAGCTGCTAGATAATGTGTTCTATAGGGCTTTAGTACAGAAAGTGTACTAAAAGGTCCCTGCTAGTGTAATGGTACCATTCTGTGCTTGCAAGCAAAAGTGATATGGAAATTAAGTTTCATAAAACGTGAACACTTAAAATTAGTTTCTATTCCACAGCATCCACTTAAAAAATATATGAACAATTAAGCATGAAAATGTTAGGTACATGTCTGTTCAGGGATTTAATCAAGATGTATCTATTTCAGTAAGCTATTCCAGGAAATGAATCCAGCCTTGGCCCCCTCTGCCCACACTGTTTGTGTGATGAGCACCAGGCACCTCTGATGATGGTGCATCAAAGATTTTCCACATGGGCTGGCTGCTAACTCAAAGAAGAAACTTTACCAGTCTATGTGTGCAATGAATGTTCTGACATACCCTTGGCCTTTCTGTGCTCTCTTACTTGTTAGAAGATGACCGTGAGATTTTGAACAGTTGGGGAGCTGAAATTGAATCTGAAGTTTACAAATGTCTCTAGGTTGGGATTTTCAAAGGGATGTGGAGTTAGGAGGCAGTCAGCCTCCACTAAATAGTTTTATCTTGTGCATGATTCTGATCGTTTATCAGGACAAGCCCAAATATGGTTTAAGATGGATTTGATTTTTTTATTTGATTTTGATGGATTCAGTGGCTAGAGCACTAGGTTGGGTTTGAGATATTGGGTTCAACACCCTCAGTGGAACTTAGATCTACCAGTCACATTTTGGGTAGTTCTTTAAATGTCTTAGGAAAGGTAGAACATTATACAACATGTCCTTTATCCTGGTAATTATGAAACAGTGTTATGCTGAGTATTGTACTGAATAGGATGGTCTTACTCGACACCTGAGAACTTGGTATTGGTGTGATAACACAAGATGGTGTCAGATCCTTTCTGCTTTGATGGACCATAAACAACTTTTAGCAGAATGTTGGTTTTTCACTGTGTACTCAGCAGTGGTTTATTTGTGTACTTCACTCATAAAGCTTGATGCAGAGTATTAAATTCTTACTTATTAGATTGCCCAGAGAGGTTATAGAACCTCCATCTTTAAAAATACTCAAACTCAGCTTAGAGAAATGTGCCCTAAGTTGGTCTTCTGAGGAGTTGATTGGACCAGAGACCTCCAGAGGTCCTTTCCAGTGTGAATTACTCTGTGATTCAATACCTTAATTGTGGTGACGTTGGGACATCACCATTTGTCTCTTTACTACTTCAGATGGCATCAACATTGACATTATGTGTTCAGGAGTCTTCTCTAGTGCAATTACAGTGTCAAGTTCAGAGAAAACTCGCTGCTATTCCCTAAGAAAACTGAAAGCTGCCACAGGGTGAAAAAGTCATTGGAATGAACCATCCAAGAACCATCCATTTTGTTAGGTGGAAAATATTCTCTTCTAGTTTGTTTGGCTCTAAAAATGTGGATCCTAGTGCCAGTAGAAGACTTAATAGGGACTAGGCATTGTTTTTGCTGAACAGTCTATGGGCTTTTTTTTTAATTGGGGAATTTTTAGAGTTTCATTACAATTCCCTCCAATGAAATGGTTGGATGGTTTTAATAAGATTCAAAACTCATTTTCTTGCCATGAGTTACTGTTTAAGAAGAAACTAGTTTCTCATAAGCCAAATTCTCTATGTAAAGTTGCAACGTACACAAGAATTGCCTGATTCTCAGAAGTACTTAATTCTCCCTTGTGGCAACAGAAGGCAGGGATGTGCAGTTGTTCAGCAACTCTGAAATACAGGGTAAGCCACTATGTAGTAGTCTTGCATTTCTTGCATTCCACACGAGACTTTCAGACGTGCAAAGAACGCAGTATCTGGTCTGTCACTTATGGTATTGCGTGTGCCATCTGCTTGTGAAGTAGTGACACGATATTTTGGTGATTAGCAGCGTGAAGAGCTAGTGTATGTATTACATCTGTATATTGCTGAAGATCTGGATTGCTCTGGGTTTTTTTTTTCATCAGCAGATAGGAAAATGAATAAGGTGAAAGGAACCAACAGAGTCTCATCATTATGCAAAATATTTCAGCACTGCAATTAACAGCAACTGTAATTTAAGCCCAGATTTAACATCAAAGGCATTGGGGATAGAATTAGGATTTATATTCATTATAATTCTGCCAAGGCTTCAGTGAGTCTGATTGCTAGAATTCCTCTTTTGCATTAGCCATCTTAAATCTGCCGCACAGCTCTCTTACATGCCCGGGTATGAGTGAGCTGTACTTGCCTCACATAATCATCTCGCAATTCATGGAAATGCCAACACTGAATGTTACATAAAAGCTCCAGAAGGCTTTGTTTCTGCTCTTCTTCGAAACAGCTGCCAAATTACGTTATAATTATCATCCAATTTCAGCTGGGAGTATTAAAATGACAGTCTACTTGTGAGCTGGAACCACGTCATGGTAGATGGGAAAAGAGACAAGTAAATGTTGGTGGGGAAATTTCCAACCCACGCAGCCAGAAATGCACAATATCTACTCGGTCTGTTGAGCTCTGCATTTAACCATCAACATTATTTACTTTGTCCAGTAATGAAGATAATGCAATAACTTGCTCTAAATCCTGTAAGACAATTATCAAAGGAAAGACTGGTACTTTGTAATTTTCAGACATGGATTAGATAGATGATTATTCATATAATAAAAGAAAGAATTGAGTAATGGCCATTGTTTAGCAATGTAGCAGAGCTTTAAGGTAATCAAACAGCAAGACTGGCTGCTGTTTCATCTGTAGGAAACACAGAAATTCACAAATGTGGCAAAGTATTATTGGTTTGTACATATAAAGAGATAATAAGCAACATGTTCGTAATTCACTGGGAAACCTCCAGGCCTGTGGCCCATGTTGTCAGGGGACTGTGACTTATGATAGTGTCAGAGTTGGGATTAAACCCTTCTCCTCTATCTCACGGCCACCTTATATTTCATGAAAGATAAATCTTCTTAAGGGAGAGTTACATTTTACGCCATAAACACTTTCTGATGATACGTGCTATAGCCTAGTACTTCATCTTGTAAAATTACCCACAAACTTACTCCACACTTTGAGCTATGTGTCAACTGTTTAGAATTTTTTTTCTCATATTCTCAGAGTAGAGACTTGACTTAAATTATTTTTAGCTAACTTGTTAGCATTGCTTTTCCTCAAGGATCAGTACAATTAAGCAGAAATAAAACTCAATGAAACCAGTACATTAAAGATGTCGTATTGTTTTAAGATCATCAAAAGTGTGTCTAGTGAGTGAGCGTGGTCAAGTATGAGGATGAAAAACCTAAACAAATTTTTAAAAGCAGGGTTTTCCCCCTCAGTTTTTGTTTGTTTGGATTTTTTTTATTGTTGCTTGGGGGGTGGGGGTGGGATTTTTTTTTCTCCCCTTTTATAGCCACAATTTCAACATTATGAGTGGTTGAAAATCACGAAGTGTCTCTTTACAATGGAAAAGTAACAATACCACATGACCAAAACATCTGTACATTGCAAGATTTCTCAGTAATCCAGTGTGAACTTGATGTATGGATAATTGTTAATACCTGAAACAATATAAAATGTACAAACACATGCTGAGATTGAAGTGCTTGTTGGACGAGGTAATTGGACGAGTCAGTCCAAGGTTGCCTTTGGTCTAAATGATGTTTATGCCTTCACCAGAGACTGGAATTCTGTCAAGGAAGAAAATGAGAAATGCAGGAATAAAACCAGATGAAAGTGATTTTTAACATCTTTAGAAAAGACAGATAAAAATGACTTAAACACCCAGCCACGAGGGCTCCCAAAGTTATTATAACACTGCACAAGCTACTGCTAAACTGAGATTCTGGGGGCGTAACAGATTTTTCATTCCTTAAAAAGAGTAAGTGCAGTGAGGAGGAGTGCATCTGTAAATTCAAATTTGTGGGAAATCCTGAGTTAAAGGTAAACTATCTTTAACCCTTTACAAACTCTGATAATAGCTAAGGAAGCAGGGAATTAATTAGGTCAAGCCTGTAGCTTTATATATGAGGGATTTTTTTGTTTTGTTTTCTCATTCCAAAGAAAACATATCAGTAGTGATGTAATTTCAGAAAGAGAGATTCCACAGTTAAGGGCTAAGATCTGCATAATAGAATGCCCTATTTGGGGCTCATAAACAGAAGCTGCAAAAGCTGCTGCTAAAGCAAATTCCTCCAACAGTATCTCTCTCTCCTCCCAAACTCTGGCTAAGATTAGCACGTGTGTCTGTTAGAGTTATTGCCACCTGTCCTAGTTCAGCTGAGACAGCCCTCTTTTCAGTGACTTCATTTCTAATATATGATACATAATGTCCTATTTTCCTTTGCTATAGCTTCTAAAAGAAATATTCTGGCCAGTTCATCCCTGTGAGGTTTTCTGTAGGAATTTGATTTAGTTTCTCATTGAAGGACAGCCCAGTGAAATTTGCACTTATCAGGTAACTCTCCAGCACAAAATTCTGTGCTGCATTGCAGCAGTTCTAGCCTTGAAAAACAATACCAGTCTTATTTTACATTGCTGAATTAACTGCTCAGTGATACTGGCCAACGTTTGATATTGGTAGATGGAGAAAGTTTATGTAGGTGGAAATGTGTTTGAAAATGAAAAGTGTCATAAGGCTACAAGTGCTGAGCATCCACTGCCAAGATGGAAATTCAAAGAATGAAGCGATGCTCAGGCACATCAAGTCTATGGATCAGACACACATAAGAATTAACCCCAAAACTGTTATTATTGGTTGGAAGAACAGGCTCTATATTGGGCCTAAATGTACTGTTGCTGCAACAGAAACCAAATGGGAATAAAGCTATGAAAATAAAGGACTATTTGCTAGTATATAATTGTGGTAGAAAGTACGAGCCAAAGTACTTGGATGTGTTATTCATGACACAGTTTAAATGCAGCCCTAAATACATGCATTTTAAACCACATGTCTTATGAAGTTTCCAGAAGTCTCACCTTCCACTCCAATTTTGCCATCACCATCGCTGTCACCTGCAGCCAGAAAAGCCTTGGTCTCTGCAGAGGTGAGGGCTCTGGCATTTGAAGAGAAATTCTTCAGAAACAGCCTGAAATAGAACCGGATAGAGTTCTGTGCTTGAATTTTATTCTCTGAAATCTCCTTGGCTATTGATATTTCTGGTTTTCTTAAACCCATGCCATAAGGTAATGCTCTTATCATCTGAGGAAATCCACACAGATTCAAGGAGCTGTTTTTTTATTTTTAAAATAACAGAAAGTTTCTTATAGGATACCAAACAAGTCCAAAGGTTTACATTGTTTAAAGAAATACAGCAGCTGAAAAGTACTTACTGAAGCTCCTCTTCTTCGATGAAACCACTCTTGTCCTGATCAAGGATTCCAAAAACTTTCTTTATCTGATCAGGACTTTTGCTGGATAAACCAACCATGGAGAAGAAAGACTTATAGTTGAAGGAATCATCAGCTGAAAGAAAATTCAGTTGTTTAAAGAGTTTCCCTTGAAGTTGCTACTACTATATGTATTCCTTGGGAATAATTATGTCAATTTACTCCTCTTTCTCTTGTTCACCAGTGTAACAAAAAAAGAAGATTGAGTGGATAATTTCCCTTTCTAATCACTCCATGCCTGTGGTCATAGATCCTTTCAGCCAGTTTGAAGTTTTCTGCTACAGTGCACATTCTGCTAAATCAGGATTTATGTAATGTGTCACATGCAATTAATAATAAATATTTACAGGGTGCTAGTGTGGCTTACAGACCAACTCTTAAAACTCTTACTTCATTTTCACCTAATGTTTTACTTTGGTGAAGAATTTGGTAGAAAAATAAGTAATTCTTAGTCAAAGTAGCAATTTGAGCAATTAGAAAATGGGCTTAATCTTGCCAGGGAACTCTTAAGAGAACTGAAACTGGTCATTGCTTCACAAATGACACTTTGATTCTGCAAGCTACAGCTTTTTTGGCATTTTGAGGGAAAAGACTGTTTAAAAATTGACAGAGTTTAGAGTTAAGCCAGCTTTAACTGAAACTATGTCACTTCAGTTGCTGTTCTGTGTTTTGGGGAATGTTACCCACCAACTAACCACTTGGGAATTCAATGGGCTATACTGTAATGTAGCTAGAAAGAGATCTCATGGAAAAGGAATCTAAAGGGAAAATGTTAGGCATGTCATCTTAAGACATAAAAATGATATGCATCTTCTCTCTGCAGAGAGACCATTCCTTACCCTGGCAGCTGGAGAGAGCAGATTCAATATCTTTAGCAGAAAGGATGTCAGTGATGGCCATTGTTGAACTGTAAAATAAATTAAATGTGAGCTACTTAGTCATTAAAATGACTTCTCTGCCTCTTTCATGGCTCTATTTGAAGTTGCTGCTGTGACAGTATATGATAGGGGAGATATTATTTGTCTAATTGTAAGCAGAGCACACTGTAACAGATGTCTGCAGCAGGTGCTTCCACTTAAAACTGGGTAATGAGGGAGGAATTCTGCATGCAGGAGTGTGGGGCTTCAGGAAGATTTGATGCTGTACTGCGCTGGAAGAGCAAATCAAAGGTGTCTAGCACCACAAAAGCTCAGGACTTCTGTGTGTGTATTCCTGGAGGTGGATTATTACTCAATTAAAATCGGGATGTATTTTCAACATGCATAAAAGTTAGGCTCCATATGTCCTCTAGAACAGTATCTGGAAAAAGTGCATCTGGAATGAAAAAAATCTAGTCTAAATAAGTGTAGTGATCTTTTCAAAGAATGAAAATCATAGTGTAGAATAATTAATAACAATTTTACTCATTTCAAGGAAGTAAAAATTTGGAGAGTAAGTTCCCTCCTCTGTTTAGTTGCAACATAGATGTAACTCCACTATAAATTTGGCTTGCTGGGCTGCTGCATCATTGAAAGGCTACAGTTCGTGATAGCTATAGAAAAAAGAAAATTCTAAAGTATGTCATGTTTGTTGTGGTTTTTTTTAAATTCCATGTAGGTGATAATGAGCCAGATTGTTACTCAGATCTTGACATTTCAGTGTATTGATGTGCTTAGAACTGAGGTACTGAGACTTCATATTCCTTCCTAGGAGAGTGGAGGAGGTGTTCTCTTCTGATACAGCAGCGTTTGACAAAAGCTACCCTTTGTCTCATTTGGCCATCAACAGCTGCAATAGCTTGCCAACATAATATGTATCACTTAAGAATATTCTACAAGGCCTGAATTTCTAGCAAATCTTTTAGTGTGAATAGAGCATCAAAGCCTTTAGAGTTTGGTAAGCTGCACACCCCTGTGCAGACTGGTTACAATTTAAAACTTGTGACATCACTATAAAGTAGCTTCATGTTAGTGAAGGAAGAGGAACTAAGTCATACAAAAGTTGCTCTTGAAAGACAAGGGAGATCAGAAATATCTTTCCACAAATCCCTAATTGATCTTCCACAACATCATTCTTCCTGACTAAGCATGAAAAGCAGCATCCATGAGAGGGAAACCATTGTTGATAACCATTTATTGTCTATGCACTGATTTAAGATCTACACACAAGTTTAAACTCTGCCTAAAATATGAAATGGCTGCCTCTGTACCTGTTGGTTTGCAGCAGAGTAAATTGTCAATCATTTCAGTTCCTTTCTGAATATCTCAAAAGTTGTAAGGAGACAACGGGACAAATGCACACTGATGCCAATGGGTACAGATGAGTTATTTTTGTTTGTCTAGCAATTATTTTGTCCCAGTGGCTTCTTGTGCAAAGTACTTCCCCCCTCTAAGCACTAGGCGAGATAATTTGGATCTCTGCCATTCATCTAGTTCCCACTGCTGACAGGATTAAAAATGGGGTAGAAGTGAAGAAAAGCCTAAAAACTGCAACATTTTTTACAAGAGACATCGTTCCTGTCTTTTTCCATCCTGTGATCTGAATGCTGATTCTATTCCCATTAGGTTGTAAAGATACGACATACTGGAAGCTGATAGAATAGATATTTTAGTTTAGGTGCTCTCCATTTAGGGAGCATTTTGCTTTTGTGTTTCTTTTTTCTGAAAGCAGAGGATCTAATCAGCTTACCTTTGTGGTCTTCTTGACTGGATAAGGAAGCAATCTGGTTGGGAGGAACGTACTTGCCGTGTGCCTCCAGCAGAGCTGAGCTTGCATATATATACTTTAAGTTGTATACCATATACAGATTCTAGATTTCAGCGTCATGAAGAGGGAATGGTGTCAAATGAACTTGCCTAACTAATCATCTTGCACTATTTTTATCTCAAGAGAATACATATGATATTTGCAAACGAAACAAGATAAGTGGCCAGATAGGCAAAAAGGACAGAGTCATATTAAATTTCTTCTGATTTAAGCAGAAAATACCAACTTCTCCATAGGTCAGGAAGAAAAACCCCACTGTCTGATATACTTGATCCGAGGAGTCAGATGAAATGAAGCACTACCAGCTTCTGAAGAGATGCCTTTTATGAATATTTAAATATGATAACTTGTTCTCTTAGCTATAGACACTACATGGAATCAAGTTTCATCGTTAAAGCACTAAATAACAATAACAACAAAGAACTGAAAATATCCTGTTCAAATATGATTTGTGTAGCAAACCATTTAGGGAAAATAATAGTCGTATTGTCTCTCAGAATGTCTGGTGTGGTGTTGTTCTGAAAAAAAACCCCCACACAGTGAATTTGTTGCCACAGGAGGTAAAATAATATTATGTCAATCCATGGGAACAGTTGGTTGGGGGAGGGTATTTTGTCTGGTATGTTTCCAGAGAAAATCTTCCAATTCTGCAAGGTTCTGACATCCTGTTTAGTCGCGTATGTATGAAGCAAAGGGGTTGTGATCTACCCAGCTGTCTCTGAGAAAAAAAGCCCCTGAGCCCTACATGAAACATCTTTGCATTTAGAAAAGAAAGAAAATTTCATTAGCAGCATCACTGCAGAGTGTCTTTGCACTTTGGAAGCCTAACTTCTGATCTCTTTTGGATAAGTGGTTATTTTAACTATTTTTTTTTGACCAGCCTTGTTTCCAAGTGTTCCTTTGTGCTAGGTTTTGGGGTTTGGTTGGTTGAATGTTTGTGGGTTTTTTTTTTAAAGTAGCATAGAAACAACTTGCTCATCATGATTTTCTTGAATGAATGTCATAGCCTAACTGAGTGAGGAGCCTCTCAGCTTGGATTTAACCTGTGGCTTGAAGCAGCAGAACAGTGAAACATAAGTGATAAGGATAACAGCACAAGGTAGTGTTATGGCCAGGGTTAAGGGATGGCAAGGGATGACACTGCAGTTGGCATCACAACTCAAGGTGGTGGCACAAGGCAACATAACAGTGCACAGGCTGTCTTAATTTCAGAGATAGTATCAAGGAATCTTTTTTCCAAAGCGTTTCCCTCTAAGATGGAAGGCAAACCTAGCCAAGCCTTGAAGCCAATCACTAATAAATCATAGTGTGAGGCAGAAAAAGTGGCAAATGAGGTACTTAGGAGACCTTAGTCCATCCAGCATTGAGAGCAGCTGATGAAAAAGCAGCAAAAACTATTGAAAAAGATACTGTGTGTGGAGGGGGTGTTGTTTCACTCACTGCATTTAAACATAAGAGAAATTATTGCTACGAGGCTTTTTTTTGTTTTTATAAATTGTACATGTCTGTAATCCATGAAAAAGTTTCAGACACAGATGATTCTTGTGAGGGGAAGAACCATTGGTTAAGAATGGTGGTGGGGTATTTCAGCTTTCCCAGTTTTCTGAATGGGTTGTTGACCAGCTGACGCTGAAAAATTTCAAGAAGAATTTGATAGATAGATATTTAATACTGGCCCTTGTTGCCACTGGTGACATCTGGTAGAAGGGATACAAATATCTCTTTACCCTCTCAAACTCTTCTAAGAAACTACTTTTATTGTACATGGGAAAAAAAAATTCCTCTCTGTTGTACACACACCACCCTTTTTTCCCCCTCCAATTTGGAAAATTGCCTACATAGTGCCAACAACTGATGTGGAGTAAGTAGAGTGTCCAACATAAAAACTGATGGCATGGTATGACCTAATGAAGCTAAGTTAAGAGGAAGGCCAAATTCTGCTGAAACTCTTGGACTGCAGGAGTCTGTATGGGAATTTGGTCTCTGGTGTCTATTTCAGAGAATGCATTTGATTTTAGAGGCAATGGCTTCTCATTTTGCCCAGAGCTAATTCCACATATGTTAACCCCTCGCCCCCACTCTTCCCTTTAAAAATAGCATTGATTGCTGTTATTTCCCTTAATGCCTGTGGACTGTTGCCACTAGTTTGAACTTTTGTATGTGAATCACGTAAGGATGCAGTGTTTAAAAGCATGCTTTGTCTTCAACAAGATGGTTGCTTTTGTTCTCTGAAATGTTAAGGATAAATGATAAATGGACATAAAATATTTTATGGCTGTGGTCTGTTGAGCTGCATTCAGACTCCGGCAAAGTTTAGAGTCACTTCTGCAGTGAGATTGGAGGCACTAGAGATCCAGAACACATGCATTGACTGGCAGGATGAAATGCACAAGGATCATGTAACTCTATTTACAACCAGCCTCCAGCAACCATTTTACTTTCAAGCCCTGCATTAGAGATTGCAAAAAACATCTGTCTGGTCATTTTTACTTTCTTAAAGCAATTACTGTTAGTGACTTCCCAGCTGCCATCCAACTTGGCAGGGAGAGGAACTGGGGAAGTATTAAAAAGTGAGGAGAAGATATCCCTTTCAGATCATCAGGTTACCATTAAAAGCAGTTTCAAACCCTGGGAATTGAGCATTTCACTTTGCTCATCTCATTGCCTTCTAGAGAGCTCTATAGTGGAATGCTTCTCTGTTTTATTCTTCTCATTTTTGACCTTAACTCTTCTAACACCTGAAGTTGCCCCATCAGGTTGAAAAGTCACGTCATCACAAGTTCTGTGATTGCTTTATGATATATTCTTGTCATTATTCTTTGAGGGGTAATGTGAATTATGTGTGCAATAGAATAACAAAAATATACAGAACAGCTGTGAATACCCACTTTAAATTAAATGTGATTTTCTGCCCTTACATATGCCTGAGATTGTTTTCTCCGAATGCATATGACAGGGGTATCCATAGTCACAAGTCAAGGAATAGAAATCACCTTCTATAATATGTTGAACCTAATAGTAAATGCCATATGAATAGTGAAGTGGAATATTTATTCAGTTTGTAATTTGCTTTGGGAATATATAAGGTGAAAGAAATTGCAGGAATGTAATTTAGTGTAATTGTTTTAACACATCATACTCCTGTCATTTGAGGAACATAACTCTTGGACTGATCTGGAAATATCTGTGAGTGAGTCTAGGTTTATATCACTTAATCTAATATCTGTAGACACTTTATAACTACCTCCCAGGAAAATGCTGAAAAAGAAAAATGAAGAAGCTGTGCATGGGAAATATACCAAATAAAGTGTTTTATGTTTGCAAACTTGAAAGAATCACAAAAATTAAGTAAGTTTTCACCAGCTATCATTCTAGTGTCAAATGGCTTCAACTTCTGAGGTAGATTTTCCAAGACTCAGAGCATTTATGATGTAACTTCCAGCGCCCTTTAAAGTTGTAATTTACAAAATGTGTTCAGTCATACTTTTCTTATATGTGTAAAGCATAATTTTAAAGCCAATTGGATTGTTTGCACAAATCAAACAATATTTGTTTCTGCATACCTGAAATTTGCAAGAGAGTTTCAATTCTGATTCCAAAATTTGAAAGGAATATGGTACAGGTGTAACATCCATGTGATTTCGCAAGCTGTAGCTTGAGATTTGTGTTTCCTAATTTGAATTTTATAGTTCACTTTTGTTTCTGTTTCTTTCTGAAAATGTTCATGCATTGATGCAGAACGAAAAAGGCTTTTATATAAGAAAGAAATTGGCATAGAATGATTTCTGAACTGACAGATTCCTGGGGCTGTTAAATATGATACAATCAGTCATAAATAGACAAAATACTGGGACCTCCAGGCGACTCTGTCTGTAAGTTTAACAATTACAGGCAGCATGTGTTAGAAAGGCTATAGAATAAATAATTTTCCTGCTTTGAATCTGAAACAAAAATCTTACTATTTTTGGGAGTATCCTAATAAACTTGCATTAAAAAGGCATATGTGGGGTAGTCATAGTTTTTGAGTTGGAAATAAAATCACTTCAAGTCAAGGCAATCTTCTCTAGCTAAGTTGGAAGCAAAGATTTATGCTGAAAACAGAAGATCAATTCAATACTTGGTATACTGCATTCTGTTCTTGAGCTGTGTTCTTCAACTTCCATCTGATCACTTCCCTGAAGAGAGTCGTTGTTGCTGGAGTTGTAGCAGCAGGTTATGTGTTTACACTGCATAGCCCAGTGCAGTCCTGCTCTGTGACTGTGGTTTATAACACTATAAATAATCATCAGTTGCAGCAGACTTTCAAATAGAGATATGTTTGAAATTAATTCAGGTATTTTTGAGCCTGTCTCTATATTCTTGTACAGTCCTTATCACACAGTGTAAACAGTGTATCCCACTATAGACAGATCCTTGCAGTTATGGAATTGCAGGAGCGTGAAATAAGAATTGAGTGGTTATTCATGCATGTACTAATACTGATATTGCTGAATAAAGTGGTGCCTTTGCTTTTTCTGTCAGAGTTTTCTTGTCAAGGATATATGGGTTTAAAAAACCCCAAATGCCAACTGACACAAAATTGACCCATAAGAGATATTTTTCCTGTGAGCAAAGCCCATACCCAGTCTGACTTTTAGGTGCCCGCTGAGGTGTGACTTAACTCTCTGCTCTGCTTTTGCTGAGATCATGAAATAGTCAAAACTTGTCACAGCTTCAGTCCAGCCTGTGTGCTTGGGCTTCTAGAGCGTGATAAGGGGCTGATGTGTGGTTGGGTATTGTTCAAATGTGGAATTCATGTCTCCAGGGCCCACATCCGGATTTGGGAACTCAGAAGAATTTCTTGGTCCCTCATTAGACATTGCCAACAACACTGACAATGATTAGAATGGGGACTATAGAAAAATAGAGCTGAATTAGTATGGAAATTGGTACTAGAGACATAATAGCATTGGATATGAAAGCATTAGGTCTTTACAAACAGGAATTCATTGAGCATTTGAGAACTAAGCCTGGTGTGATCAAATGGTGCATCAATAAAGTGATTCCACTGTTCAAATATTTAAAGGATCAGTGGGATGAAAAGACAGAAAGGGGCATTGTTCTCCCCATACAGTGCTGTATTTGTGCTGCACTTCCTGAGTAATATCAGTGTCCAGATAGTCCCGTGATTTCAAGCTTTATTGTATAGTATAGAACAACACAGACAGAAAACGGGAGTTCTTATTATTCATTTGTGGACAAGCTGCATTGTGTTTGGTGTGGATCCTATTAGCAAATTGCTGCAGTCAGGTGTAAAGAAAATCACTTCAAATCTGTTGCTCTCAATGAAAAAATAAACTTATTGTATTGAAGTGATAAATTCACATAACAGCCTTTCCTTGAATTGTAATGACTTCCACCTGAGAAGGATTATAGCACTGATTGCACTTTATTGAAAGGGTACATTTAAAAAGGAATTTTACTGAACTGGAAGCTTTAGGAGGAAAAGGCTAGGTGAATCTCAAGGGCAGGAGGCCTGTCTCTTCTTAACAGAAATTCAAGTCTGACTGTGACTGGTTAGCTGTTAGAGCAGAAAATGTCCTTGAACTGTTCAGAAATCGACCATGAGCTCTTGCTCACACAAGACAAAGCCTGCTAGCAGTAAATTGGGAGATGCTTGACTGCATCTGTTATTCTCTGAGGCAGCTCACAGAGTAACACCATAATACTTAAACGACAAATAGGTGAGCAAAGCTTATATGATTCTTGTATAAGTCTTGCAATTTTTGATAGATTTGACTGGTTATTTTTTAGCTTTTGCATGTGGATATACTATATAGCAACCTCCAGATTTGAAAATCTGGAAGGTGAGAGCAGAAGGTATATTTCTGATTCCTGAATTCTCCATATTGGCTTATCTTTTTCTGTGTAGAGCTGGATGGAAGCAGGCATTAAGCAGAATGTATGCTTAAGTGCTTTGCTGAATTTGAAAAGTAAGACTAGTTTGCAAATGTACTGTATGTCCTACACAATGCTGAGCTGGGCTGTTCAAGCTGTACTTCTAGGCAAAGTTCAGCACTTAGAATTGTTGCTGGAATGTTAATAACTCCTGTGCACAGTGTTTTGTTACTGAAGGTTGATTATCATATGAAATACAGAGCCTTTACAGTGCTCCAGAACTGTTATCTTAAGAAGACCATAGTAAGGTAGTTTCAAAGTACTAAATCCCAGCTATTTCTTGAAAGTTACAGCTGTATAGAACTTCACTTAACAACGATGTTGAAAAATGTGTGCTAAGATCAGTGCAGATGATCTTCCGCATCACATAACCTTATAATTGATGGTGTCATCAACAGCAGAGACAGTCATTTAAATTATGAATGCTTCTGGTAATGAATGATGGATTTTTTTGGCATAGAAATTAAAGTGTGCATTGTTAGAACTAGTAGAGAATTCAAGTCAGGCTTTGGAGAAAAGTACAAAGTTAGAGATGGTTTCATGTTCGTGATTATTTAGGTACCCAAGCATATTTTCTATTAAATACATAGGTGTGACAAAACAGAGAGAGGCATTGAATAATGTTTGAAAGTTGCTCCAAGCCTTGATGTAGTGAGTATATAAGGACTCTTAAATTAGAACATCTGTAAGCAGTTATGTCAGTGCCTCTCTGGATGCAGGCAGCTGAAATGATTGACTTAGTCATTCTCAATCTGTTCCATTTTGATAGTCTGTCTAAAGAGCTTTCTGATGATCAGTGACTCCCATGGATCTGAGGGAGAGTGACTTCCTATGGAGGACTGACCTGTTGATCCGAGGCATTTGCCTGAACATCATCTGTAATCACCTTTATTTGCAGAATACACTTCTACTTAGACTCCAAGTGTTATTAACAAAAGTGTTATTAACAAAACACTTAGCTAAGTGTTATTAACAAAACAAAGCAAAACATAGTAGAAGTATGAAAAACACGATCTGATAATTAGGCATCACTTTCAAAGTGTCTTGCTGTCCCAATTCTGCCAGTTCTTCAACAGCCTTCTAGAGTTTTCCAACTGTGTAAACAATGATGGCAAAAATAGCAAGACAGCTATTAGAGAACAAAACCAATCAGTAAAAGGGAAAATTAAAGCGCAGACTTTAGAGGTTGAAGTGCTGTAACTCCCCTTTTGTGGTTGCTTTTATTCTACTGAGGGAAACATCCATAAACCTCCTGGAGACAACACTCTGGAGTATTCCCTGTGTAGGGATATTGCCTGGGAGAAGGAATTCGAGAGTGTTGACTCTGGGATGAGGCCATGGTGCCTTGGCCCTGATTGTCTCTCTCAGCTTCTCCAATAGGCGCAGTTGGAGCGCATGGCAGCTTGTGGAGATTGCAGCTGGCTCTGGGCAGTGCAGAAGCCTCATTGCACTGCTAACTCAGCCATGCAGTGTGTCTCTAGGAAGAAAAATAGCCTGAAATTCAGCTTTTGCAAAAGAGCAGAATGTCTTTTGAGGTACTGTCTCATTAGGTATAGCTGAGGACAGTTTGAGTTTTTTCTTGTTTACATGAAATAATCTGTGTATGCCCCAGTGATTTGTTTCACTAAAGTGATCTTCCAGTGTATATTTCAAAATGCAAGCAGTGGCCCTGCTATAAGCAGTAGGATTAAGACTAAATTTCCCAACCTGCTTGCTTGTAATGATATGGGTTTGATGTAAGAAATACAGAACTGAGGCAATATAGTTACTAAGCTGTTTGTCTGTGTCCAGGGAATGCTGAACACAAATGGAGCAGATGGAAGAGATTAAAAAACCCATAGAATTATAGATGAGAAATGTTCACAATTAAAGCTGCAAAGATGGGATTTCTATGTATGTCTCTCTCCTGATTGTTTTGAAGGGAATTAGGGTGAACATTTTGTTTGTTCTAACAAACAAAATTATTGTTAACTCCATTTAGAGTTAAATTAATTTGACTCAATGCTTTTCAAAATGGTACCTTGTTTCTCTGCACTCTGGCCTAGCAAAAGCAAAACAGTATATTTAACCTCAGAATTTAATTTAGGACCATTTTAAGTTGTCTGCTGAATTTGATAATTCAGCTTGTCCTCTACTGTTTCAGCTACTAAGGAAATTCCAGTTAGGATCTGATGGATCAAATATCCTGTGTCTCAGCTGACCCAAAATCCCCATGATGGCTTTAGCACCATTCTTAAGAGAACCATGCAGACTTAGTGACTAACAGGCTTGTTTACAAGATCATGCTGAGGTTTTTATTTAAAAGATAATGGCATCAATATTAGAAATCTCAGCATTAAAGGATGATGTCTTGAATATCCCTTTTGGGGGTTTTCCTACTATTTAGTGCAATTCATGAATAGCAGCTAACTAAATACAAAATGAAAGGAGCTTAGTGAGGGCCTCTTCTTGGTGGGAAATTCTCTTTATCAAAATTGTAAGTAAAAAGTAGAAATCTTTCTAGGACTCTTAAATGTTTTTTTTTCAGAACTCTAGTCTCTAAGGATCTTACTCCCACTGCGCTTATCCTGAACAAAGCTGAGTAGTACCACAATAAGAACAATCTAGCTTATGCTGCTGCTCACAACTCTAATGGTGTGCTCTTGGTGCAAAACCAACAGTGCAAAATTGAAAAAGACCATGAAATTTACTCCAGCCCCAGGGTTTTCTAAAAGAACAGGCTCTCAGCAAGCTGAACAGATCTAGTTTGTGTTAAGACTGTTTTTACGAATCCCTGACAGGGTGTAAAATTACAGACTGGTCAATGTAGATAAAGCTGACACATACTTTCAATCATAGCAAGAGTTTAGGGCTATATTTAACAAAAACATTGGGTTCTGTGTTTGGGTAACACACTCTGCCTCTGTACCCAAAAGAGGCACTGGAATCCAAGTTCTCTCTAGCATCTCCTGTTGATTACATCCCACATACTGCTTTCCAATTTTATCAGATTATGCTTGTTTAGGGAAAGAGGTTTGGTTTTGAGTTAAACACATTGAAGATATTTTCTTCAAGTGCATCCAATTTTTAACTCTCAAGGACTTGGTCTCTTTTCTCCATAGTGTTGGAAAAAATGCAGCATCCTATTTCCTTTCTTTTCACGCAGGTAAAATAGCACAATCTTGACAAGCTTGGAACACATTTTCTGATGAAGCCTAGAGTACCTCTTTGTCACAAAGCTAACATATGTCTCCTGCACAATGTGGACAAAGCACCTATTTTTGCTTTTACCTCATAGTTGGTGACATTGACTACTGGAGTTAGGTTTTGAAAGAGCTGTGTACTGAATGCTGAATTTTAAAAATCTATCTATAAATACAGTAGAAGCTTCTGGTTCAGTGGTAAACCTGAGCAAAGTGACTCCTTAACATTGGAAATTAGACCCACTCCCAAAATGAATGTAATGCACTGTCTGTATTGTAGCAAATTTGAAAGATATGCAATTAATGTTTAAAGTCCATTTCTTTGAATCATATCTGACAGGAATCTTTCCCTGGTGGTAACAGCTCTTTCTGTTCTGAGGAACACTGAGCACTTTCCAGATCTTTCTGAGATAGTTTGCATCATCTGACATTTCTGCAGGCAACGTTTGCTCAGTGGTGAATTGGATTGTAATTCTACAGCTGTGAAGGTAGAGGAAACAGGAGTCCTGGCAAATTTCTAAATAGAGCTCTGGTAAGGAGTGAGTGGGAATTTAATGAATACAGACTGTGGAATCAACCTCTTAATTTGCCTATATAATAGTTTGGGGTCTTTTAAATCGCATTAGTAAATATGACAACACTTCCATTTATTATGTATTTCTATTGATATTCTTTTTCTTTGCTCTTCATTCATATAAAACTTTTGACTTTTTCAGCTTTTGGGATTGTGGCCTCTTAACCTGGTATTTGTATTTAAATCCTCCTGGCTGAACAGCTTACAAAGAAATGATCTTTTGAAGTTAGTAGCATTTCAGAAGGATTTTCCCCTGTTCATGGAAAGAAAGGCTCTGTATGTGTGTGGTAGTGATGTCAGACCTTTCTTTATGAGTTTTTGTATGTATGGCTTTATAAGAAGAGGATGCTCAGAGAATTGCACTGTATAGCAACAGATAGTAATTAGATGGGTTTGTCCTGCATTAAGGATCCCTCTGACCAGAAATAGTTTTTTTCTGAGTGAGTGATTCTAGTTAAAATCTCAGTGCATCTCACCCTTGGTATCTGCACAGTCTGTCTGAGACCAGCAATGTCCCTATGTCCTGCCTCTTCAGTCTTGTCAGTTCATACAGCACAGTGACAGTCGTTTTGGCTGGTGAGAGCTGGACATAGCTCTTTCAAAGGCTGCTGCTATCCTTTCTGTATTGGCCAGAGAGCAGATGAGATTGTAGAATGAAATTAACTTTCCCTTACAGGAATGAATACAATACACAGCCTATACAGCATTCACAGGTCCAAGGCAAGGAAATTCCATGATTTTGACGAGGATTAGAGTAAGATTCAGTCTTCCAAGCAGGGCAATCATTTAGAAATTATAGAGGCAAACATATGATATTTATAAATGCCTACTATATAGAGACTTCCTGTTTCCTTTGAAGTCAATGGCAAAATTCCCATTGACTTTGCTGCCACCAGAATCTGGACCACAAAAAGACAAATGTTTCCTATTAAAATTATGATATAATTAGCATTGGGAAGCTGCTTAATGAGGTGGATCTGATAGCTTAGAAAAGCTGTGGATCGTTAGTATGAATTGAATCTTTCTTTGTTTCTCTACTACTTCAATTTAAAATTAAATAGTGTCCTTGTGTTTACCAAGCTCCATAAGTTTCTCATCCTGTACCTCACCATGGTTAAAGCCATCGTAGTATAATTATTAGTGGAACCTAATTTGTCAACTCCGTCTTTGGCAAAACAAATGGAAGTTTCTGTTAAGATATTGTGGTTATTATCAGTCATATCCTTCAGAATATTAGCCATATGCTTAAACTTACTTTCCAGTCAAAAGAGTATCATTTCAACTTAGAGTCAGAGAAATATGGTAATTTTCAGTATAAGGTGGAAACACTCTTGAAACAACAACGGTGCAGGAACCCCAGGAGTGGCAGCAGGTTGGTATAATGAGTTGAGTTTAAGAGTAAGGATCTACTCTGTTAGGGATCAACAGTGAGTATAAGACTGGACACCACCACTGTCACATTGTGTAGTTCTGCCACCAGGTAACTTCTGCCTTTATATTTAAGTCATTTACACTGGCCAGAGACATATATACAAACCCCAGGATGGGATATCTGAGTTCTAGTTCTGTTGTTGATGTTGAGCCTTCCTTTAGCCCTGGGTAGTTATTCTTTACTGTGTGCTTTATGTCAGTATCTCCCTGTGCAGTCTGCCACGTGCATTTAAGTGATAGGCTTTGTCCCTTGAAGAGAGTCAAAGACAGAGGTCAAAGGCAAAAAGGCAAATTGTGATATCACCTCAGTATATGTTAATAGCTTCTTGTTCCTCAAACTGCTTCATTACAACATAGGTGAATGTATGAATTAGGCCCTACTCACTATATCATGAAGTTCTTCCTACATGTTATTTAAGATGTTGTTTCCCTATGAGTAAAACATGGCTAATCTCTTGAATGACTTGAAAAGGTGTTGCATGAACTTGCTAGTTACCATTCATTAACTCTGGAGATGAAAAATTGTACTTAAATCCAGACCAGTTCTGTTTGTTTTTCTTTAAGTTCTTCACTTTGGTAAAAACAGAATTTGGCTTACATTAGTCTCGAGTCCTTGCTTATCTCTGTATTGACAAAGCTTCTACTAGAAGTGGAAATTTTGCCTGATTTAGGGCAGTTTTATAGATTTGATCCATACATGATTTTTCAGTTATTAAGATACAGTTTTATTTTAAGCTGAAATAGTCCCATCTGATCTGCCATGCAAGACAATAATAAATGGCAAAATACTCAATGCAGAAAAAGAAAATTATTGGGGGTTTTTTTTGTACTTCATTTTGTGCCTTACAGTTCATCTTGGGTTGAGGAGTGAAACAAATATTGTTATGGAGAGCAAAGAAACAGTGCAAATATGTTTACGTATTTCTAATTTTGTCGTTGGGTGTTGAGTTGCCCTGGGTTAAGCTGCTAAGTAAAGCAACTGGACACAATCCAGTGCAAAGTGATGCATGAAACCAGCACTTTTCCCCCCTAGTGTGTAAAAATTTGTATCAGCAAGAAACAGATAGTCTAACTTGTATGTAGCTGGAGAACTGCCTGCATTTTGATACCTACATGCTTTAAAAATGACTCGTTCTTCAGTGCAGACACAAGATCCCTAGCTTACTGAAGCTAAGCAGCTACATGCTGACACCGGGCTATGTTAACCCTCCATCATCACTAACTTCTGTGTACTAATGTGACCCTCTGAAGTGGTGACCAAAGAGGAGCTGTGGTCAAGGCTATCAACCACTGTGTCGAGGCAAAGTGGTTATTGTGTGGTATTGCAGCACAACATTGTACTTTGCAAATCTATATTGGAGTCAGGGTTAGACCCAGGGTTAGATCTGAAATCCACCAACATCTTTCCAGAAGCCCAGTGCACTAAGCTCCTCATCTCTGGTACTGCAGTGTGGGATACGGGCTGCTCAGATGGATTGTGGGTTCTCCTCCCCTACAGACATGCAAACCCCACCTGAACGAGCTCCTGCGTGACCTGCTATAGGTGGTCCTGCTCTGGCAGGGGGATTGACTAGATCATCTTTTGAGGTCCCTTCCAACCCTTAAGATTCTGTGATTGGTTCTGTGATTGCTTGGAGTGGCCTGGCTGCAGAACTTGCCATCCTGTTCAGCCACTTTTTGTCCAGAAGGTGGGGCAAGGTGCTTCTTTTATAAGGAAAGGGCCAGTCATTGCTTTTCTGCTAGTAGAAAAGCAGAAATGAGTCATTATGGGCTCAACCGTTATTATAAAAGTAAATGCTTATGGTAATGATTTTGTTCATTAAGGGTCTTTCACCCTGAAAACCTAATATGTGACTTTCTGCCAACTATGTACCAGGGAACTCTCATGTTTAAAAAAAAAAAAGCATTTGGTTTTAAAAGGAAATTATGTTTTTTTTAATAAATAACTTACTTTTAAAACAACTCTCCAGCATCAGATAGACAGTAATTAGAGCATCATTTCTCTGTTTTGCCTCTTTTTGTAAATTAATAAATTCAAAGCTTTCTATTTTTAGGCAGCTGCCCAACTACTACTTTTAGAAAGCATAAAATAACAGTATTTGTATGAAAGAAAAATGGGAAGGTTCAATTCTAGAATGAAACTCCTATTTGGGTGGGTTTTTTTTCAAATCCACATTCCCTAGGGGGCAGGTGCTGTACTGGAATTAGGAACAGTGCAAGAATAAATGTGGAAATAATTTACATTAGACTCAGGAGTAGGCAATGTTTTAAGCTAAGTTACAGGCTAAACTGGTGGAAATATGTGGGTAAAGATCATGTGGATTTTGGCTGTTCAGTTAGCAATTCTGCACTTTGGTTTTTCTCAGTTTGTCTCTTTTAAATAAGGCACAAACATATCAATATGTTGCAGATTTATCCTACTTTGGTAGGTGAAGATCTGAAACCTAATTGTAATTAAAAGTCACTGTTTATGGCTGGCTTATCAGCCTCCTGAAGCCAAAGCTCATGATGGAAAATGAGCACATGTTTCTCTACTATGATAGAGACTGCTGTCCTTTGAATGTACAGCAGATCTTTTCAAAACTGCTGGGATTTATCACTTGACAAAGGGGCAACTGAACAAATGGTAAATCATCATGGTTACAGTAATGTATCTCGGTGATCTCTGAATGGCACATAAGGATTCAAAACTTGTCCCTGAGTAACTGAAACAGTGGAGTGGGAATTGAAGTCTTCCAATTTTTTGTAGCAGATGTGCAGTGCTTTGCTTTTGGATGAGATACAACTTAAAACTATCTTGTTGGAGCAGTCAGCTGTGGAGTATTCTGCTCTTGCAGTGGTCAAAGGAATGCCATATAGTGGATGTAGTTTTTACTGGAGCTGTAGGGGGATGAAGCTGGGCAAATTGACTGGTCTAACTAAAACTGAAACAAGAGGATAAATACTGTCTCCTTCAGTATAGTTGAAACATTCAGGAATGCCTCAAAGCTGTGTCACCAGGGGCAATGTGCACAGTGGCACCAGAAGCTTTTTTATGGGGATGATGTGATGCGCTTTCTAGGCATTTAACAGTCAACAACCATGGAACTAGTCTTTGCAAAGGATGTGGCCCCTATGTGTGGACTCATTAAGTTCTAAACCCACTTGGCAGTCATTCCTTGCAGATTAGATTATTTTGAGGTCCCCTGTTATCATGGAGTGGGCAGGATTTGCCTAAGAGGAAATGTCATAAGAATAGAATGGAAAAGATGAGTGAATTCTGTTGCTTAAAGGCTGGTGCTGGAAGAATAGAAGGGATAATGCACTAATCAAATTCTGACAAGGTATTAAGGAGAAAAGAAGGGAAAGCATTTTTCAACTGTCTGCACTAAAGCTGGATGCCTGCAAAATAAAGCAGTTCTTGTGCATCAACATAATTTTGATTTAGTTGGCATTACCCGGGGATAAGTCACACAACTCTAGCAGCCACAGACATCAACGCCTGCAAGAATGGGCCTCACACATGCTGGTGATGCCAAGAAATCAGGGAGACCACCTGTTCTAAGATGAAGTACAGTATAAATAAACACTAATACTTAATCTTTCATGGGCTAGTATCAGCACAGGTAGGACATGTTGCATGTGATGCACGTTGACACGATTATGTGAATAAAGCAGACGTGGCTTGACCTGCTTTTCCAGGAGAAATATAAGTAACAGAGGATACGATCATAATAAAAAACTGTTTAGGGAGAGCTTTTTGTTGTGATCAGTGAAGCCTAGTTGTCTTTCCTTCACTGTGGTATTTATGTAAATCTAAGTTCTTCAAACAGAAGTTGATTTTCAGATGGCAGTGAAAGGCAGGTGTTCCATCTCTGAGTTGCAGTGGCCAAGATGGCGAGAGCAAAGCTTTATACATGTCAGTTGGCTTGGCTTACTGAGTACTCTTCCTTTATTTTTGCTGAGATACTATACTGTAGAAGCAGAGAATGGAGACTGAAGAGAAATAACTAGGCAGTGAGAAGGAAGTGACCAAGAGACAAGAAAATAACAAGAGTGAAAATGTGAACATCTTGCCTTCTACTACAGATCTTGGACTATCTTGCCTTTCTCCTTTTTGCCTCCATTGTCTGAGCTTGTCAGGAAGACTAGGACAAGTGTGATATGCCTGCAAAAACGAAGTTACAAGCTATTACAAGCTACAAGTAGGATTGATATGAGTGAGTTAGGATGTCTCTTGGCTCCCCCAATTTTCTTTCCCTTGATATCTTACCTTAGTATGATTGTTACATTTCATAAGACTTCCTACAATATTGGAGGATTTGCAAACATTGATGTAAAACACATTTATTCAAGGATCAAATGTGTGAAGTGCTCATCCAGCTTGGCTCCCAGCCACCAGACCGTTTCCAGCCCAACCCTGCCCAGCATCTCTCCGACTGACACGTCCAGGCTCGGGGCATGTGGAGGTTCATCAGCACCATCTTGTGGCTACTCGCCTGAGGACGAGTCCCTGGGCTGCTGGGGAAGGGATGGTGAGGGGCTCTGCAGTGGCAGGACGCAGCAGGAATAGGCTGCGAGTTAGCTATTCCCACAGCACACCATGTCCTGTGCACACGCTGTAGTTTCTACAGTGTGTGTACAAGCCAAACAGACAGGCTGTAAAATATCAAGCCTATGAAACCATTTGTAATAGGATGAGTATTTATTGATAGGTAACTAAATCCTGCCCTGCAGTGCAAAAACCGAGACAAAATGTCAGCATCAAAGTCAAGGAAGTCTCCAGTGCTGCCCCTTCCAGCTGCTTTGTTGTTTTGTGGCCCCCTCTGTCTGTGACTCCTCTGGTTCTCACAACTGAGCATAGAGCTGCCCTGAGATAACCCAAAGCCCTTTCATCCTGCCAAGTTATCTCATACATGAACCTTCATCCCACCACCATCTTTCCTAGTGCATTTCTCTACAGTGGAAGTTCAGTTCTCCAGAAACATTTTCCCCTATAGTCTGGTTCTGTCATCAAACTATGAATAGCTTCCATTGGCAATGCTAGCTGAATCATATCCACCCATGCTAAACCTTATGTAGATGTCTTCTATTATGTGGAAGTGGATCCTCAAATGAGCAAAGGACCCAATTTCAAACAAAACAGTCCTTTGGGATTTAAGTATCCTGCAGTGCTACATCTATTGAGACACAAGAGTGTCTAAGTGCCCAGGCAGAGCCTATTGGAATTGTGCTTGTCCTAAGAGAATAAGCCAGCTTATCCTAACAGGCTACAAGTAACAGAGGATTTTGTGATTAAATCAGAATTATTCATACCAATTTCACATGTTCAAAAATCCAGAAAAATAAGAAAAGATTTAATGTGATGGGCAACCTGTGACATGGGCTATGTGAGAACTCTAGAGACAGATTATGATACCATTGGGAAAGAGCTTAAAAGGAACATAACAGAGTGAGTTCAAACCATGGTAAATATGGTGATGGTGGTGTTACTGTTATTAATACCATTCCCACAAATGTTTGAGAAGTTGTGGTTATGTCTCAGACATACAAGAAAGGATTGTGTTTGGCCAGGTAGTTCACAGTGGTACAATGAGGGTTTTTTTTCAGTTTGACGTGGAAACAAATAAAAGAAACACAATTACTTTGCTTCCTGTTGAGAATATGTTATGTAACTATCCTGGCTTTCTTTCCTCATAAAATAGAGTGGAGAAGATGATAGCTGTGGAGAAAAGAATAATACAAAGGCATTCAGCTGTCCTGCAGTAGTTCAGAGAATCACCTTTGGCAGGTTCAGAAGTGGTGTCCTTGAACTTACACAGCGTCACAGCAAAAGTTCTTTATCACATACCATACTTTGATAAAAGAGAGAAGAATCAATAAAAGCAGAGAATGTAGCCTGAACAGCTGATGCTGAATAGAATTCTTGGGAGGCAAAAGGTATTTGGCAAGAATATAATAAGCAATCTAAGTTTCTTGATTCCTCTATAATAAGCTGTGTCCAATTTCAATTACCAAGGAGGGGCCTACGAGAAGGTTACTCCTGATTTATACAGAGGGAAGAATAGAAAAAGCAAGCACTTAAGGAATGAAAATTCAACTGTAAGATTGTAGAGGGTAAAATGTCAACCAATAATTAGTTTAGGCAATGGAAGAGAGTGCATTATATTGGAAAAGAGAGCGCCAGACTGCACTATTAGGTGATGTGCTACTGCTCTGGAGCCAGTGCAAAGGAAGGGGACTGGAACTGATCCAGCGAGGTCCCATCGTGTACGTCCTTCCGCACATCAGTACTTCCCAGTACAAACCCCAGCTGTCTGAGATGATGTTTGGCTATATCTCATCCAATGCAACATGCAGTTCCCAGGCAGATGTCTTCCTTTAGGGGTTCAACTGAACAATTGGTAAAGCTCTTGTGTTTCAGAAAAATGTGAAAAAACCTCAGAAACTAACTTGTGCAGCCATGGGGACGTGTTGGGAGGAACTCACCAGTTCCCTCTTAGTGGAACCTTTTGACAACCAGAACGCTCTGTGAAGCATGGAATCAATGCATAAAAAATACAGAGCAAGAGAGATCTAGTCTTGCTTCAGACCTCTTTCTGTGTATCCAAAACATTTATTGACCACACATTCATTTCCTTTCTTAGTTATACAACTCTTCTTTGGGTATATCAAGTTCTATCTTAAGACTGTTTAGGTTCCTTGCCCTTACTGCTGTCTTTGGAAGATGATGCCTATGTGTGATCTCTTTGAACAGTTAGAAACACTTCCTGCTGATTAGATTATTAAAATTTGATCTTACACTCATGTTAGCCTTTAACTTAGTTCTTTTTCCATGCTGTTTGACTCATACTCTGTTTATAAAGGACTTACATACTGGTTCTCCACTGTCACGCTGAACAAACCATGCGCTTTTTTCTAAGACTGATATTTCTGTAATCGTTCTAATAGGCAGTCTGCACTCAGTCCAGTTTAAGTTAATCTCTTTCAACACTGTTGTCTGGAATTCTGTGACTATTTCACACAAAATCTTACCAGTGCCTTGCATAAAAGTCCCAATATTTCCTTCTCTACTAAAAATCTCACTGAGCCCCTATTATCTATTTCCCCAGCTGTGTCGTACAGGCAGCTCTGTCACACTGACAGTCTATCAGAACACTTGGATCTTTTTTCTTCTCTATTGCTTGATGAATTCCAAGAACATGACTTTGCATTTCACATTATTAAATTTCTAGCACTGCAGGCAAGAAGGTCATCTAATTCCACTGTGATGATCTGGTTCTCCACAGTATTGGCAATATCTTCCAGGTCTGTATCACATGCAAACTTTTTGAGGTTGGACCTGTTCATTATTCCTAATTCATGGAAGTATACATTAAATGGTATTGCTCCAAAGACTGATCCCTGAGGAACACTGTCGGGTGATTTGCTCCATTCTTATAACCCCTTTTGTGTTATAACCTGCTGCTCCTTGTTCACATTGCTTTAGTATTAATCCTTAACATCTCCACTTTCAGTAATGATTTCTTGTGGAGCATTGTATCAAAGGATCTGTTTCAGCTTCAGTAGACTGATTTTGCTGTGTTATCCAATTCTAAAAAGACAATTATCTTACCCAAAAACTCAGTCTGACATCCTCTACTTTAGTAAACCATGTATTTTTTCCCCACATTCTGTTTGTCTCCCTACAGTTAATCATTCTTTTTTCAGAATTCGTCCTAAGATTTAGCATTATACTGAATTTTAATAATACATTTCAGAATATACATGCTTTCTAAAAATACTTTTTAGAATATCAGCATTATATTTGCTATGCTGAAGTCCTGAGCAAGCTTTCATTCAAAGTCTTTAAACACTGGCTGATTCTACTTGTAATTTCATACACAAGTCATTTCAGTATGCTAGGGAAGAGATAGTATGTATATTAAGAAATATGGTTTGTTTCCCCTAAAATACTGTCATTTCTGTTATCCTGCTGTTTCCTTTATATATCATTCTCATCTCTCATTAGCCTTATGTAACTCATAGCAAAGATCCTCTTTGCTCACTCTGAGATAACATCATCTCTTGTTAGTTAATTGATTCCTAAAGAAAACCATCTTTTACCATCCCTTTGTCCTTGATGGAGCTCTGCCATTGTTAGTGGCATTTATTTTCTGCTTTATTCTTGGGAAGTTAAAGCCTTCTATAAAAGAGAAATTGTGTTTATTGTTTTCCTGTAATTTTACATCCCTTATAGTTTATGTCCAATTTTGAATGGAGGAGGCTGTAAAGGATCTTCAGCACTGTCCTTCTGGGGCAGTTTGTGTCATGTCTTGTCCCAGTGATTTCCACCCAAACAGAATATATTTCATTGATGTGATCACAGATTTCTTTACACTCAGCCATTTCTGTAACATTCAGTTCCTCCTCTGCTCTCATTTCCATCTTTCCTTAGAAGCTCCCTACCTAGTGCTTTGGTGAGAGTTATTCTGTCCCCAGCTGAAGTGCAGGAAGTATCTCTATGCTCTGGCAGAGTTGTGTATAGACCTTGGAGCTTCTGATTTCTGATATTGCCTTGGGCATTGCTGTTCTGTCTATGCAAGACAATTTCCAGAAGACATGGGACATGTCCTGTCTGAGGCATGCAGAAGAGAAGCTGTGTACTGTCAGTGGTCAGCTGGTAACTGAATACTCCTGACAGTCAAAGATGGTCTGAAGTGACATTTGATGATTTAGCTGCCTGTCTGAACACCCTAACTCCATAGCTCCTCAAGCTCTGACAGCCCACTTGAGATTATCAGAGAGGGGTATTAATATGAAGTTAGACTACAGGATCAGGTTTTCACTCTCATTGACTTGTTCCCCTCTGGATGTGGTTTTTTCAGTATTTTTCTGGCAGCCAGAGCCAATAAGAATAGTCAAGGCTCTTCCTATGGAGGGATCTATTTGAGCTACCGAGTCATCTCCATGTCTTATTCATACTTCACTTCTTCAGAGAAATTATTTTAGCCACATCATGAAGGCATTTACTGAGATTACAAATTTCAGCAGGGCCAAGGGAGAAATGTACTCCCACATACCCAGTCCCCTGAATCCTCCAGTGATCTGCTTCTTGGCTGTGAGTGCAACATCAAACAAAACATAAAGGACTTGAGAAACGACATTGCTGAAGTTCTTTTAAGCCTAGTCACTGGTGGCTGCACACACCCAGCTGCTGTTGTTGGGAGTGCCTGCAGACAGAGATGGATGATGCAAAGCATTTTTCAGATGTTTATACAATGAAGAATTGCCATCACAGGGTCAGGAGCAACTGTTTTCAGAAAGTGAATATTGTGCATTTCTATGTTAGATAATAGCTAAGGGTGCATGCATTGGAGCTGAAGCCTGAAAGGAAAGCGTAGCAGTGAGTGGAAAGAGATATTCTTGTCTCCTGAATCAGGATGAGACTTACGTTGTGTGGTTCAAGTAATGCTTTCCCTTTCATCCATTACTGCTGGCTGCAATGCACCATGCTTCATTTTTCAGAGATGTAAAATTAAATTAGAAAAGAAGACAGCAGCAAAAGGTTCACTGAATTGGAGAAAGAATATTAATTTTGTATCTGACTCATCTTCAAACCATTCCATCAGATCAGGAATAGCTCAACTCCTCTTCAAAGATAAGTTCCAGCAGCAACATCCCAGCAGTTCCACAATGTTGACAGGTTAGCAGTTCTGGTCAGGACTTCTACCTTTCTCCACATAGCAGGAACCTTCTTCTTTAACTGCAATTTTAGTAATTCAGTTACAAACTCTCCTGCCTGTTATCTGGTAACACTTTCTGACAATGTTTTGCTACTGCTGTTCTCATACCTTTCTATTGCAGTATGTTACTTACAGAAGGGACTGGCAGCTACCTGGCATATTGTACCTGCAAAAGCTTTTAGTAGGCCTTGATTAGTAATCCTCAGAGTATATCAGGAGGTCATTTCTCAATAGAAGGGGTAGTAGCAGCAAGTTCAGTATTGGAATGTCTCACTGGTCAGTATTTCTGTTTGATATTAAGAATATTTTTGGAACAGATGCTTGGTCAGTCATGTCTTCTGAGGACTTTGGGGACTGACTACTGCAAAAGTAGTCAGTATGGCTTAAAGATGTATCACCAGTGCAACAGTGTTTCTAAAATGATAGAATGGTTTGCAAAGAACTTTTAGCCATCTGGTAACAAATTTTATATGCCTTCCTCCTGCTGGCTGATTGGCAGGAAACTATCAGAAGTGTCTTGTCTTCTTGGCAAAGCACTGGATGAGGTTCTAAAAGTGAAACATCCTGGGTCAAGGCAAGAGGAAACACAAGGTCATAGACTGAGTTGAGGGGAGCTGAACATGGAGCTAACTTGATAGTACTAGTATTTGTTACTAGTTTGGAAGGGACAGCCAAAGGGGAATTTATACTTCCACTGAATGGGGTTGGGGGTGATGTAGATATGCAACAGTTGACCTGAGGAAGTGATGGAATCCATCTAGAGTAAGACAAAGTCAGCATCCTTCCTCATCCTCAGGAGTGGCTTGACTGCTAACAAATTTGCAGCACAATTGAAGTCTTTGTTTTGCCTTCTGCCTAGCTTCATTAGGATCCAAAACATCTTTTGCCTGTTGCAACTCTGTTGAAGTTAACAGATTTGCATGCATAGGTTTGGAGCAGATGCTGGTATGCTGTTTGTGGCCAGTTCTTTTTACATGCCTCTACTGACAGATGGGTGAGACAGAGGGGTTGTTTCACGTGAGGAAAGCATTACAGATAGGAAATGACAGCTGAAATAAATACTTCATCTTCTGCCTATAATTTTAGCATGGAGAGTGAACACAAGACTCACCTAAGTCTGGTAAGCAGATCCAGCTTGCCTAATTCATGAGTAATTCCATACAGTCTCTATAGGGCTACTCATGTTGTAAGCTCCACTGAGTAGATAAGGGCTGTAGTCCATGACTTCAACTCTTAGGCAAATGTCACTGCAAATACTACCACAATTAACACTGATGAGGAAAACTGGGCAAATCTGCTGTGTTTCTGAACATCATATTTCAGCTCCAACTGAGGTGGAGTTTTGGACATGCAGCAATATGTGTGATAGCTTAATAGAGATGACAAAACAAACCTCAAACATTTATTATTCTATGGGCACAGCTATGTATCATGTTTCTGAGATATACCATTGCAAGTATATTATATTATTAATGGTACTATCATTAATATTACTTGTATTTTAATAACATCTATCTCAATATATGTCCCAGATCTGATTAGGGATGACTGAATGGTTTGGAAACAAGTAGTTTTGGTGCCTTCACAGACTATGCACTTACCAGTTCAACAATTTATAGTCCACAGCATCCATCCAGGTCTTTCCAAAGCATTGCTTTAACATTATGCTTTTGACAAAAACCTTTGCAATGGGAACTTTTCTTCTTTGTTTACCTGTTTCAGGCAGCATTACTAAATCAGGATTGGGATCCTGTAAGATGCATGAGTCAACATTGGGACCCATATAATTGAAGTTATTTTGACCCATTTGTCTTGTGGGGTAGAAAAGCCTTATTCACTATCTCCTATCTTGTTCTATAAGATACATAATGTGAGTTTCCAGGGGATGTTTGCTTGAGGATTGAGCAAAAGGAGATATCAACATCCTAGCCTGTTACTTTGTTTCACAAGAGATTCATTAACAGTTAGGGAAAATATTTTGTAACCTTTTTTTGGGTTCAAAACAATATTACAATATGAATTACATGCCAATGAAAATACAGAATAAGCTGTCCTGTTTACAAAACCAAAGATGCACTGTCTGGATCTCGATTTCCCAAAAGTCTGTGGTGTTTATTTAAAGCTTCATTTTTGACCTAGATCCAATTTTGACTTCTGAAAGTCACTTAAAGTTCTGACTTGCAGCAGTTTTCTTCTTCAGGTCATTAATGTATATGTATATAAAACCAAGAATTCCAGCCTCATATCACATATACTATATAATGTTTTCAAGAAGAGTCATCATTTCTTCATGAAGATAGGCACAGGATATTGGAGGCAGGGGAAAAAAAAAAGGTGTGGTACATATATATTTCTTATTAACTGCTTTAACTTGCCTTATCTGGTTTTATAAGCAGCATTGTCAGGGGAATTAATTTCATCAGAGTCAGTGGAGAGAAAAATCAAGGAAGAATCCTACTCACAACAAATTAAGCTTTAATACCACAAAGTTGTCATTATGTGTATCAAAGGCTGTTGAAAGTCATGTTGCTGGGAATAACCAGGAGGCTTGTTAATGCAGTCATGATCATCTTTCTGACAGAAGATCACTTTTGGGAAATGTGAGATGAAATTTTCCTTAGCTTCTCCTCTCATTCCCACTCTGTGTTTATTTCACTCTTAGTGTGCTGCCTCTTTAATTTCTCAGTTAGGAACACATTTTGCAGCATTTACAAAATTATATAATGAAATATGAGTAAGTCTAAAAGGAGTCTGGATGCAAGTTACATCTTCTTTTCCTAGTTTTGGGAATGAGGGTTTCCTCAACTAATTTGAATTGAGAAAAATAAGGACATGTTGTGCTTCTAAAGAGAGTCACAACACAAGGCAGATCCCTAATTTCTGCTTCTGGTAGTTTCATTTTGAAATACATTGTTTTCTTCCTAGCATGTCCCTTTTTTTTAGGAGAGTCAGCTCTAAGTGGGTGTATTTCTTCCTTTCTAGTAATCTCTACAACATGGGTGTATTTCTTCCTTTCTAGTAATCTCCATAACATCTTATCAGTCTCTTAGAGGCTGATCTTTTGTGCTGTGAATGGCTGGAACTGCTATTGAAGTCTGTGGCAGTTTAACAAAGTACAGGTATTCTGCTGGCAGCTTAAAGGCTTACAGAATTTGTAACACTAACATAGGCATTGCTTCTTTGGGATTTTAATTGCAGTTTTACATATGTCTGTCATTGCCCTGGTTTTGGCTGGGACAGAGTTAATTTTCTGCTACAGGGCTGTGTTTTGGATTTAATGTGAGAATAATGCTGATAGCACACTGATGTTTTAGTTGTTGCCAAGTAGTACTTAAGGACTTTTCAGTTCCCCATGCTCTGCCAGCAAGGAGGTGCACAAGGAACTGGGAGGGACTAGCCAGGACAGCTGACCTGAACTAGCCACAGGGCTATTCCATACTGTTATGCCCAGTATTTAAATGGGAAAGAGCTAGTGGGGAAGAGTGGATTGCTGCCTGGGAGCAGTCTGGGCATTGGTCAAGGGGTGGTGAGCAATTGCATTAAGCACCACTTGTCTTTTCTTGGGTTTTATTTCTCTCTCTCCTTGTTATCTTCCTTTTCATTACAACAACAACAATATTAATGGCAATGTTTTATTATTATTTTATTTCAGTTATTGAATTACTCTTATCTCAACCCATGAGTTTTACTTTTTTTTCCCTGATTCTCTTCCCCATCCCACTGAGAGGAGAGTGGGGGAGCAAATGGCTGTGTGGTGCTTAGTTGCTGGCCAGAGCTGAACCATAACAATCATGTGCAAATCTGTCTGGAATTTCTTCTCCATCCTTACACAGTAATTCTCTTTTTTTTTAAGATTAGCCAGGAGCCTGAGTCCTTTTGCCAAAAGTAGTAACATGAAGCAAAAAGCAAAAGCATATCAATAACAATGCTGTAGGCAGAACAGATGAATGCCTGTTCCACTTCAGATCCATTTGACTATGTCTCATTTATGCTAAGATCATGCAGAAAACAATCAGACCCAGTGTAAGAGTCCCTTTCTTTTCCAGAGTGGTGTAAATAAACATGACTGTAAATGATAGCTGTTCCCAGTATTTCCTGGGCCAGATGATGAATTGGACTCAAAATTACATACACAAAATGCAAGACCAATTGCATATTTTAGTTTGTAATTATCACAAGTGCATATGCTAATTGCTTGTTATGCAGCAGCAGTAAAATGTAGAAAACTCTTTCAGTTTTTGTTGTCCATACTTTTGCATTGTGCAACTAATTTTTTGGTCCTTTGAATACAATGAATATTCTTTCTCTATGTGAATGACCTGTCGATCTATCTATGTATCTATAAATCATTAAATGCAAGATTCCTTCAACACAGGGTCAGCAAATCCCTGTGTTCCAAATTCCTGTGTACATCCTGTGTTCCAAATGGTGACCTTCATATCTATGTCTGCCGTAGTTTTTAGCCTCTTTTAACCAGTGGGCTTAGCATTGTATTTTCATTGTACAGCACTAACCATACTTCCTCTGATATTCTCCAATGTCTTGTGATTCTATACAGCAGTACAAAACTTTGCTTAAAGGAAGCTTATATTCAGAACCATCTGGAGAAGGACTTAATTTCTCAGTGGTGGGCAACACTGTATTTCAGACAAGGACGGGAGTGACAGAGCAGAAGAGCAGTTAGAGCACAAATTGGAAGCAATATCCACTGGGGAGCTCTTTGGACATTAAACCAATCAATGGCAGAGCTCCTATGTGTTTCTCACCCATACTTTACCTATAAGGAAAACTGTGTAGATTAATTGAGCCACCTGCATAAGTGCCACAGCACCACAGCCTGGGTTCAAGCTTTAATTGATGCTGTTCATGCCTCTGTGGGAGTCATGGGCAGGTGATGCTGGGGCACAGACAATCTCCTGCCTTTCAGTGATCCTCTTGCTGTTCTAGAGACCTTTCTTCTCCACTTTTTCTCCTATTAGCACCTCTTCTACAGGATGAGACTTCCAATTGAAGAGATCAGGAATCCTCAGCATGGATATTTTCTCTCTAGTGGATCTGCCCAGGCACAGAATCTAGATCAGCATGGGGAATGCTAATGATTGTTGCCAGGCTTGTATTTGCCAGCTGGAGCTCAGCACATTGCAGCAAGGACATGTGTACAAACCCATTCCCAGTGGTGGGACCATTGTTCGATACTGCCAGTGAAGAGGAAAGCTCTAGTAACAATTCTGATGTCCAACAATGGTACTCAAATACAAGGCAGAGGTAAAATCAGACATGAGACACATACGCAGCTTATACACAAAGAGCAGCAGAAGATTTTCATATGAGGAAGTATTTAGCATGTAAAGGAATGTAATACATGTTGTGTTACTCAGTGACAAAAAATAGTTTCCAGTACCTGTGTTCAGTAATTTACCATTTTTGAGACTCATCTTTGACAAAAATAAATGTGTCTACAGGTTTGTGTGGGATGAAGAGTATATTTAACCTAAATTAAAAAGTAGTCCTTCCTGTGTTGGATGGTTAAGCTGTAAAATTTAACTAGTGAAAGGGTAAAAGTGATAATCTTGCTTTTACCAGCTCAGCAGTAAACAGAGCAGGTGCAAGCCATGTTTAATCCATGACCCCTGGGAAATGGTAATGTTAATTTCTGTTTCTTCCTGTGCCAGATGCCAGGCTCTCTGAATTTCTAATTGAGAACACTAGCTAGAAAGACTGATAAGGCACAACTGAGCACCTGGGTTGCATCAAAATGAGAATAGCTCTGTTAGCTGCTGCTTATTGTAATATCCCACTAGGCAACACCTGTGGTGTGACTTTATAAATAGATAACCTGAGCTGTGTTCACACAAGGTTAGTTCAGAAGTTGTCAGCTGGCTTTCAAGCCATGTGCTGATGGCACACATTTCATAGACCAAGAGAAAACCATGCTTTATGTTTAAGGCTTATATAGTACATTATGACATAAAACTACTGGGTTTTTTTTTTCCTTATCTTTTAAATTCCTAGTCTGCTTCTGCATTAAAAGGAAGTTTCAAGTAACTGGTTTTAACATTTTCTTATGTCTGGGGGTAGGTGTGTCACCTGTCATGTCCTAACAACATTTGGATGGTCAAAAATGCTTGGCACTGGTAGTGTGCACTTGCAGAGGAATTAAAATTTTGGCAAGCTGTTTTCTCATCCAGTTTAATCTGTTGTGATGCTTTTTCTCAATTTACAGTAATAGTCACTGTACCCCATGGAGTTTACAGCAATAAAACAGCACATCATTTGGTGTTGTGTTTAGATCTGAGTAAGACATCCTCTTGCTGAACATCCTACAGCCCTTGGATGTGATTAGCTTAATCTCTTTAGACTGAATTTTCTTCATTTTCAAAAAACTTACATTTGGTTATTATGAAGAAAAAATGCAACTTGCCAGCCACCACTTCTTCCTCACTTCTCACTGTATATAGAGGCCATTTCAGCAATTTATCATCAAACCCCTTAGTACTGTTCAGAAGCCATTTAGATTCTGTGTTGTCTGATATACCATAAACATCCTACTAAGGTATATTTATTGGTTTTTGCATTATTTCAATAGCAAAAGAAAACATGAGTTCTCCATAAGGATAAATGCATTTTTAATTCAGGTGAATTTTTAATTTCCTGGATTTGAGAGGAAAACTATAACTACTGGTATTTGTGACATGAAATTAGGCCTTTTCAGTTTAATCAAAGCTTTGAAAAGTAGCAGAGGTGAGCATTTTGAAGAACATCTTCTGTGCTATGTAGCTGCTGTTCATACAAGATGGGATCATTCCCCAGGTCTTCCTAGAGTTCATGAGTAAAAATATAAGACATATTTCTGCATATACTGGCACACATGAGTAATATCAGACACACAAGAAACCCTACTCCCTTGTAGGATGTGGCCAAAACAATACAGGGCAGAATTAAAGGACATGCAATAGTCCTATGATGCTGTAACAAGGTAGAAAAAGAACAACCTGCATGAGGAGTTGAGCTCATTAAGTTATTAGTATTGGAGATTAAAAAACAATTGCAGCAAGTATTATCCTTGCTTAAATTTTCACTAGCCTTTTATCTGTCTGTATCTTATAATCCTCCTAGGGAAGCACCTTCACCTGTAAGACTTCAAACTTTTAAATCATTTTGTAAACTTATTTCTGCTGCAGTAGTTTTCTTACAAAAATGAGGAAGGGATTGTAGAAGATAGGAAGTCTTGAATCAACAGGGATGATCTTTAGACCCTTGGGCTGCCAGGAGAAGGAAGGTAATCTACATATTTCAGGTCTGTCTGGTATTTGTAAGTAACCAGTTAAAATTAATAAGTAAACCTTAAAAAGAAGACACTGTCCTTAGCAGTGCCAGGGTTTCTCAAAATACTGCTGCAATTTGGTTTTAGTGAGTTGTCCCTTGTCTGTGGCATAAGCTGTGCTCATTGGTTTTCATTGCTTTCTCTGTGACAAGTTTTCATTGAGGTATTTTATACCTCTTTCTTTCCTTACTACCAAATAGTGCAGAAATGTATGTTCAATTCCTGCCTTCAATAAATGGTCCTTTTTCTGAATTTTATGTTTTGAACCCGCAACTATTAAAAAGAAATGAAAATATCAAAACCTTGGTTTGCCAGTGTACCTGTGCTGGATATATTGGGTTGTGCTCCTTGTTCAGTTGGCAAGATTCTTCCTGATCCTGCTTAATTTGTCTTGATTCACCTTGATTCTCTGCTTAATTGGTCGTGTTGAAATGTCACTGCTGTGGAAGGCAACATCCATTAACAGAAGGAGAAGAAATAAGTTTGTAAAGCATTGATGTTTCAGTACAAGGTGGATCCTTCCTTCCCTTAGAGTGCTTCAATGAAATGTGCTTTCTTTAGATCTTGAATCCTTGTATTTTTCTTCCAAGTGTACACTTTAGTTGAAAGCCTCATACTGCCAGTTGTCTGTATGTTAGGTTATTTAGTCTGGTTTATTTATCCTTTTCTGTATCTGGCCTCTAGATCCAAGTGCTTCTTTTAAAAATTCCTTTTGTCAGTGTTGCAAATTATTTCCAAATTGGGATGAACTTCCTCCTCATCCACTGAGCAGTCCTTAGCCTGAAGCCTTTGCTTATAATTTTAAGAAAGCTAAGTGTGGAAGCCAGTGAGAGACTGTTGAAGTGGAATGCGAGTGAGCTAAGATATTTCTGGTGTAATTTTGGAGCAGTTGGTTCAAATGAGAGGTGAATGTTTTCCTATGTTAAAAAAATTTCCTTTAATCTTCCCTGAGCTTCAGCTTGCTCAATGTTAATGAGAACTAGTACTTCCATGAGGATTTTCCTTAATGATTTTTATCAAGTTAGGTGTAAAGTGGTATGGAAATGGAAAGTATTACATTAATAGGCAGGTTGATCAAGAATACCCTGTTTGATAGGACTCAAAACACAGGTCTAAATAACTCACTCCATTTTTCTCTTTCAACTGGTGACACATTCCCGTGGTGATGTACAGTATTTATTAAAGTTTGACATGCAAATCATACTATATCTTCTGCTCAAATGTTTGCTTTCCTTTGTTGAAAGGATTTGTGATGAAGAGATCCCTGCTGATTCAGAGGTCCAGAAACAAGTAGTACTTTTGTTGGCAAGCTTGCTGAACAGTTTACACCAGCAAGATCTTATTTAAGCATGGCTAATTAACAGGGTCATTCACTGCAGCCTGTAGATTGTTCCTTTTCAAAGAGGTGCTGGTTCTGTCATTTGTAAGTAGTTTTACTAAATCCTTGCACTTAGGCTGAAATGTTGATGAACTATTCCTGTGCAGGAGTGCTGTTCTTGTCACACGACACCCACAGTTTAAAGACACATGAAGCCTGAAGCAGTTAACACTTGCTTATTTGAGTAGTCTCAGATAGGACAAGTTTTTGAGAGCTGCTGTGCAAGCTTCTGTAATTATTGCCTTCATGAAAAGTACTGCATGAGGAAGGGTTGAATCGAAACCTCACTGTTTGATCTCCATCTGCCTTGGTCCTTTTGTGAGAATATTCGGGTTTGCTTTTTTTTTTTACCCTGACACACATGGAATGTATGTTTAGACCTGCACTGCATTAGGCATCCTTTTGGTTAAATAGTTTCTCACTATGTTCAGTACTGCTTTGCTGTGTCTGGAGTAAAATTTAATAGAGCACACAGTTCAGCATTTGCTAAAAATAAATAGGAGAGGGTGGCACAGAATTTCTAATGTAGCTGTGAAAGTTTTACAAGAGCTTCTTTACATGAAGTCGTTCTGCATTTCCTTTTGCATTAATAGAAATTACTTAGTTAAATCTCCCATCTCTTTGGAAAGAAGAGGCATACATAATTTTTCTCTTAAAATTTTGCTGAAAGGTTCTACATAGACCAGTCACCAGGGATGTGTCTTTCAGTCCAGCACTAAACAATTGTCAGTGGCATAAAACCTGGTTTCAAAATGGGCGTGAATTGGCATTTTGCTTGGCAACATGGTCAGAGAATAATATGTGGAAAAAGAGTCATGAGTGGGCAAATTTCTATTTCTTGTAAGCCAGGATAGAATTCTGTTGAGAAGAAATTTGTACTGGTGTTAGCACATCTTAGACCTCTTTGAGGCAGTACTTAAATGCTCTTTCACAAAAATTCATTTGTTTGATTAACTCCATTGATTCCATAGGATGGTTCAGTGGACTAAAGTGACATGAATTTGATTTAATAAAGTGAATAAAGTACATTTAAGTGAATTGAATAACAAACATTTACAATTATGATACATCTTCCTATCTTCATGTTAAAACTTGTTCAGAGTACACCTGTTTGAAGCCAAGGTAGATAATCCCCTTCCAGATGAGGCCTGTCAAAATACAGCAGATATTTCTGAGTCAACAGAAATTAAATTTGTACTGAATTTTCCAGGGCATTAGTAGCAGATGCACATCCAAATATGAAATATTTCCAAGAAGAATGTAATTCCTTAATGGATTTACAAGGAATGGATTAACAAGAGCTGCTGGATCTTTATTTAACACATTTTAGAATCAATATAAACTGACTTTTTCTACCAGCAATTAAAAATATGCCCTGCCATGTTTTTCAGGGATTCATTTCTCCATGTACAAGCTTAAGCATTTGTGGGAAGAAATCAGAGACTTCTGGTCTAAGCCCATTTTAGAGTGACAGATAGATACTAAGGAGAAAACATTTGACTCAAATAAGCAGATATCCTTTACTGTTTGTTTTAAACCCAGTTTTCTTTAGCCAGTTTTCTTTGGGAGCTAGATTGTTGGAGGCTGCAGTATTGGAAAGAAGATGCCTCTGGTTAGATAAAAACACCACTATGTCAAGGCTCCCAGGGCCTTGATTGAGATGAATGATGTCACTAAGACTGAAAACGGGGGTTAAAATGAGTAATATTTATTTTGTCTCTATCAGGTGGGGAAGCAAATTGCTTTGTTAAATATAAAAAGACAGCACTGTCAGGGAAAGAAAAGGTTGAAAGATTTTTCTTTCAGGGAGAAGGAGAGCAGGGTGTGTCTCAACATTCATATACAAAGAAACTAATCTTTATGCTTAAACCCATCACCCGGAATAAATACCTTGGTTTTGGAATCATCTCTGTTCCTGATGCTCAGTGATACTCTGTTTCTGTAGTAAGCAAATTGTGAACCTTTTGGGGCTTTATTCACAGCTATGTTGAAGACCTTTAACACCTCTCTGGCAACTGGCTTAGACAATATTCCTTCTGCACCAATGATATAAAAAATATTGAAGAAAACTAACTGAAAATGAAACTATCAACATCCTTTAGTTGGTTCAATTATTTGTCTCTAAAAAAAGGTTTCAACACCTCCCACACAGAACAGCGGCTTCAGTAATTTGGCAATGATAACAACGCATAATTAAGAAACAGGAGGCTGTGATATGTGGTAATACATCCCATTTTGTGTACAGGAAGAGTTGTGTTTAAGTAAATATATTTTCTTTTCAAGTACCTTTTGGATTACTTGGTATTAGGTTGCTCATCCCATTAGTTTTGTATAATTACTACAAATGTTTAACCTCAGAAATTGTAAGTGGGTGAGTTGTAACATTCCTGAGGATGGCAGATAGGAGATCAGGCTTTGCATCTTTGGGGTTTTGTGGTGTTCATGGTGTATTTGAAGATAGGGAGTAACTGTGAGTAATATGTAGAACAAAGGATTGGAAGGTTTGGTTATTTAGCTTCTACCAGTGACTAATTCACAGCTAACCTTAAGTGTACCATCATTATAGAATAGTGCTCTGACAAGTCCTTTTAATGATATGCTGCCATAACTTCCCAGATGGTATTACAACATGATGTTTTATCAGCAAATTATATCAAAGGCTTAACATTCAATGATGATAGGGTGGGCTGAGAAATAAAGCAGTCTGTTGTATTTGAAGCGCAATGAATTGTTGTTGCTATTGAAGTGAGAACATCCTTGTGTTATAAACCTGCTGATAGGCTACAACTGAAGTTTTAAACTTCATGTCTCTGGCTCAGAACCTCAAAATTATTTACATATGGAATTTGAATGGAGTCAGTGACAGATCTCAGATGTACCTTAGACCCTAGGTGCTGTAGTGATAGATACACAAGATTTGAGGAAAGGCTGTGGGAACTGGGGCTGTTTAGTCTGGAGAAGAGGAGATTGAGGGGAGATCTTATTAACATTTATAAATATCTAAAGGATGGGTATCAGGAGGTTGGGACATCTCTTTTTTCTATAGTAGCTAGTAATAGGACAAGGGGTAATGGGATGAAGCTGGAACACAAAAAGTTCCACTTATATATAAGAAAAAACTATTTCACTGTTGAGGTGAGGGAGCCCTGGCACAGGCTGCCCAGAGGGGTTGTGGAGTCTCCTTCCTTGGAGACCTTCAAGACCTGCCTGAACACGTTCCTATGTGACCTGATCTAGGTGACCCTGCTTCTGCAGGGGGGTTGGACTAGATGATCTCTAAAGGTCCCTTCCAACCCCTACCATTCTATGATTTGCCCATGTAGTTATACCACAGAAGTAACGTGTATTTTGAATAACCATCATTAAAAAAACGTGGCTAGAATGTCAACTAGATGGAGATACAGTCACATATGGAGGCACCAGCCCAGATGTCCATACTCAATGGAGGGAGATTTGATAGAGTGAAGAATAAAGGACTAACCATGAAGCTTCCACTGTATACTTACAGGAGATACAAGGAAAGACCTGGCTGCATGCTTGTTCTCAGCATCAGTTTTAAATCAGTACAGAGCTATTTAAACTGAAATGGTGGCGGTTTGTACATCAAAAAAGAAATAATGTGTTACCTATTGCTTTAAAATCCCCGATTTTAAACAGAAAGGACCACATTTTGCCTTCCTAGTCCATAATATCTACAGCCAGCCAGACAAGGAATTCTTTGGGACTGTGTATTGCTTTATAGTGCTTTTAAAAAATAATTGACAATAAGCAGGATAATGCATTAATAATACTTTACTAAAACAATAAAAGAGGAGATTGTCTTCCATATAATTATTCAAGTAAAATATTTCCTTTGAAAGAAAAACTAATTAGAACATTTCAAAAAATATGGGTCATTTGGTAGTACAATCAGTGTCTTCAAGCCAGAGAGAGGATATCTGGGGATAGGCACAGTAAGAGGGGAGTAGTTTCATTTTAAGTACATTCCTGTAGTAGGAGAAAAATTACCCTAGAAAAGAATTCTTAGCAACAGAAAGAGATTCAGGTTTATGTTGTGTCTTCCTGGACATCATGTTCCAAGTACTACTTTAAGCACAAAACTTTCCTTTCATGAAGTCCCAGGGGAGCACTCATTGTACATTTCTTTGGACAATCTGTGCTCCCAAAGTCGTTACATAATGTTTTACATAATTAGCATTTTTGCTAAATTATTTGGAAAATAGATACCTAGTTTGTTATTCATATGATATTTCTCTTCCTCACTATGCAGAGCCCCTGATTTCTTAGAATTAACACTTAACTTTTTTGCTACTGTCCTAGTTTTGGCTGGGATGGAGTTGATTTTCTTCCTAGTAGCTAGTACAGGTCTGTGATTCAGATTTGTGCTGAAAACAGCATTGGTCATACAGGGATGTCTTGGTTATGGCTGAACAGTGCTTGCACAGTCAAGGCCTTTTCTGTTCCTCACCTTGTATGAGCTTGGGGTGCTTGAGGAGCTGGGAAGGACAATGGCCAGGACAGCTGATCCAAAGTAGCCACAGGGCTATTCCACACCATAGAACATCATGACCAGTGTATAAACTGGGGGAGTAGGTGGGGAGGGGTGACTCGCTGCCCAGGCTTCAGTCAGCAGATGGTACACAATTGCATTGTGCATCACTTATCTTTTCTTGAGTTTTGTTTCTCTCTCTTTGGTTATATTCCTTTTCAATGTCATTATTATTGCTATTGTTATTATTATATTTTCTTTTGTTTTAAGGAGTGAACTGTTCTTATCTGAACCCGTGAGTTTTACTTTCTCACATATTCTCCTCCAGATCCTGCTGCAGGAGGGAGGAGCGCACGAGTAGCTGTGTGGTGCTTAGTTGCTGGCTGGGGTTAAACCATAACAGCTATTTAACTGTCACCTCATTTTCAAGTACACAAAATTCAGCAGAATTACAAACCTAAACCAGAATATTCATTATTTCCAAATCCTGCTTGTGTCATTAATTTAGCAAGGTCAGTTCCAGCCTTGGAAATGCACAGGCTGCAGGCGGTAGTTTATGCCCTTCTCTGTGTCTGCCTTGAGACTCAGCATACTCCTGCAGAGGAGCTCGAGTACCCCAGGCACGCAGCCCAAGGGAGGTATGAGGAATAGCACAGAGGAGCCACGTGCCTGCTGCTGCTCCTGCCTGGGGAGTGCCTGTGACCAAAGAAATACAAGGAAGAATTTATTCACTGTTCAGGTGAGGGAGCACCGGAACAGGCTGCCCAAATGGGTTGTTGAGTCTCTTCTCTGGGGACATTCAAAACCCAACTTGATGAGTTCCTGTGTGACTTATTCTAGGTGGCTCTGCTCTGTCAGGGGGGTTGGACTGGATGATCTTTCAAGGTCCCTTCCAACCCTTAACATTCTGTGATTCTGCAAAGCTCCTGCTGGAGGGCTCTGAGGCTTCTGCCTCAGGCCCTGCCTGTCACTCTTGAGCTTTCTGTCCAGGCCTCTGGCAGACAGGAGCTGAGGGTGCACGGGGACACGGCTGAACGCAAGTTTCTCCACCAGAGAGCTCGGCCACTGCCCCAACGCCAGTTTGATCAACAGGTCTGAGCTGGCCTGGAATTGCAGGGCACCGCTGTGGTCTCGAAGACACGAGGGCACAGGTTAGGGCCCAGGTTTGGGCCCGGGTTCGGCTGTGCGAGGGGATCCCTGCTGAGGAGCCTGTCCCTCCCCAAGGGCCGCGGTGGCCGGGCCGTACGCGGGACTCCATGCGGGACTCTGTGCGCGGCCCCGCTGCGGCCCCCGCGGGCTCCAGGCGGCGCTGCTGCTGCTCCCGCGCCGCCCGCGTGCCCTGCGCACAGGCTCGGCCAAGCCCCTCCTCCTGTTCCCACCCAGGGGCCCGGCGCCGCCAGCTGATTGGCGGAGCTCGCCGTCAATCCGAGACACGCCCCGCCCCTCCCGTCGCCTGCAGAGCGGTTTGATTGGCAATCGCTCTCCGCCGTTCTCGCGCCGCAGCGGCCGGTCGCCCTGCGCGGAGCCAGTGGCTGCTGCGGCCGCCGGTGACGGCTCAGCCCCAGCCCAGCCGCTCGTCCCGCCTCCCGGGCGTCAGGCGCCTGTTGATTGGCGCGCCGGGCTGTCAATCACCAACGCGCTCCACCCGCTCTCGGTCAGGTAGCCCGGAAGATGGCGGCGGCGACGGCGTCCGCAGCGGCTGGTGGGGCTCTGTGACGGGAGCGCGGCTCCGTAACGGCACCGGGGCTGCGGGGTCCGATGCCGCGCTCGGTCGCACCGCGCAGGCGGGGGGCGACGGTTGCCGTAGGAACTCGTCGGAGACACTGAGAACGTCGAGCCTCTTATTCGGCGCCGAGCCGCGGGCCGGGAGCCGAGGGCATGAGGCAACGAGGAGGGCTCGGCGACGGTGCCGGGTGGCGCGGCGGCGGCCCGCAGCCCCTCGGACCCCTGCGGCCGCTCGTCCTCGTTCTCCTGCTGTCGCTTGTCCTGCGGAGCTGCGGGGCGGCTCCGCTTCCGCGAGCAGGTGCAGGTGAGGCGCGAGAGGCGGCGGAGCGGAGCGGGTGGGGGGGCGGCTCCGCGGCGGGGCCTGCGAGGGGCCGCGTGGGAGCGGGGCAGCGGCGAGGGGCTGCGGTCGGGCCAGGGGCTGCGGGGGCGCGGCGGTGGCGGAGCGAGGAGACTGCGGGTTTTCAAGCCCCCATCCCTCCTTCGTGCTGCGGGCGGGGATCCCCTCGAGGGGAAGGGCACGGGGGTGGATTGGGCTCCCCGGCACCCTGGGCTACGGCTCCCGGCCTGTAGATCACGTCTCGCGTTTGTGGTATCGAGCGATAACCCGCTGTAGGTATCTTGATCTCCTTCGAGCGAACGACGTGTTTGTTCGCTCTGTGTGTTTACCCATATACCTAATTCCTATAGTGGCTGCCCTTGGAGCCTATACAGCCCTTGGCGTGATTTGCCTTTCCGCGTTTTGGTCGTGGATCCCTGGGGCCCCCGTTCCTGGGTGGAGGCTCCTCAGGGCAGACGGCGCTTCCCTCCTTTCCGGTCAGATTAGTCGGATTCCCCCCCTCCTCGGCCCCTCCGGCCCAGTCTCTCTAAGTAGTCATGTAGTTCACATTTTTCTTTGTGCCTTATGTTAGGTAATGATAATTTCCTTTGATTTTCTTGGTTATTTTCCTGTTTTTTGTTAAAAGCACAACGAAAAAAAAAGTCCTCTCAATCATGTGAGTAACTGATCTGAGGTGTATTAGTACTGATAGGTAACATCTCTGGTTCGAGGTGGTTTATTTGGTATTCATTTGGGCTCGGAGACGTAACACTGTATTGAGTGCCTACTGAGATTCATTTCTAGCCACTAAGAGTCAAACGGCTGAAATAGACAAGAGGAGGAGCAGTGGCAAGGCAGAGATCTGAAGCACAGAGATTAGGTAATTTGGCTGCCGTTCCACAGAAAGTATCAAAACTGGGAGTGGAACTCATGCTTCCTTTATTTTTTGGACCTGTACCTCTTTCCCAATTTTTTTTCTTCCCAAGAGCGTTTCTGACTTGTTCATAAGTTAACTCCCTACATCAGCTGCCTTTGAGGTCTTTCTTACTTTCTATAAAAGTGAACTTCTGAAAATGAGAAAACTGTCAGTCAAATCTCTATGTTGTTTTAGACTAAACAATAGTTTCCTCATTTATGAAATACTTGAGGTTTGTCCAAGTAGTATTAACTTGTTATCAAGGCATAGGGTAAGAAGGCCTTGTCTACCTTTTCTGCATCTTACTCTTCCTGAAATGCAGTTCTTATTTCTGTTTAAAGGTAGATGTCAGATTGTCTGCATGCAGTGTTTTCTTCTTGCCATAAAAATGCCTCTTTGCTATCAGGACTATGTTATATACCTTACATAGCTGGGACACTAAAACATAGTTTCTATGACAAAGGTAAAAAGCTTCATTCTCAGAATGAAAAGCTGATTGGACCAAATAGAGGAGACAGTATTGAAGTGTGGAGTTTTTTTAATATGGGGTTTTTTTATTTAATAGACAGAATCAGGTTTGCTTAGTGCAGTACTGCAAGAGAAGTGTTTATCATGTTGTAATATTGGTTTAATACAAAATTAATGAGATGTCATAATTTTTATGTTGGATTTGGTTATAATTTAGGGCAAGGTAAGTATACATGGGACATTAGCTAAGTTTAACAAACTGTACCAAATTGTGTAATGGAAAACCCAATGAAGTCTTAGAAATAAAATTACTGCGTTCTACTCTATCTGCCCTTATAGTAAAAAGCAATTTATTTGTATTATTTTTAAAGACAAATATTTAGTATTTAAATTTTGAGGCCTCAAGAGGAACCTTTCCCAGTTTCACTTGCCTCACTTTTGCTGGGAGGATGTCCTGCTGAATGAAGCCGTGTACCCAAATGGGGTTGCATGCAAAAGAATCGTAGTATGCAACATGTCCCATGTCATCACAGCAGCAGCAACTAGTTAGAAAGCTACAATGGCTTTTTTTTCCCCTTCCTTTGTCATCCATTGGAAAGCTACTCAATGAAGCAGTTTAGCCTTGAAGCTTCACTCTTAGCCTAGGGAATTTTTAGAACCTGTCTAGAAGACAAACCTGGGACTTTATTTTCGTGATTTAAGAATCACGAGTTGTGTTTAAGAACAACTTCATCCCTCTTGTGGTTTTTCTCCTGCATACATCCCAGGACAGGTTGCTTTGACTTCCTGTGCTGGGTCAGTCTCTGGGTTTTCCAGTCTGGCCATGGCAGTTTTTGCAGTTCACCATAACACTCAGTCTGATACAAGTTGTAAACTTGAGAAGAATTTAATGGACTTTTCATAAAATAATTAGTAACCGGTTTCAGAATTACTTCAGGAAAGGTGGGAATCCATGGAAAACAGAGAACAGTGTCTGCATTTGTTGTGAGCTTTGTGGAATAGTACACAGAATTTACCTATAACAAAATAACTTCTCTTTTTGGAGGAAGTTGGAAAGCAGGATGTGGTGATGGGCAGGTTCTAGCAAGACTAGAGTGGATTCCTTGTTCAAAAATGCTCCATTTTGTAGAGCTGCTGTGACAATATGCCAGACTGAATGGTGAGGAACTGTCAAGCTCCCAAGGCCTTGATCGAGATGAATGATGCCACTCTTTTTAAGTACGACTTCCCAGTGCTTGCAGATGAAGGTGTGCATTAATGATGTGTTCTATATTTGTCATGCATTTTTGAGGTGATATTTCTAAACTCATTTTTTTTCTCCTTTCAACAATAAGGAGAGGTGATAAAAGAAATAGGGCTTTAACCATTCCACTGGTAGGATTCATAATAATTAATGCAGGAAATAGGAAAAACAAGATGTCAAGGATGCTACTAGCTAAAAATACTTTGACCAACTTGGATTTAATTTATTCCATAAACAGAAAAAGAAGATGCTGTTATGTACTGTTATAGTTCTGGATTTAGGCTTTCCATTTATCCTTGAGGTGAGAGCTGAGGGCAGTTCTACTGTAAAGGAGTTCATAGAATGAAGTGCTGTACTTGTTTCGAGCCTGTTGGGTATTGGCAATTTTACCTGAATGCATCAGGATAAAGGGACTTCCACTTTCAGTAGTGTGGCTGAAGGAAGGGCTTTTGGGAACTACCCTTTAGCAGCAGCATTTGCAGCCAAATATAGTGCATTATAATCTGATGTGTCTGCTTTCCTGTGCTAAAGCTTTACATTTACATCCAGGCTTTTTTTCTGCTCTTCTGACTTGAGTTTCCATACTTGATCTTAGTTCAGCTGCCTCTCCAAGAAAGAATTTGAATCCAGGGGATGTATCATAATATCAAAGTATTTCTGTCATCTCTGTTCTCTATGAAGTCTTTGCAAATAAGAAGTAACAGGGACTCACAACCACTCCTGTTTTCCTGTAAAACTTGAATAGATGGTAGCATTTCTGGCATTTTACATTTTTTGCTGAATTACATAGTCTGTTCAGTTGAATTGAAACAGCTGGACTAGTGCCTACGTGCTTTCTTGGTCTGTGCTGAGAACCACAGTCTTGGGACTGAATGGACCAGTTGAATGTCATGGCAATGAGTCCTTGCTGATGAGCAAAGGTCATGTACCATCCAGGAAAAGGCAATTGGAAATTGGTGTGTGGCACCCAGAGACATCCATCTACAGTATCTGGATGTTGAGGCAGCTATATCTAGTATAGTGGGCTAGCCACAGATGACAAGTTAAACCTTTGAGATTGTCACTTCTGTTTTTATTTGCTGAGTTTTGTGCCATATGTATACTCTTGGGAAAATTGTTGCTTTTGAATTGCTTTGATTTGATGTTACTTAGAATTCTGTCAGACTGGGGCCCAATTGTGGTTGTGGCCTTTGGTTTGGTACAATGTAAAATGTATGTGACACTTGCATAGGCTTAGAAAATTGCTTTTGTTATATGCAAGTTAGTGATTTGGATCGCTTTAAGTTAAGAAAAGTCCAACTTGTAAAGTAGGGATTTTAATTAGTGGTATATACTTTCTTGGGAGTGGTCTGTCTTTCCTTCCCCTTTCAAGCACTAAACTTGTTTACTTTTTCCTGTATTTCTTTTTTCTAGCTTCTGTCCCAGACGCCTGATGATTGTAGAGCTAGACCTGCTACATTTTCTTTTATGCTTTGTTTCTATCTGTGAGTTTGTGACTCTGAGTTTAGAAGCCAGCCCTGACTGTTTGGCCTGCAGGGATGTTCCATGCCAGGCTTTGTTCACAGGCTTTCTCTGCCTCTGGCTGTAAAGTGTCTGGACTTTGCTACAACTCAAGCAGTCATTAGAGGAGGAGGTCACTTTCCGAGGTCGTTTCTCATGTCTTGAGAGTATTTAATAATTTCTCAGGTATCCTTGCAGCATATTAAGATAGCACTGATGACAGTCTAAAGCTGTATTGTCGTATCAGGTGCAGCTCATTGGTTTGAGAGGGTTCAGAGCACTGCTTTTGCTCAAGGTCCCGTGTAAAAAGTCTGTTACACAGTGACATCTGACATTCTATTTCAAAAGCACAGAAGATATCGTTATATTTTTTCGGGGCTACTGGACAACTGACAGGCAAATTTAAGTAGAATTAGGTTTCTGGACATGGGCAGTAGTCTTGCTTTCAGTCATTAGCTGTGTGGCTTGCCTGTGCAGGATAAGGTGACCCTCAGGCAGTGTGATGCCAGAGGTTGCAAAAATCATAGTTCCTTGTTTCAGTCCCAGTGTTCCAGTTCTGCAGCAGAACGACAGCACATGGAGTCTTCCTTAGACTTTGAGTCTGCCTTTCTGTTTAGTGCTTGCATCCAGTATCTGGAGCTTGATAATGACTCTGGATACAATTTGCAATAGCTTCAGTGCCCTTGTTACTCTGTATAAGCTCTTTGTTTTCTTTGTGCTACTGTTACAAAAGATTTTGAGCAGCATTAGTGATGCCAGAAACATTTTCATAGACAACTTTGTAATCAGAAATGTACAAAGTGTGTCAGGATAGCTGTTTCAGTCTACATGTGTAGATTAAGTATGAAGGTGATGTGCCACATATAGCCTAGACGAGGTGATGGTGTCTAGCAAGTTATATCAGGAAGTTGTCTTCTGAGGGATTTTCAGGGTGAAATGCTGGTACACAGTAACACCTTACCCAACACTGCTACACTTACAAAGGTTTCCTTAGTATTCAGGAAACATCCCTGGAGCGATTTAACAGTGATATGACTTTTTTAGGGACTGCCATTGCACCCTGAGACTTCTTTAGTATGAAAGGGATGTAGAAAATTTTACCAGGAGATCCGAGTGCTGGCTTTAAAGTTTTCAGCCTATAGACCAGATCTAGTTCTCCAAAGTCAGTCATTCATCCTATGGCTTGTTCTTCTTCCAAGGGATCCTTCAGCTATGAATAGGGATGAGAAATAGAGCTGAATAAGCTCTTCTGGCAAAATGCCGCTTCTTTCTTTTGCACGTTTCTTAACCTCGTTGTACACTGGAGGTGAAAATGCATCTACTGTAAAATCAAGATTCTAGAAAAGCCCATCACGTGAAGGTTTCATGTATGGATTCCATTCCCATGAAACTAAAGAAATTAGTTTCTTCAGAACCAGTAGATCTTAATAGGTTGTATCCCTATCACATGGTGGAATAAAGAGATATTGTTTTGGTTTCCATGTTGCAGGTACTTCTCATAGTTTAAGATACTGTGATGTGTCATCTTCTTGTGCTGCTGAAGTGACTGTGGTCTGCCCTCTTTAAAAAAAAGTTATTGCTCCTGTGCCTCAGTCTTGGGTAAATGGTATAGCAGATGAAAACATACTGTACTTGAGCAGGAACTAATTGTCAAAACCAACATCTAGCCATGTAGAATAAAGTCTCCTTAGCAGATTTATTTTTTTGCATATGCACACTTAAGAATCAGATGGTACTTTTGCAAGATAATAATGCCACCCAGATTTTCCAGGAACGCTGCCATTAAAGCATAGGGTACATAATTGTTTAAGATGTATATTTTTTACCTTGTCTTAAGATGCCTTTGTGCAAACATGAGATTCTAACACTGAAACTTCAAACAGATCTCGCTCTGTAAACACTTGCAGTACTAGCCTATATTTAGGCCTTATTAAAATTGATCAGTATGCTGTTGTGTGAGTAATTCTTTGACATTACTGGGAAGACTTGTAGGGTAACAGAATAAGGACAGAAATATAAACTCGCCCCAGCTCCCAGTTTTGCTAGTTACTAACGGTTCAGCCAGCATTTAGGAGAGGACGAGTGTTCAGGAAAAAATGTGATTTGGAGCTGTGTTGTTCTGAGGGTGTTGGACTCCATGAGGATCCAGTATTGCATATGTAACCTATGCCACCCAGATGTAAAAAGCAGCTGCAGAAGCTCATTTGAAGCACACTGTAAAAGTATTTAGGGGGACCGTGGCATGAAATAGCTTGAAAAAGATTTAGCTTAGATTGCAGCATAGACTACTTCGGTTCTTTTTGAGGATAAATGGGAGGACTGAGATAATTTGCCAAGAACTGTTGACACAGAGTTACATATGCAGTTGTGATATGAAATAGCTAAGATTTGTTATTGAAAGTATTGTAGCTCATTGCATAGGACAGTAACGATTTCAGAGTCGCCTGTCCACAAAACACATTTAACTATGAAACTGGCTTTTGTCGCTGTACAAGTATAGCCAGAACACAAGATGGATTGGAGTAGCATCAGAGGACTTTTTGTTTCTTTGTGGTGAAAAAACACTGTAGGAAGTTGCCACTTGCTGTCTTCATTACCCTTACTTCTGATGATAACTTGTAAAGAAGAAAAGCTGGTGTTTTTTTATAGAAGAATTGTCTGTGCATGTGTTTCGGCCCTTCATCCTACCCACCTTCCCTATGAGGGATTTGAGTTCTAGGGTAAGATAGGGATTGTAATGGGTAAGTTGAGTAGGGCAAAATATTTCAACTCCTGTCTGGAAGAATATAGTAACAGAATAATGTGAATATGACTATTATGCCTCCCCTTATTACTTGTATTCTGAATGATTAAATGTACATGTACACAAGTCGCTTGGAGAGTCTTTAAAGACTTTTTTTCTTGAGACTATATCTAGGAAATAGTATTTTCCATACTTGTAAGGAAGAAGGGAAAAGAAAATCAGATGATAACATGCTTTTGCGTAAAGATGCATTTGTAATATCCATACTGAAGGTTACTTCTGTTAGTTACACAAACTTTGCATTATCCAATATAAGAGTAGTGATGATGTCTTGATAAGACAGACTTTTGACAGACTTTTCTTAAAAAAAAAATAGTACTTTCTTTGAGATTATTGTTTTAAAAATTTAAACATTTGTGATTTCTTTGAATGGCAATAAGTACTACAATTCTGAAAGATGAAAAGTTCAGGTATAAACTGAGAACCTAATTAAAGCCTCTTAAGGAGTATCAGATATGTCTACTCTTAGGGATTTGCTCAGTGAAGGAACATTTACACTATCTACTTGAAATACTTTGGGCATTTGGAAACAGTTTTAGGTTTCATTAAGGTGCTGCCGTTGTGCTGAGGGCATAAGCCAATGGAAGTCATCTCAGATCTTGGGACTGTTTCTTCCTATTGGACTGGTCATTCAAATCAAAGGGTTGATTGGAATTTGGAGTACTCCTCTTATCCTAAAAGTCTCTTCCATTTTCTTTTCCAAAAGAATGCCTGAAGTGTGAGTAACACTCCTTCAAAACTTGTGCCAAGTTTTTGTTTGCATGCACTGTATCTTTGTTGAAGGTGGATGGTGATTTGAATACAGTTCCCACACAGTAGTTTAAAGCCTGTTGTGGTATGACATTGCACAACTAAATCATGGAGCTACACACGTTTATGCTGATATGATTGTGTGGTGATGCTGTTTTTTTTCTCTATTGTTAAATGGAGCATAGCGGAAAAAAATTGGAGGTTACAGGAATGCAGAAACTAATGGAATGCACTCTTGAGTTGAGTTCTTGTGTGTGTGTGTGAAATACAGGAGCTGCAATGTATAATGTGCTTCACCTTGTCATATGAATCAGATATTGCACAACAGAGGTGTCTAAAACTGCGTTCAGTAGGCTTTTGTTTTAGTATACTGTTACCTGTAGACCTTCAGTACTTGGAGCTCTGGTTGCATCTGTGTTAGTTTTGTGCTTGTTAGTAGCAAATCTCTGAAGATTTCAGGGAGCAAATAAAGGCAGGAGAAACTGTTTGTGGGGAACAGATAATGATCTGAATCTGACTAGTGAAGAATTGGGTAGGAGTCAAAAGCACTTCCCCACATAATTGCTAGCATAGAAGAGAATGATAGCATTATTTAGGAAAGTAGGACTAGCTTTTAAAATCTTACTTGTCAAAACCGCTATAGATTAGCATGATATTACACTTTTAACATCAACATCTGTTAGATGCCGAGTAAGTAAACTGATCAAGTTTATGAAGGATCCCGTGGAAGTAGCTAGGGAGCAAAGTTAGTTTTGGCAATTAATTAGTATCTTAAAGGCTGCTGTCTTCTTGTTTAGTGGTGTAAAGTAACTTCTCTGTTAACGATTGTGAAATTTGAAGGTGTCCAAGAGTGAGTTTAAGTGACTACTGTCATGCTAGATTTGTGCTGGAAACAGTTATAGCTATTAGTGCAGAACTGCCATTTATGTCTGCTCTTGAAAGAAAAGAGGCTCTTTCTTATGCAGTGGGACTATTGTTGCATAGCAACTACTGTGCTGAAAGCTTAAAGTCAGATGCTCCCTTGATGTTCACTGTGCCCTAATAATGCCTAATTTATCTGGGCTTTGCATTGCCTTCATCACAGTAGTGAGTGTCTTTTATTAGTGTACTCAGTAATGTCTTATATTTACCTTTTTTCTCCAATCTTACAACTGTGTGGTGTCATGCCTGTTTTTTTTCCTTAGCCCCATTCCTGAAGGTAGAGACCTTACTAACATGATTAATCACACTGAACCAAGTCTGGGAGTCAGAGCTCCATAGTCATTGCCTTTGGTAATTTGGTAGTAGAAGGAAGGTGAGTCTGCTGTCCCTTGGCCAAACAAGCTGCTGCATTTAGCTGGCATGCCTGTTTCTCCTGATTAACAGCAGAAAAGGAATCCACTGGTGGATGACATATACAGGTATTTGAGAGTATTGTGGATGGACTGGGAAATTGCATCAAATCAAATCTAGTGAGAAACAATTTTTTTTTCTTAGTTGTTGTATTTGAGTCAGTAAACTTTCTTAGGAAGAAAGTAGACTAGAAAGAAAATGAGCTAGGTATAGAGAATCCTGACCTATATAAAGTTGCCTTGAAATATACTTTGTATGAAAACAACATATTTTCCACCTTTTGAAACATGCTAATACATACTGAAGTGTATGTTCTCATGTCTGGACTTGATCCTGAGAATGCCAACATAATTTATCATCACTGTTTTTTCAGTGAGCATGTTCATGTAGTTGCCTGTACACAGGATTTGACTTATTGAAATGTCAGTGTTCAGAGGTACTGAAGAATCTGCTTCAACAGCCATTAACTAAATACCCACCTCAGCTAGGGCTTTGAATTGTTTATGATACCATGGACTTTTAAAAAAAATTATAGAATCGGTATTTAATACTGAGAGACTATGCAACAAACCTCTTTCTTTGTGTTAATAATTTAGGACCATCTAGATGCCATTTTGAGACAAGATATTTTCTAGCAGAGAGTTCTCTATAAAGCATTATGTTGTGTTAACCTTGCAGTAGCACATATAGTAATACAGACACACAGCATCTCCTGCTGATTTTAATTTAGTAGTGATATAATCCAGGCATCTTCCTTCCTCCTGCTTAAGTAGTTTGGATATACCAGACCAAAGTAGTCTAGACTGTTTGTATTAACTGCCAGGAAGCCTTATATTGTTGGCATTTTATGTGTAGTAGTTATTTGGATCTGTTTTGCAACTCCTTTCCTAAAAAAAAAGATTCTGGTTTCTGGATAGCTATTAAGATGTCGTATGTCGTTACTGTGTAGGATTAACATTACATCTGGTAGGTTTTTAAACTGAGATGATACATTGAGTAAATTTATGAAGTTCTCAACTTTTAGAATCTATTATGTCAAGATTCTTGACTTCTGCATTCATTGTGAATTTGGGAGTGATATTTATTGGATTTTCTCAAGGTTCAGATTGAAGTTAATTAAATTTACAATGTATTTTAACAGTTTTATTAGAGAAAATGATTTTCTGTAATGACTATATATAATGATCTCAGTGTTTAACTGAATGGGCTTCTTTCTTGTTGCTTTTTTTTTGGTCAGGATCTTGCAGTAAATTGCTGTAATTTCTTCATACTTTCACAATTTACAAACAAAAGAAGGTGTTAAACATCTCCTGCCTTTTCAATTCTGAACCATTTTGCTAAGCTCCAGTGAATTAATCATTGGATGGAAATAGTTGGAAAATACAAGAAAGATTGCACTGCAGTAGATTTTTCAGCACTTAGTCAAACACAGGTTCCAATACTTAATCAATGACTTCCATCACTGAATATGTATCCATGCAAGCTATTAAAACCACTTGTAATAAATTTTAGCTCAATTGCAGGTTGCCATAATTTGATACTTAATTTTACATTCCTTTTTCTTTAAAAGTGCAAATTAAAAAAACAACCCTTATTAATGACTATGTGAGAGGCTTCAAAGTTTACTCAGAGGTGGATTCTTTAATTCTTAGTAGGTAGCTCTTACTTGTGTGAGTCGTCTGAAATGCTCATCTGGAAGTGTTGCAGAAACTTTCCCATGATAATTGACTTTTTCTTATATTAAAACACCTTTTTATAACTTTATATGTGAAATTTACCTTATACTTTTGGAAGATTAGATGACTTCCATTTTCTTAATGAACTTTTAGCTGCCTTTTCAAAGAGGATCTTTGCTTTCCTTTTTTTTTTTTTTTTAGATAAAAAAGCTTCATTACTTTCTCCAATTAATTACTTAGTTCGTGCACTTCCTTGGGACTAACAAAAGGTCTGTAAGGTTGGGAAGTAATGTAGTGAACATTAGCAGTATTTTTTTCTGTATTAGTTCCATGACATGTAAAAGAGATGGTTACATCATGGGTAAGAGGTAACTTGCATAAAATGCTTAGATTTCAGGTTTGACAAATACAGAGTTTTCTTTACAGAAAGAATTCCAACCAAATATGTTGTCTTTTCCATATAAAATAGATGGATACATGTGTAGTGCATTTAACTTGCACAATAAATGTTGCTTATGATTGTTAGTGTTCTTTATGTCTCATTTTGAGTTAAGTAAACCAGAAAACTGGCATAAGACCACCAGGAACTTGAGTGAAACCTCCTAGTTGGATTTTCTGTCATAACCTGTAGCTTCTCTGGGGTCAGAAGGGGGATCCTGAATTGGAGCGAGCATGGTAATGTGAATGTAAATACATGTTGTGGTGCTGCCTTAGTTGTGATGGTTCAAGGGCACAGGTGAGAAGTTTTGTACGTATAAGATAACAAGACCAACTAATATAGTTGCAACACATGTCCTTTTGGATACTCAAACCCTTGTAAGGGCTTGAAAAGAAGCAGTAAGATTGGAAACAGTGAATCAGCTTTTGAAGAATTGCATCAAGTTTTGGTAAAGGCTGGTCAAAAAGACCATCTAGAAGAAGATATGGTATTTGGAGCAGGGGAGGATGCTAGTAAGTGATAATGCTCATCTCCTTTGGGGAAGACACTGTCACATTCATGTTAGCAACTTAGGCATCAAAGGAGACATTATAATGTGCCATAAACCTGAAGTAAAAGTTGGATAGCTTTTTTAGCATGTTACACACTCAACAGCTGAGATGCTTTCTGCCTCCCTCTGATCTGAAGTTAGTCTTCAAATAGCAGTCTTTTAAGACTTGCTAGTAGTGCCTTCTGTCAGTCATGAAAACATGCTCTTAGTGTCCAGGTTCAGTGTGTAGTGAGTTCCTTTTGCTTGGATAACTTTCCCAAATGCCTCTAGTATGCTGAATGAAACATTCTGTGAGTCTTGAGCTCCTACTGGGAGGAATGCATGTTGTAATTGTGGTGATGTGTTCCTGGGTGTTCATTAGTTCATTTGTTCAGTAAATAGTCTGTGGTAACCTGGCTTCTCTTTTTGGTGAAGGTGAGGGGATTGTTTGGAAATTAGGGGGATGATTTTGGAAAAATGTGTTTAAAAAGAATAATTATTAATATCTGATAACATAAATGTTTGCTTTTTTGTAGTAAAGCTGTCTTTTATTCTTTCGTTTCAATTAGAAGTTCAAAGGAATTTTATCTAAAGCTCTATTACCTCAGTGTGTGTGTGTTACAGTAATTTAGCTAATGACTTCACAAAATGCTCATATTTGTGGTTTAGGTAGTTTTTAGTCTACTTAGTTAAGTTACTGAACATCTGAAGAAAGTCAACAAGTCAGCTATTGCCTTCTTTTTCTTGTTGATGCTTACCAATGGAAAAATATAGAGGTATTACATAGAAGACTTGTTTTAACTGGGTATAAATTTTTAAGCTGAGAGCCCATTACAGATACTCTTTTTTTGATGTTCATAGTTTTTGCTAAAAGCTGGTGTGTAGCCTCACACAGAGGCTCACACATCATTCTGTGTTTGAATGATACAGAAATTTACAAATGTAGCAGTGTTCTCTAATGAGATTAGAATGCCAGAATTATTGTGGAAACCAGAAATGCTATCACTTGTTTGAAAACATTCCTTTTTCTAGTTGACTTTTATTGCTGTAGAGATAATATTCCTAATTGTACAGAAAGTATGTCATCTTCCACAAGTATGCTAATAATTTTTAAAGCAGTTTCTTGATTATGTCAATTTGTTCTTTACTTATAATGAAAGTAAGTAAATATTCTGTAAGTTTTCTGGGGAACATGATGGAAAGTTGTAGCTTTTTGTGGAAATCTCTTAATTACTTTTTCTATTTTTTGAAGGTTGAAGAGTCTGTCCCATAACTAGTGATCAGCTTCTGATTTTCTGTATTTTTGAGGCTTCATTTATACTGTATTCTATTGCCAGATGTTCCCATTGATATTCAGACATTCCTGTAAAATCCAGCCAGTCCAAGTCACCTGACATTATAGAACTTTAACACTGATGTAATATCTAAATATGTTTGAGTCGGATATGGTCCAACTACTCTTCCAATCCCCGTGGCAGTATGTGTTTAAAAAAGAAACAACAACAACAAAACCAAACCCTAAAGATGTGTGGTGTGGTCTCCTAGGGAACTATATATCTTTGCTCTCCCCTTAATATGAAAGCAGAGATGAAAATAGGTTTAATTCTCCTGCCAAGGACTTAAGATTTTTATAAAATGCCATTTGAGGTTTTTGATGTTGTGTGAGTAATAATAACCTGACTTGATCATAAAAAATGTATTGTAGAGTGTTCATCTCTAAAATTCTGGAAAATTATTTGTGTGTTTGCAGAATGGTTAGGGGTCAGGCCTGAAGTTCTTGAAATCAAATCACCTAATGAATCAGAAGAAATAGAAATTGAGTTGTTTTGTCTATTTTTCAGACTGTCATGTAAGGAGGCAGTACTGCCTTATAGTAATTTCTCTTAAATTTGTACAAGGTTTAAGCAAGGGTTTCTTCTAACTGCCTTTTCTCTTAGCTCATAGGAAGAGTTTAAAAAGACCACATTTCTAATACTTGTATTTAGACATCTGAATAGATTTTTTACTTAAAATAGAATATTGAGGCTTTGGACTACTGCTGTTCATCACTTCCTTTCGTAAATCATGTTGACTGTGGCCTCTTAGCTTCAGACAAATAAGTTCAGAGCAGTGCAGGCAGATGTTAGAGCATAGATGTATCATGCAGTATGTCTTTCCTGTTCAGTTTCCTCTTATTTTTGATCTTACCCACAGAGTTAAACGTTAAAACACCGTCTTTTAAATAAATGCAGATGGATAATATGTTTTGAAGGAACTACTTAAAATGCTAAACATATTTACATAATACTACGTTCATGGTTTCTTCTAGGAGAAGGAGCTACAGATGCTGTTTTCTCACCTTTTGTGATTCTGTCTGTATGTACTCTAATAGTACTGGTAATACTGCTTGCAAACTGTGTCTCCTGCTGTAAAGACCCCGAGATAGATTTCAAGGTAAGCATCTGAAGTTACCAGTGCATATACAAGTGATATTCTTGACTGCATTCTGATATCCAGGTTACTTACTTGATTATTGGTGCTCATACTCTGTAGTGATTGACACTTCAGTGTCACTGTACATTCTCTCTTCTGAAATAGCCAGCAACTGTATTCCTACATGTTCTGAAATCTTGCTACAATCATTTATTTTAAGTGCTTGGTCCATACTGCACTGAGGATCTTTAATGGTTTTGGGATGGGTTTTTTTTGTCTTAATCATTACTAGCTCTTAGGATCAGTAGTAAAAACATTCCCTGGAGACAGTTTTGGTATAAAGAACCTTTGTTGTTTTTCTGTGTATTTGTTTCATTTGTTTTTCTTAATCTGCTGGCAGAGTTTAAGACAGTCCTGTCAAAAAAGAATACTGAAGATACATGTCCACTGTCGCAAAACCCTTGAGAAATTATTGTTGTCAGAGAGCAGTTACTTTTGGAACATCAGTTATCAGTGTTCCTAAAGTTGCTCTCATTTCGAAATTAATAGTATTCGGCCTTGACAGTTCAATTTAATTCGTGCAAAGCTGGAGATAAAACCAAAACCACCAAACAAAACCCCCACAAAACATCAAACAAAAAAAATTCCTTTTTTGTGAAAAGCTACACTTGATACTTTAGTGCCTTTAGATTTGTCATAAATTGAAAATACAGAAACAGGAATAGAAAAATCTGTCCTTGTAAAAAAGCAACGGCTCCTTTGCTCATGCAAAGTCAAAGAAACGTGTTAGTGTGAATTTTAAGACAAAGATCAGCTTGTTTACTAAGATTATTTCTTTCAGGAATTTGAAGATAACTTTGATGATGAAATAGATTTTACACCTCCAGCAGAAGATACCCCATCTGTTCAGTCCCCAGCAGAAGTGTTTACTCTTTCGGTTCCCAATATTGCTTTACCAACTCCTTCCCACTTTCCGTCCCGTGCAGGTAAGATACTGTGTTTTGTTGGGGGCAGAAAAAAATAGTGAGCACTTTCAGTGTCAAAAATGGAATGTAGCTGATTGTTTGACTTCACAGTAACAAATTAATTGTTACAAGCTTTCATAAACTGAGTAATTATATTTTGTAGGGTGTAGGATAAAGGTGTTATACTACTTGAAAATGTTAACTTACGGTAGGGTGCCACGTAAGGTAGCTTAAGGGAATGAAACTAGCTTAAAAACTAGAGTAGTTTCATTATGTCCCTATGTACAGAAAGGGTTTCAACCCTTTCTAGAACTTTAGTGACTTCTGCTCTGTAGCAATTTTCTTCATGGCTAAGTTGTCATTGAATTTTAGCCATTAGACTTAAATTGAAGCATGAGTGAATCCCTTCCCTGACAGCAGTGATACTGTTTCAGCTGCATTGCTTTCTTAATGTCACCGTAGTTTTTTTCCTGCTGTAAATGTGATATTGGTAAGACAAAGCACGAGATTTCTTTTCCCTGTCTGAAAACTTTTTTGGCGTGTGTTCTTTAGAATAGAGTTTTTCTAAAAGAGAACTTAAACATGTTAAATATTACAAGCATAGCTGAGCATAAAGTAGTTGATCTGATATTCTACTTCATCACATATAATTTTTACATGTATTGCTTAATCATTAGACGTTCAGGGAATCTTGCAATAAAATTTCTGTGCCCACAAATTTCAAGAAACTGTCAGCTTGCCTTTAATACAAGAGAAGTGTTACCTGATGTTTTAATGAATGAGGTAAAAATATCTGTGAAAAATTTTGTCAGCTCTTCTACATTGCCTTAATTGCTAAAACTCTACTTTCTCTCTAGAAGTTACTTTGCCAGAAGTAAGGCAGTGTACTTGACTAAGGTATGCTGGTGAAAATGCAGTTGTACTGGTACAGCTTTCCCTGTGCTTAGGAGCACATTGACAGTATGTTTATATAGCTAGCTATAGCTGTTTAGTAAAATAATACTGGTGTAAATGTGGTTATGAGAGTAAAAAATGTGGGCTGGAATTTTCAGACAAGTAGTAATGATGGGAAGTTTTTGTGTACATGTATTAGTGTTCCTAACCAATTAAGCAGAAGGGAGATGAACTGCTGAATCTCTTCTATAGTGTAGGTGTCTGCTATTGTTCCTGTCTATCCTCTGCCAAGATCTGGGTCTTGTTTTCTATCCTTTCCCTCTCTAGGCTCTTTATGTGAAGTATTTTTAGTTGGAAAATGTCCTCTTTCCAGATGGTAGCTGTAAGTAGGGCAGTTGGGCTGAAGACTAAAGCAGTCGAACCCTTTCTCTTAAAATGCTAATTCTATAACTCTAAATGTTAAGATGTACAAGCAATGAGTGTTAGTCTTGGGTTTTCTACTTTTATTTACATAGCAAACTTTTGTAAGTAGGTTATTTGCTCTACCCAGCTACAGGGTATGTTGGAATTAGGACTCAGCCTTTTTGCTTGCTTACTGAATATGTTAAAAAATTTGAAGTTTCCATTTCCCAAGAGGAATCACTGTATTTTCATGAGAGAGGTATTCTAGTACGGTTGAGAAGCTGGAGTTAAGAAAAGTTCCACCTGGGTACTATTGTCACAACTTCATACCTTATGTATGTGTACCTAGGTTTTGTTGCTTGGTCTGAACATATGCATGTAATTGGCAATAAATATTGTAGGAACCTGGGATATTTCCTCAACAGTTGGTAACTTTGGCCAAGTGGTTTGATACGTGTTACATTTGTTTCATGCAACAGATGGATCAAAGTCTCAAGTTGCACGTCAGAGTTTAAGCTACATCCAGGAAATTGGAAACGGCTGGTTTGGAAAGGTGAGAAGTTATCTTTTAATATCGTACTGTAGTTTATCTTATTCTTAAATGAATAGGCTACTGTATTTCCTTTAAAATTATCCTTAAAAAGTAACAGCATAAGGAAAGTGAAATTGAAATGAAATGCTTCCTTGCATGGACTTTTAGTCATGTTTTTATCAGTGCTGCTTTAATTTGCATGTAGTTCCTTACCAGAGTTGCTAGCTAAACATTTCACTTCTGTGGGTTTGAATTAACCCATTCCTGTTACTACTAATTCTTTCTAGGAAAAAATTAAGCACTTCATTAGAAAACATATTTTCTGGAATTTGCGGTGTAGATCACTTGTCAAGATTTATTAAGTATGAGTATTTAATTATCAAAACTCTGCATGTGTTGACAAAAATGCAAGAAAATAATTCTTACAGCGTGTTTTTAGCTCTTGTTTGCAGGGAAACTCACAATTTTTTTCCACTCATTAAAGACACAATGGTTATCTTTTTTTTTTGTACAGGTTCTGCTTGGAGAGATCTACACAGGCACTAGTGTAGCAAGGGTAATAGTGAAGGAGTTGAAGGCAAGTGCAGGTCCCAAGGAGCAGGAACAGTTTTTAAGAAATGGAGAACCATATTAGTAAGTAATATTTCACAGCGTGTTTAACTACTACTCTTCATACTACTGCCTATGAGTTACAGATGTTCCTTTGGTCAGTGGTGTTGTCCCTACTTGCTCTCCTTTTTATAACTGAAGTACTCATCTTTAAAGTGAAATACAGTCAATCCAAAGTGGGCAAAAATTGAGTTTGCTTAGAAATAAAAATAAACTCTCAGCTTAAATGTGTTTAGTAGTTATTGTTCAGGACCAGAGAACACATTTGGTTTGATTTATCAGCATCTCTTCTACAGCTGTTTGGAAGAAACTCCTGATGTTGCAAATTAACCTCATGTCTAATTACTTGCCTCTGAGAACTGAGTTTTATCTCCTCTATGTGGCTTTCCTGTTAAAAGCAGGGGAACTGTGAACTCTTTGTCTGTTTTCAGATACACATTAATTTGTTTAATGTGAACTTTTACAAAGAAATTAAGTGCATGATTGTCTTAAAAACTAATCTCGTTCAAGCAGCTTGCAAGGAGACTGTGCTCAAAGAAACCCTCCAACCAAACACTAACCTCTCAATTGGTAGAGGGCTGCTGCACTGAAGTCATGGATCTGTCTGGAAGTGCCAGTGAAATAGGATTGTTTAGTGTTTTCTTCCCCTTGTGTTATGCTTGGAGGATACTCACTTTTAGGGACTGAGTCTTTATACCAGAAAAGAAATTGGTACTTTAAAGGGAGTATAATTTCTCTCTCTGTTTTTTGGGAATAGTGGTATTCTCTGAAGAGCTAATTGCCAGAAGTTAATGGCTTTTTGGGTGACTAAGAGAGGGGCATGTTGTAGTTCAATAGACATACCTCATGGTGTGGTTCAACTTGCCTGAATATGTTACAAGTGAGTGGTCATAGAGAGCTTCTATTCTTAATGCTTTCTAATGTCCCAACTATATTTGCATTTAGGCTTAAATTGTTGGCAGTTATCAGAAGAAGAAATCTCATGCCTTCTGCTGCATTGGAACAATTCTTGAAGCAATTTAGAAAAAGTAACTGATTGGGCTGGGAACTAACCTGGATAAACAAAGGTTTAGCTTTTAGCCCGATCAATTCCTCAGTGTAGTTCATGAGCCAGTTGCACACACTTATTTTTGGTATAAGGGATGGTGGGAGGATGGGTTTGACTTTCCTGTGCCTGTGCTGGCTTTTGTGGTTTTGAGATCATCTGAGTTTCAGCTGCTGTTGATGATACGCTGCAGCAACACAAAGGGGATACAAAGGTAGAAATGGAATCTGTGGCTTCTGTGCATGTCACCCTTCACTGATGTTACATGTTGAAACTCCTGGTAGGGATTTCACACCATTGCATTATGCTGCAAATAATGGGAGCATTTTTTATTCTTTCACTCCAGCATTCTTCAGCATCCAAATGTTCTCCAGTGTATTGGGCAATGCGTGGAAGTTATTCCTTATCTCCTAGTTTTTGAGTTCTGTGACTTGGTAAGTGCACTTCTAAAAATGGCTACAGTTGTGTTTCCATTTGTGTAGATTTTATGTAATGTGTTTACTGCAATTCACTCCTGAAATGATGGTGTCTGTGAAGTTATTTGACTCACCAGAATCTGAGAATACAGGTGTTTTTTGTTTGTTTAGACAGACCACAAGTGGTATTGGGTTTTTTTTTTGTCGTTGTTAGTGTTGTTCTCAATTCATTGTGTAAATCCTAGATGCTTATGGAGTGTTCTGAAGAGGAAAATAGCTCTTGGTTCTTTGATACTAGAATTACGCATCTCTTTCCGTCTGACTGCATCATGTAATAAGGAGCTTGGAGGGGAAAGGAGGTCATAGAAGGAAACTTTTTATTGCAGTCCAGTGTCACATGCATATGCTCACAATCACATCCTAAATTTACTGTCTATGCAGCCCTAATGTGCTTTTATTACCATTTCCATGAAAATGTTAAGTAAGGAAACAGACATAATTTCTTCCCTTTTACCTCCTCCTGTCTCCAGAGAGCCCAAATTTTACTCATACGGTGCAGCTTTGGACTAGAATGCAATGGTGAGCCCCTTCCCATCATCAGTAGTCGATGTATTCTAATAGCTAGTATTTCCAGTATCACCCTATTCTTTTCCTGATCCTTTTGGCTGCTGTGTTCTTATTATCCCTACTCATGTCATCTTCTTTCCTTCTCTCCCCACCCACTTCCCTTCAAGCAATTGCTGCCTTATGCTTCCTGAACACCAAAAGAAATGCTAAGAACACAGTAAAGGGTGGTGGTGTTGCTTTCTGCTCTGCTATTAGTGCCACAAAGGCCACTGAGGATGAGAAGGACAGTCACACAAAAACCATACAAAAACTGTGCTGAGCCGCTGCATTCCTGGACATGTGGTGGAATTTACATGAATGCTGGGAGAAAGGGGGTGGTGTGCAGGTGTAGGAACTTTGAATTGTGCCAGGTATACACAGAGTCTTCAGAGACTAAAATTTGGATGTGATGGTCTATCCATGATCTGGAAAGACTTGAATTGTTTTATTGTAGCGCAACACATTCTGAAAAAACAAACAAACCCAGAGCTCCAGGTGGCTATCTAAACATTGGCTCAATAGCTGTGTTGAAAGCTTGTGGTTTAGATGGCATTCAAAACAGAGTCCCTTGAAAAATGTCAAACAGAAATGAACTCAGAAGTGCATGCTTATGTTATTAAGAAATAAATCTCTCAGAAGATAGTTAGCATTTATAAAATTCAGAAAGATCCTTTTTGTCAACTTCACTGCTACAGATTTTGCCTTTAAACTTTGGTGCATAAATACTGTTGTAGTTGCACCAGTAGCCTCAAGCAATGTAAACAAGAGTTAACGTGAACTTTTGAGTTTTCTTGAGAAACATCTGTTAATCTGTGACCTTAAGTAATCATATTTCTCATTGCTGCACTTTTGCTCAAATTTATTAGCTATGGTAAATTACTGAGGCAGAAATGCTGATAAAAGAATTTTTTTCTAAATGTAAGAAACGCTTGAACTTTTAAAGTGACTGATCAAAGTGAAGTGTTCTGGTTTTGATAGGGATTAAAAAGTAGGTGCCTAAGGTTAACCAGATAATGTTTATTATAGTTTTTCAACGTGTAGAAATGGAATACAGATTTTTAAACCTGATACTCAAAGTGGAAGTTCTTTAAAAGGATCTTTGAAAAAGAATTACATTTTATAGGGTCTAACATACACATTCCAATATCCAATCAGACTTAATTGCTGCCATGTTTTTAAAGAGTTATGCTATTTAATCCAACTTTGAATTTGAAGATAGAGTAACTTTTAAAGATTGCCCTACTTTAAGTATACAGGAAAAATCATAATATCCTTGTTTGATGCCTGATGATTAATGCCAGAAATTGTCATGATCCTGCAGAGTAATCTGGAAAGGATTTTACTTAAGGGGATAAAATAGGTTTTCAGTTTTAACTGGGGGCAGTAAGCTTGACAGCCAAAGTGGTAGTTGATAAATTCAGATGTAGTTAGGTAATTTTTTTGGAATGGAAAATAAATGTCTGTGCTGACTTCTATTCCAAGTGACCTAAAACTTGGTTTTAGAAAATATGTATTATAGTGAGTTAAACTTGAGTTTGATACCAAAAGTCTGGCTTGGTAGAGCTGATTCTCTCTTAGACAACATAAGTGTGTGCACTGTGTGTGCACATGAGTATACAGAGGCTAGGTAGAAAAAACAGTGTTCACTTGAATAGTTTTATGCAGAAGTGCAGTAAGTTAGCTCAGTATGGCTGTATATCACATTATGGTGTAGTCCCAGGGCCTAGTGTGGGAGGTAGCAATAGTGGAGTGAGGGAAGAGAGACATGAAGGGAGAAATGTGAAGGAAGCCAGACTGCACCATTTGGAATAAAGGCATGGCTTGAGAGCTTTTTTTTTTTGTAGGCAGGTTTTTAGTGGAGTATCAGTAGGCTGGTATTCTGGAGGCTGGGATGGCAGTTACTTGGATTTTTCAGGCTTTCAGTAAGTGATCTCAGAAGCTGGTAGCTTCTCTTGCACTTTTTTTTAGAAGCTGGATAAATGGGGAACTGTGAAGGTGCTTCCAATAGATGCAAGAATCTGATTCTTCAGCAGAAAGACCATAGACCCAGACACAGTTGAAGTGGTTGACTTAAAGGTTCTAGTGTCTGTTATTATATATGCAAATGTGAAGGACGAGAAACATGTTCCTGTTTTGTGAGCAGTAGTATAATGCTGCGCTAAAGCTCTTTACCTTGTGTTACTGGTGTTGTGTATGTATATACAACAAAGAATAACCTTGTTTTAATCCCTTGTACTTATGTGATTAAGAATGTGATGCTTAAGAAAAAAGGTGGCAAATATGTCAACTGTATTAGATGGAAAATTTAAATGTCTTCAGATGACAAGCTCTTTTTAGGCTTTTTGAGTAATACAGGCTTCATTTTGCAAGTTTGGCATGTTAAGTAATAAAAAATGTGGCCATTCTACTGACTAACACTGTCTAGAGGATACAGTTATTGTTTTCTTTGCACTCCTTCAAATTCATAGCCTACCACACCATGTCCTGCTTTTGCAACTTCTCTTACAAGGATCTGTAGCCTTTTTAGGACTCTTTGACCTTGTCTTGGCTGCTCAGGCAGCACTGTTGGAATACAGTTCCCAGGCTCCTTGGCACTGAAAGGTCTCGATCAGAGGCACTGGAAACTGTAGTGCAGAGACATCAGAGTTCACTGTCACTGTAGTGATGCTGAATGTCATGTAGGCTAACTTGTTTTCTTGTCTGTATAACTGCTTATACATTGCTGTTACTTGAGCTGGCTTGGTTGTATATGCAGCAGCTGGTTTTGCTCACATTTGGCATATTTTGTAGCGTAGTCGAAGTTGCTGTATATCCCTTGCATTGCAGAGCTGGGCAAGCAGCAAGAGAGGGCTTTTAAATCCTAGTTTTCCTTTGCCTGTGTTTAAAATTGTCAGAGAAATGGTAAATATAAAAAGACATGCTCAATAAGTTCTTACCCCTTGCCCCATATTAGTTTCCTTAGTATGTTGGTGCATCTTCTATGAATAGTTAACTGTTCACTGTTAAACATTGCAGAACGATGCCAGGTTAAAAATAGTGGTAGTTGGCTTATTAACTTTAATATATTACTCAGCCATGTGTGGCCAGCACTTTGTCAGCACAGAAAATCCTCTAATGGATTGGCATAATTTATGAGTAAAGGAAAGTTATTCACATGTGGAAGAAGGATGTATATTATGAGGCTGATTTGCCTATCATATTCTTACAGAAATCCTTCAAGGATTGCAATTCCCTGAGCAGATGAGATCAGCAGGATGCAGTGTTTGCCTGGAACGCCCTGTAGCTTGCTTTAGGGATGTTGCTGTTAGTGGAAGGTGCCTGACAGCAGTGGTTGGTTCTCTGTTGTTTGGGCTTTTTCTAATTATTGCCACTTGCAAACATTATCTTCAAATAAAAAAGAATATTTGCAGTGAAAACTTCTTAACCAAAGAGTTGACAAAGCTGTTTAATAATCACAATGTGAGGCTCTGTACCATGCATTGCTTTCAAGCCACTTTAATGGCTTGGGGGTTGAACTAGATGATCTCTAAAGGTCCCTTCCAACCCCTACCATTCCAACCACAGGTATTTCCACTGCGAAGCAACATTGGAGGGAGGAGGCAGGGGTAGTGTTCTTGGGTGTCTGAGAGCCTCAAAGGGGCCAATTATGTGATACTAGGTGACTTGGCTAGTGGCTCTCCAAATTGTTAGAAAGTGTTTAGTAGACATAATTTGCCCACCTCTTCACACTTTAAAAACACCATCATCAGTACCTACTGGTTTAAAAAGTCTTGTTAGCTATTTGGGTGTTCCTACCAACCAAATGTGGACTTTGCACAAACAAGAAAACTACTGGAGAGTACTGCATGTAAGTAGGCCCTTGGCTTCTGGCTGTTACAGAGATGGCATATTAAGACTTACAAAGACAGCTGAACTGATCCTGACTAGAACTGAGAAGGGTGGGAGGAAAAGCGAAACCTAGTTCTTCATGGAGACCTAGGAGACAAGAGACAGAATAGCAGAGGAAATTGGAAGGAAAGTGGAACCTTCCTATTGAGCTTTTTATGTTTAGATGTCTGAGCAGTGAATTTTGCAGAACTGTTTTTATTCAGATACATACAACCTTTGATATTTACTGTGCTAAAAAAATCTGTCTGAGGAAGCGATATTTTGTGGCTCATAAAATAATATGGGAATAGTAGTGATATATTACTATTGTCTGTTTATAGGCAGGGAAATCTCATAGGATAGGTCAGGCTAGCAAGGAGTGCAGGCCATCCTCTGCAGTGTTAATCTCAGGTCAGACCAGATTTCTCAGGGCAGTTTCCTCAAAGCCCAGTTGGATCCTGAAAACATCCAAGGACGGAAGCTGTGCAGTGTCTCTGGGCAACTTATGCTTCTGCTCCGGTGCCCTCATGTGGAAAATAGTTTTTCTCATACTCATTCTGAATTTTTGTTTCATCTCATACCTGTTGTCTCTCATCCTCCCTCCATGCTCCACAGTGAAGATCCTGTCTCAGTCTTTGATAACTTCATACGTACTAGACAGCTGCTATCAAGTGTTCCCAAAGTCGTCCTTTTTCCAGTCTGAATGAACTGAATTCCCTCAGCCCTCTCCTTGTGGTGAAACGTGCTGGCCCCCGAGTGTCTTGGTGGCCCTCTACTGAATTTACTCTAGTTTGTCTTGCTTTGGGCAGCCAATACTGATCTAAATGTAGTCCAACAAATACTGAATAGAAAGGGATAATCCCTTCCCTTTGTATACAGGCTATGGTCCTATTGAGGCAGGCTTTGCTGCTAATGCACATATGTGGTTGATGTTCAGCTTCCCATCTACCAAGATGCCCAGGTCCCTTCCTGCAGAGCTGCTGCCCATCTGGTCAGTCCTCAGTGTGCATTGCTGCAAGGGATTTTTTTCTTCCCAGGTGCAAGACTTTCCATTTGTCCTTGTGGAATTTCAGAAGGTTTGGTTTTAACCTTCATTGTAGCCTGAATTAGAATAGAATGGGAAAGTAGAACCAGTATGTTTCAAGGTGCTGGATTTAATAAAAGCTTTATTTCCTACAAAAATGTGTCCCCACATTAATTATTTAATAAATAAGGGATGCCACAGAGCACTGCTGTTACTAATGCATTTAAAAGTTAAAAAGTAACTCTCTGGTGTGTTTCAGGTGTCTTAGGAACTTAATCCACCTGGGATAAACCCTTAAGTAACCAGTTGCTGTTTCAATGAATGACAATTGTGGAGAACTTGACTTTCTTCAGAAACTTGCTGCCACCTAGAGTCAGCTCAGCTCGGCATTTTGTACAGGCTGGCATTTGTTAGGCTGCACAACTGGGAGTCTGAGTTACCCACCCTCTTCATGTCGTAGTTCTTTGGAATTCTGCTCTAGTAGATCTGCTCTGGCAAGGTGGAAAGGGGTGTGTGGTTATATATATTTATACATATATGCCTGAGCCAGGATGATATTAAAGCTGTAATTCTAAGTCAGAAGAATCTTTCAGGATACATTTTAAAGAAAGTAATTCTGTAGGATGCAAATATTGTAACCATTACCTAATTAGTAGCTAAAAACAGGAGAAAGAGGATGTAATGAAGGCTTCTACCAACATTAAACAGTGGTAGATGTTATACCTGCTTTCTCATAAGGTGCTATAGCTATTTGCAGCATTAGTATATATAAAGCAGATGAAGATAGAATAGCTGTGGAGTCTATCCATATTTTAAAGAATGTAAATGAAGTTGTTTTACATAGTAGTGTCTGCTTTTAAGCAGACTGTCTGTCCCATGGCTTCTTATTCTACTAATATAATACAGATTTGTGACTGTCCAGTTCGTCACCTCAGCTATCACTGCACTGCTAGATTCGGATGCACCACAGACATCTAGTGCTGGAATTAATAGGATGATATATGGTCATCCTCAATCATATTAAGGAGGAATGAGATGTTTCAGTTCTAGCTTCCTGATGGGCATGAGCACCAGAGGAACAGGAAGTTTAGTGATCTTCAGTCTTTTCTGAACACTGAAGTGCTTTTTAGCCAGTGCAAAGACTGCTCCCTTGTCTGGCTGGTCTCGAGACTTTCCTTGAGTCTCCTTCCTGGCCCAAGAGTTAGGTAGGCAACCAACATGGACAGCTAGAGCCCAGAATGTTATGCTGGTGACACAAATTGTGATGTAATGTGTTATGCAGTCTCAATACAAAAATACCCTCCTAAATAATTAGCTACACTTACAAAAAGTCTGGATTTTAAAGAACAAAAGTATAGGAGTGATAGGTTAAAAAGTTCAACTGTGAAAGCAGGAACAGCAATAAGTTGTTTCCATCCTTTGCTTGGATTCACTTAGTATGGTCTTCCTTTTCCTGAATTTTGGGCAACTTTCATTTACTTTCTGTCTATTTCAAAGCTATTCTCTTTTTAGTAATTTGAGTGCTTCTCTGGCCTCATTTATTATGTGTCTGATGCTCAGCTTTGCCTAGGTCCAGGAAAATATCATCTGAATTCTTTGCCTGGATTGGGGGGGGTGTATTACCATGCTTTTTAAATCTAAAGCTCTGGTGAACTGCAATGTCTGAAACCTTTTGCTCTAGTCTCTCCCACTCACCACCTTGCAATCTACAGGCAGTTGGCTTTGCTGATTTGGAGCACTTGACAACTCATTTAAGAACAGAAGTTCATCACATTCTGTTTTTTAATGGGAAGTATTATTGTATGACAATTAGGTTTTATGTGGTAGTCTGAGAGGGGATGTTAATGACTAAACGATTTGGTTTAAAACCCTTAAAAGGACAGTACCATATGCCTTTGATTTCTGTAAGAAGCATTATGCAGACAGGAAACTTGAGGATATTTTTTATTAAGCACAGATGTGGTTAATAAGTAATGTGGTTGGTTAGTTCTTCATTAAATATTTTTCAGATCCAATCAACATACAAGACTGATAAGTATTTTCAACTTCTTTTACAGGGTGACCTAAAAACTTACATCTGCAGTGAGCAAGAGCACATTAAAGGAGATTCACAAATAATGCTGCTACAGAGAATGGCATGTGAGATTGCTGCTGGACTTGCTGTAATGCATAAACATAACTTTGTGCATAGGTGAGCTTTCCAGATAAATTGCTTTTAGTAAAAAAAAGCAGTAAAGTTCATGTAGATATTTTCATGGAAGTCCATGTGTGTTGAAGACTGTTCTAACGAACTTCTGACTTCTAATCTGAAGTCATGAAGGTGAGATATTTATGAAGATGCTCATTCAGCTGCAGTGGTGTTGTGTTACAGCTTCCAGCTGCCTGAAAAGCTGATCACCTGCCTTTTAGATTTGCAGCCCACAGAACACAACCTACTTCTAAACCTAGATAGAAGATACAGATGCTTAATTAATTCTTGGCCAAGTTAAATTTGATTTGTTTATTCTTTGGGGAGGGATGTTAGTGTTTTGTCAGAATGACTCTTACCTGCTGTGTATTTTTAATAGATTATAGCAGTTTATAACTTCTGTTTGGTAATCTTTTACCTTTGTTACTAAACATGGAAAAAACACCCCAAGTTGCAGCCTTTAAAGAGAAGGTGATTTTAGATGAGAAATCTGACTGAAGCAGATGTTCTCTGACTGGGTAACTTCTTTATCTTCAGTAATGGAAGCAGACAGGTTTAAAAGAAATCCTAATGGAATAACAATTGTTTTAATTGGAGGAAAGGATGCTAGGTTTCTTTATTTTGAATTAAAGAGGATGCAGTTGATACTGAAAGGATGGCAGTAGTTGTAAAAGACTGTAAAAATATGTTTATGAAACTAATTGGTCAGAAATACGCTGACTATTTTTTTTAGCTTTAAATGAAAAGGCCTTAAAGAACTGGAAGACATCTCCCTTAGACTTTTAATGACTAAAATATTAAAGGTACTCGCTTTTTGAACATGGCTTACCTGATGAAATCTTGGATAACACAAGTTAGCTTACTTTGGTTTTATGTCGAGTCAGTCTGCTCTTTGCTGTAGAGACAGCACTTGCAGCATCCCTTTCAGCAAATTAGAAAGTCCTACTGGAGCTTATCAATGCACACCTTGCTACTTAGAGAAAGCAGACACCTTGTGGTCAGGGAGAAGCTGAGCTATCAAACCAAAGTCCTAAGAGGTGCAAGTGTAAAACAACAGCAAAACCCTGAGAAAACCCCAAACCCTGGACTCAGCTGGTGGCTAATGGGAACAGCTACACAATTTTAAATGACTCCAAGGCAGTACCAGCTGTACCTGTCAGACTGAGTGAGCACTGTTTGTTGTATTGCAGCAGCATGGCTCTGTAGCTATTAAATTTAACAGTAATTTTCAGTGAAATACAGTTAAACTTGATAATTCCTAATTCTGTGGATCTGCAAGATTCTCATTGTAAATGTTTACTTCTAGCAACACTATCCTGGTGCTGTCAGAGTAAGTGGTAAAGCTCCAGCATCAGTGATTTTGTTGTTAGTGGTAAATTCAAGCAGCTACAGTTTGATTTGCTCTTCGAGGATATTTTTTTCAGTAGTGTAAAACAAGCTGGAAGACTTTGGGGTTTACATGAGGGTTACCAATTGTGACCTGTGTAGTTCAATAACACAGGAAAGGAAAAAAATGTCTTTTTTCTTTGAAGTAGCGAAACTGTGACTTTCAGACCCTTTGTACTTCAGAGACTTTTCTTAAAGCCACATAGAAGCAGTGGTAGAGATCTTCCTGTGTGCTTAATTGTCTGGTACCCTTCTGTGAAACTGAGATGCGAAATATTTGAGCAATTAGTCTGGCAAGCTCTTTGCTATCACAGCTCCATTGTAAGTGTGCAGCTTCATTAAACTTGCCATAAATTTCTGAGTTGGCACAATGGATTTTCTGAAGCAGCCTCTTGGCATTATTGCAGCAACACTGCTGGCTGTAAGTACTTGTGGTCTGGTTTACGAGGAAAACTAGGACAAATTCCTGTGTGACCTACTCTAGGTGGCTTGCTATGGCAGGGAGGTTGGACTGGATGATCATTTGAGGTCCCTTCAAACCCTTAAGATTCTATGATTCTGTGAACTTCTGTGTGTATTCAAGAGCTTTTTGATTTGTTGATTAAAGCATTTTTATGAAATAATTGCTTTTTCTGATGGTCTTTTTCAAAGACTTAGGTGTAGTTCTAGTTCATATGCAATGTATGGTTGTGTTATTCAGAGGAATTTAACTGTGGGTGTAAGATATAACTAGTGGCTTAGTGTCACTGCAAATTAAGTATTTAAACCTTATGTGAATTGCTGATAGACTTTGCTTATAACAATTAAGATACAAGCTATGCAATGATAGGTGTTAGGTAAAGAGGGACCTGCACTGCTCTAGCATGTTAACAGCCCAAGTAATGTACATCATAGTTGAGATCTGGTGGAAGGAAATAACTGCATGTAAATTCTGTGTGTAGTTTGAATGCTTAAGAGTGTACTTCACTACACCAGAGAAGTGACTACATTTTTAACCTTTTTTTATAAAGGACAGCAAAATAGTCTGGGGGGTTTTTATCTAAAATGTTCAAGTGCAATTGCCTCGTCATTATGTTTAGTTTTCTTTGGATTCCAGAACACAGATTGTGCTCTAAAATGATCCTCTTTTGAAAATGTGGGAGAGCCTAAGGGCAATCTTATCCTTGTGGCCACAGACCAAATCTTGTCCACTGTCTAGTGTCAGGAGAGACCCTGTCAGTGTTTGGTTTTCTGAAAGTGGGGAGTGTTTATATAGAGCTATGGTGCCCACAGTATTCCAGTGAGATGTGGGATCAGCTGTTACATTTTATAGGTTCTAACAATGAAAATGTAAGCAACAGGAGAACTGTCTTAACGTTTGGTTTGGATCCAAATTCTATGTTTGAATGTACCCACTTACTGTGCCTGATTTTGCATTATGAGTTGATCTTTTGGAGTGCATGGAGAACTGTGTTAGTTTTTGTTGAAAGAGAATGAGAAAGGTAGCTCCAGCAGCACACCTTTCTTGTACCTAGCTCCCTTCAGCCTTTAGTAGGATTTAGGTCTGTGGGATCAGACGCCAGCTCCTGCAAACAAAATTGCTGAAGTGTATATAGTGTAGGTATTGAATCCTTAACACCATTTTTCCTTATGACTGATCTGCTCCTATTCCAGCCTGCTACTTGCTGCTAAAACCTATAACTGTTCCTTAACTCCTTGATTTTTTTAAAAAAGTACATGTTTTTCAGACTTTTTCTGCTTTTTGTTTGATACTTGAAGTTGTAGCCTTCACTATTCTAAGCAGTATCACTTATTCTATCTTACTTGTCTTAATTTGCATTGAAGACTCCTTGGTTTGGTCTCATCATTTATTTGTTCCTTTTTCCAGTGACTTGGCCTTACGGAATTGCTTTCTTACATCAGATTTAAATGTCAAAGTAGGAGATTATGGTATAGGCTTCAGTAGGTATAAGGTAAGTTAATCTGCTTGTGTACCACTTTTTTTTATAAGGATTTCAGACCTAAGGTTCTAACAAGCATAAAGTTACAGGGTGATACTACATTGCCCTTTCTTTGAATAATGGACTTTCAAAGTATAACTAGCAAATAACCACAGCAAATTCATGTAACAGAATATATGATCTTTCTAGAGATCAGTTTATGCTTGTGGAGGGAAGCTTCTGGTTAAATCTATCTTTCTTTGGTCCTATTTACAGTAGCCCTCAAATACACACAAACTCGTTTTCATATTTTAAGTAAAAAATTCAATCAAATTTTTCATGAGAATGTTTAAAGTATTTAAATATATCAAGAAAGTGAAAAATGTTTCCTGAGTACCAAACCATAAGTAGCTGGCATTTAGTTTTTCTCCTGTGCAGTGTGAATGATTTTCCCCTATTGCATTAGTCTCTGCTACTTGGGAGAAAATAGGAATCATTTTTTTAATTGTAATTCTTTGCATAGGAATCACATAAAACTATATGAAGAAAAGGACTATCAGCTTGTAGAAGTTGATCCAAAATTTATTCAGTCTTCTTTCTGGTTTTCTATGTTAATTTAGGAAGATTATATTGAGACAGATGAGAAGAAACTTATTCCTCTGCGATGGACTGCACCTGAATTAGTGACGAGTTTTCAAGATAGGCTCTTATCAGCAGAGCAAAACAAATACAGTAACATATGGTATGTAGTAGGCTTTAAAATCACTTAATTGATTTGGGAATGTATTTTGAAATGTTACACAAAGGAGTAAATATTGTTTATAATTGAATATTGGCCTCTTGCACTGCTTTATTTCATCAGATGTACAGTAGGTTAGTATCTGCAAACTGGAAACTGTCGTACTTTGTGCTTAGAAAATGTTAAAAATGGTGTTCATGCTCATAGAAGTAATTACTATATATTTGCCAAAAGCTTTCAGATGTGTTTAAAGGAAGTGGTAAATGATTATTCTAGTAATATAAGAGCTATAGATGACACAAAGTTCATTTAAGCTACAAGCAGGGTTTTAAGGTTTCCAACTTGAATTTTAGTGCCTTTATATAGAGCTGTTTTCAGTGGGTTTAGACTAGATGATTTCCAGAGACCCTTTCCCATCTAATCTACTCTAATACCTGCAGAGTCAGCTACTTTGCATTTGGAGCACAGAAGGGTTGTCTAAAATCAGCATCAACTCTAATCACTAAAAATACAATTAGTGTTGTAGACACTTGATATACAGCACTGAGCAGAGGTGGCTTCTGACCACTGCACTTAAAAATAACTTAATGAAAACTGAAACAGAAACTAGTTTTCTAGCAGTTTGCGCCACACTGCAGTTCTGATGAAAGCTTTTCCTACTGTTGGACTAACTGTAAAGTTTTTTCATCTTGCTTCTCTAAAGAGGCATTTTCTACTTTTTAAAATGTTTGGCTTTTTTTCCATAGTTGAATCATTTGAAGCCTCTCATTTTGTTGCCTTGTCATTGTCTTCAAGCAGCTTTGTTCTTGAGGCTTCTAGCGTCTGTCAAGTAAAATGAATTAACAAGTTCTGAAGTTATTATAGAGCCAGTGAGAGAGTGATACTTGTTTCTTCTTGCCAATTGTGCTTTTCATAATCCATAATTTCTTAGAAAAGCAGCTTTAAAATAGTTCTTAAAGCAGCAAATGACTTTGCATTCTCTTTCAGGTCTCTGGGTGTCACGTTATGGGAGCTGTTTGAGAATGCTGCTCAGCCTTACTCAGACTTCTCTGACAGGGAAGTCCTCACCCATGTTATAAAGGAGAGACAGGTTAAACTCTTCAAGCCTCGTCTGGAGCAGCCGTACTCTGATAGATGGTAAACTTCAAATATTTATATTTATTCTTAAAGCTGCTGAAAAAGTTTTTCTCAAATTACTCAGTTCTCTTGAATATATTGAAATTGCTACGTGGAATCACACTCCTGGCAAAGAAACCCTAGGTAAAAGTAAAAATTCCTGCCAGTGATATTAGTTGTTATTGCTTAGCTTGTTAGATACCTGAATCATATAAATTCCTTTTCAGTGTGAAGCCTATTGAAATGTGTTTGTTTATTTGTATAGGTATGAAGTTCTGCAGTTCTGTTGGCTACCTCCAGAAAAGAGACCAACAGCAGAAGAAGTGCATAGACTTTTAACTTATCTTCGCATGCAAAGCCAAAGGGACTCGGAGATTGATTTTGAACAGCAGTGGAATGCTCTTAAACCAAACACTTCAAATAGAGAAACAAATAATTCTGCATTTCCCATCTTGGATCACTTCACAGGAGATAGACTTGGCCATGAGATGGAGGAGGTTCTTACTGTAACTGAAACAAGCCAGGGCCTCAGCTTTGAATATATCTGGGAGGCAGCGAAACATGATCATTTTGATGAATGTGGCCATGTGAATCCTGATGAAGCAATGGCATACAGAAGTATTTTCTTTCCAGTGGAGGTTTTTGAGAGGTCACTTTCAGAGCAAGGGTTGGGAGCACAGGATGAATGTGGCCAAGAAGCATCCCTTGCTGTCCCTGGGGTGTTACCTGTGTTTGATGCACACAAGCTTTCTGTTGGAAATGACTACTACATCCAATTAGAGGAAAAAGGAAGTGGCTACACCATGAATTTTGATAACCAGTCAGTTGTACTAACTACAGAAGTTGATCATCAAGAAGTTGTCCAAGACAAAAGTACTCATTTCACGGTTCTCAGGGATCTTGATGTTGAGGAATCTAACACTGATGGGGACTTCTTTCACTACAATACAGATCGTAAAGAGGAATTTTTACCTGTTACTAGTAGTCCAGAAAGTCCTTTCCAGAATATATTTAATGACATTGACAGATCAGAAGAACTGACAAACAGAAAAGTACTTGGGTTTGCTGAAACAAATGATATTTCTAAAGACTTCAGACCATCTATTTTGAACTCAACAGATGACAGGAAGGCAGGAGGCCTTTCTGAGATGGAGCATTCTAGTCTTGCTTTTGAAAATGAAACTGTTTCCTTGTGTGAAAATATCTCTAACCAGTCTGATTTGGTAACTTTAGAAGAGCTTTCTGATAACTTCTTATTTCTTCAAGAGAAAAACTTATTAACAGGTTTATTATCTAACAAAACTAGCAGTGATTTTGGGCAAAAACCAGATGATGTTCTAAAAGGTATATTAGAAACCTCAAATAGAAACTCTGTAGAGCCTGAGCCTTTGCTGGCTGAAAATGCACAGGTCTTTTCTTTAATACATGAAGGTGTTAATACGGTGAAAGATGAAAATTTTAACCCAATAACAATAAATAAAGAATCAAACTTTGAGTCTCAGACTGCTGTAGAGATGCAGGCATCCTCTAGTCCATCTGCAGCTCGTAAGTCATGTGAGAAACCTGCAAACCTTCATTATTTGAAGGATGAGGAAAAAAAGCTTTCAAACGTTGAAGTCGATGAAGTCATGTCCTGTAACACTGTTACTCTCTGTCAGGAGTTATCCAATAATGCCAAAAATAATAAAGTTGGAAACAATGTGTGTTACAGTGTCAGTGTTGAAGCAGATGAGTGCAGTGCACAACTAAAACAGGGAATGCTTTTCAAATCTGATGAAGCAGCTTTTCATAGCGAAAAATGTAGTGATCAGGAAGATACAAAAATAAACTGGCAAGGTAAGTCTCCTGTATTAAAAAAAGATGAATGTTTGTTGGAGGAAAGGCAAGAAATATTGAATCATTCTGATAATGGTAAGGATGTTCCAGAAGAGGTGACCTTAATTTCTGTCGCTACTTCAGATTGTACAAGTCAGGATAGTTTTTTGGAAGACAGCCCATCCCCTATACAAACTGTAGAACAAACCTTAGAGACACCTGATTCTTTGGATTCTTTAGATGTAAATGAGGTTTTAGAATCTCTACAGACTCAAAGTCCTCAGAAACTTTTGCCACCTGATAAACCTGCTGACAGCGGCTATGAAACAGAAAACCTAGAATCTCCAGAATGGACATCTCATGTCGCTGCTGAGGATGCTCCTAGTGTAGATACTGCTCTCTGTGTTGTTAGCGACAGCAATGCAAGTACTTTACCTTCCAATCCAGTCATAATTGTTTCAGAAGCAGCAGCTTGTTTAGATGCAGCAAACAGCAATTTTGAAATAAACCCAAAGGTTTTTCTGAGTGGAAGTCAAAACTCTTATAGAGACTCTGCCTATTTCTCTGATAATGATTCTGAGCCAGATAAAAAAACAGAAGACACTGCTAATCTGTCAAGAGAGGCTACCTGCGTTCCTTCAAACAGAGGAGAGAACAATACTGAAGAGGATTACAGCTTTGAGGAGAGGCAGCAAAAGTGTGGTGTAAGGAATTACCAGGATGCCAATAATCAAAATGAAAAACTAGAACTAAACCACAACTTAGAGATCCAAGAGGTGGACGTAAGGATGCAGGGGTGTCCTGATGAATGGGATGAGGCAACTCTGAATTCCCTGGAAGTATCAATGGAAAGTAACCTATCTGAGACTTCTCGTAAAACAGTCTCTTGTGTTGGCACTAATACTTCAGAACTTCTCTCACACAGAGACTTAAAGTCTGTGCATAATATACACGGTCCTTTAGATGTGAGTAACAGTGAGAAGTCATTCTATCACATCGAAGGACAAAAACTGAAGGAGCCAGATATTGAAGGTAAATACCTTGGCAAACTTGATGTTTCTGGGATGCTTGATTTAGAAGATGGCGATGATGCGGATGAGGAAGATGAGAACAGTGATTCTGAGGATGACATGAGGACTTTTCATATGCATAGTCTGAGTTCTGACAGTGAAGATGAAACTGTTCATCAAGTACCTGAGATACTTTGTGACAAGGACGATGGAAAACATCTGAGAAGCCTGTTGAAACTTCCAAAACCCCTTATTGAACCACAACAGGAGGACTGGAAGAATGAGAAGAAAGCTGTAACGTTTTTTGATGATGTGACAGTCTATTTGTTTGATCAGGTATCCTTCTTTAAAAATGACTCAGTAAAGTTTTGTCAGTTTGGGTTTTTCAAAGAAGATGTGGTATAATAGCTAAATAATAATTGTGGGTGCGTTGTTACAAGATTGTTTTGGCAGAGTTAGATCTTGTTTGGAGGTTATTTTTTCTTTCTGTATAAAGAATATATATAATACATCTTAGATATAATTATAAATAAAGAATAAATCTCTTTTTTTCCTTTATATAGAAAGGAAAAATACTTTTTTTCTTGGCTAGGTGCAGTTGTATGCTGCTGATAGAACAGCAGCACTAATTTGAAGTGAAGGAAGGTTTTGCTTTGGGCAGGGTTAGTTGCTGAATCCTGAATCTAAATGGTGGGTATCAGGAGGATGGGACATCCCTTTTTTCTATAGTAGCTAGCAACAGGACAAGGGGTAATGGGATGAGGCTGGAACACAAAAAGTTCCACTTACATCTAAGAAAAAACTATTTCACTGTTGAGGTGAGGGAGCCCTGGCACAGGCTGCCCAGAGGATGTGGAGACTCCTTCCTTGGAGGTCTTCAAGACCCGCCTGGACATGTTCCTATGCGACCTGATCTAGGTGGACCTGCTTCATGTTCCTACGTGACCTGCTTCTGCAGGGAGGTTGGACTAGACGATCTCTGGTGATCCCTTCCAACCCTACCATTCTGTGATTGTTTTTGGTCTCTTGACTGCACGTGCTGAATGAAAAGTGGTTTTCAGTTATGTCTCTGATGTTTATAAGCTGCATTTAATTTGAATATGTGACACAGCATAGTTACGGACCAATTTGATTAATTCATTTTAGCAGAATGTTATCACTTCATGGAAGCATTTTATCTGTTTAATGCATTTGAGGACTTTGAGTCAAATGCCTTTATAAAAGAAAGGAAGAAAGAAAAAAAACCCAAATAAGCAAACAAACAAAAAAACCCCAACCCCAAAACCAAACTGCAACCTAATTCTGAATTCTGTGTGTGTACCATTAAGGGAAATTTACCTTAAACCATCATTAAATATGACAAAAGTATTTAGATAGTAATGCTAATTTACATGAATCCAGTGTGATTCAAATTCAGTGAAATACCGATCTGCTTCTAAAATTCAAGGTTACTTTTGTTTCCCTGTCTGCTTTATCAATTTTCAACTTCTGTAACTTGATACAGAGGGGATTGTATTTTAACATTATGGCTATTAAACTAGTACAGTGAGGTTTAAAAAAACCAGTCACGTTGTCAAGGTTTGGAAATGTTGCTTATGATGACGCACAGAAATATTGGAGATAACTGTATTCTGGAATAAAAACCACAGGTAACATATTGCAGTTTAGGCAGTCTGTAGAATACTAATCCTTTTGTCAGAAGGGAAAGAAAAAAATTAGCTGTGTTTAAACTGCTCTTAGTTGTTGAACTTTTATTATTACAGTAACTGATAAAATGCTGGCTGCTTCAAATACCAGCCACGCAAACTCTGTCTCTTTATTCTTGAAGCATGATTAAGGGGTAAAAAAAACTTAATTATTTAAAATATTTGGAGATGGAATAAGGATTTCATCAGAGAATAAAAAACTACCTGTGCCAGGCTGATAAGGGAACTGTTTTCAATTGGAAGATGCTTTAGCTTTGTTCCTAGAAATATGAAACCTTTTTGTGTCATAAATATTACTTAATCATTTCCCATGTGCATTTGAGCACTGATTTGATGGAACTCTCTTTAGAAATTGAAATATGTGCATATGCATAATCTGTAACTCAAACTTGTGTTGGGTGGCAGTAATTTAAGAGTTTACAGACTATTTGATTCCATGGTAGATTGGATGGCAAGGGTGGGGGAGTGCATTTTTGAAATGCTTGCATGTACAGGTAGGGATACCTTAGCAACTCTTTGTACACACAATGTATTTTGTTTGTCTTAGGAAACACCGACTAAGGAGCTGGGAAACCGTGCAGCAGACTTGAATGGGGAAGGCTCTCACAGCACTCCAGTTCCATCCTCGAGTCTTAGTTATTTAAACAGATTTGCAAATTCAGAAAGCTCAACAGATGAAGAAGGTACTTGAATGTATTTATACACAGCAGGGGCTGGGACTGTTTTATGCATAGTCTTTAATGAAATAGCATTTGAATTATGTGTGATTTGTAAATTCACTTGTACCATCTTGGCTTCAGCTTTGTGCCCTAAGCATACACTTCAGCTAGGCTCAGGTACTAGTGTTACTGGTTGTCAAAGCTCGTGGTGGTTGTTTATAAACTGTTTAGAAACTGGTTGTTTATATACTGAGGTGTCTAGGGTAACTTGAGAGGCAAACACACTATGGGTGACAGGTCTTTGTGACCTCTCCCTTCCTCCAGGAAAAGAACAGAAAAGCTACAAGTTTTGATTTGGATTAATGCAGTCTGCCAGGGGTTTGCTTTTTAAACTGAGTGTGACTTTACATTGCTGTAAATTGCCTCTTGTTTTATTTTCTTTCCTCAAGGTGGGGGTTTTGAATGGGATGATGACTTCTCTTCTCCAGAGCCATCCTTTATATCAAAGGCAGCTAATAGTCTTATTGGTTCTAAACCATCTCTTCAGTCATCAAAGTACTTCTCTCCACCTCCACCTTCCCGGACTCTAGATGAGAACTGGTCACATTCATCCCCTTATTCCAGATTCTCTATCTCTCCTGCAAACATGGCAAGCTTTTCTCTTACACATCTTACAGATTCAGATATAGAGCAAGGAGGTAAGTCATTTAGTTATAGTAACTACTTTTAAACTACACATTAGAAAACTTTACACAAAAGTTAGGTCACAGATATGACTAATCTTGTCCTATTTTAAACTCAGTTTAGAAATGCATCTTTAGCATTAGCAAAAGCTATATATGTGTAGTCTTATTTTTTAGTTAAGGTATAGTTTTCCATTTAGACTGAGATTATTTGCATCCAGGTTGCTACAAACTTGTGGCTCAATATTCTATGGAACATCTACAGGACGAGTTAACAGTTCTCTCAAAGTAAAATAGTGCTATGTTTATATAAATGGAATCTCTGCAGTCCTGAAACACTCCTGGACAGCTGCAGTTGAATCATTCTCATCATTGCACTGTCTTAAGTCACAATTTGATTTTCATTGCACAGGGTGAGGATGTAAGTTTATTTTACAGTTGTTTCTTGTCATATTGCTTTTTAGAAAGTACATTCTTGGCATTCAAGAATTGCAGCCTGTTTTCTAGAGCTTGAGTAGAATAGTTAGGAGAGCCAGTCTGTTCATAGCAGTGTTGATTACTAGCAGTATTTTATTAACAGAAGCTTTCTTACCTGTAACCAAAAGCTTTTTTTAAGCTTTGATACATTATTGAGGGTTAAGAGAAGCAAAAATGAGCTGGCTTGGATCAGTTCAATCTTGATAAAATGCTGCATTATTAAAAATAAAGATTACTGATTGCTGGGCCTTGCAAATATTCAGTACCTATAAATATGTAATCAGCATTATATGGAGTTGTATTGTTCTTGCATTGTGCTTACTGATTAGATAAAGTTTGCTGCTTAGTAACATGCAGATAACAGAGATTGTTTTGGAGATCCTCCATTGCCTTACGTGTCCTAAGAAGTGACATTGAACTGTGCGATTTAAGCAGATGTCTGTGTATAAATGTACCAAATATTTACAGTAGATGAAAGCCGTAGGGGAAGATTAACCAGAACTGCGAAATAGCAGAATGCCAAGTTTTAGAAAGAATCTTACAAAGAAATGAGGGTTGTATAGAAGAATCTCACTGTACCTTATGACCTTTCCTCTACTAATAGGAAGCAGTGAAGATGGAGAAAAAGATTAAATGGATTGAAACTTCCTTGGACTGCATACATAAAACACACAGCCTCTGTGTATAAAACTTCTTTATCTGGATCCTTCTGGAGTAACACAGGTAATCAAGAAGTACTACGAAACGAAACACTGAAAGCAATGTTAAATCAGGACATGAGTTTGAATGTGTATTTAACTTTGTAATGTATTTTTAAATCAGTGCAATTTTGCTTTTCATTGAAAGACGATTCTGCCGCTGTTTTCAAGTACTTGAAGTATTTTTCAGATAACTTAAGAAACAAGTAAAGCAATTACACTACAGTCTGGTTTATGTATGAGATTGTATAATATTCTTTTTATATTTTTCCATGTAGTTCATGATCTCTTTGAACATACACCTGTTGTAGAATTGTGTATAATTGTCCCGTGCAACAGGTGGCTGTGTTGCTGAACTTGTATGAATGATAGTTGATCAGTAGTGAGCCATATTTATTCAGAAAGATATCACTACATATTACTTTGCTTATTACAATTGCACTATGGATTATTCTTCCTTTATTTCCTGATGATGTACAGAATCAAAATCTTAAATCTTTCGAGGAAAATAAGACAAGTTGAATTGGCCCAGTTATCCAGTTTAATTTGTCCTTTTTGTAGCCTTTGCTATGCACGGTACTTGTAAAACGTACATAACTTCTGAGTGTTACGTTAGACTTGCTGAAATCTTACATTCAGTACCATTTCTAAATGATAACGATTATAGATTGGTTGTTAGTGTTCATGTTTTATAGGAAACTGGAAAAGAATATGTGATATACTCTGGAATTTGTAGATGAAAGAGACAATGTCTCTTAATTCCTGAATATGATCCTACTGACTGCTTAACCTGTAATAGCATCTGACTATATCATAATTAAGGGCCTTCCAGTTTTCACTACAATTTCTGCCTTGGAGAGAGAAGAGGAAAGATTGGCTGTACAAAATAGTGGAATTTATGAATCTTACAAAAAGATTAGTTTCAATAGACTGGATTTGGGCATGCTTGGCCCTTCAGTTGTACATTCTGTGAATTGTGAAGCTCACTCCTCTGCTGACTGCAGCTTGGGGCTGCCATTCAGAGGCCTGCGGTAAATCTACCTCTCAGTGATGTTATGACAATTGAGAATTAGATTAATGGTTAATGCCAAATTTTGCACCCTTTATAAGGCCAGACCTATTTTTAAACGTCTGCAAGGCTCCATAATACATCTTGAAATGCATACTGACCAAAAGTTGCAGTATAGTAAAGTTTTGCTCTGAAGCTCTCTGTAGGGAAGGGAACATAATGTGGGGGTTTTTTAACCTACATACTCTGCCCTGCATTTAGCTAGTTCACTGCTTTAAACTGATTGAAAAACCCCAAACAACAAAGTCTTTAATTATTACTCCAAAGTGATTTCAGTTGAGAAACAAATCCTTGACTTCTTGGAATGCCTTATGCAGCTGCTGATCTGTAGGAAACACTGATAGGAACAGTTTATCTGGCTTTGTATTTTAGTATCCTAAAATACAACTGGACTGAAGCACTAAATACTTTTGTGTATTAGTGGATATTTTGGTATGGCTTCAGCTTAATGGGTGGTCCAAGTGCTCTGTGTTCAGATCCAGTCACCAGAGAATTTTCATCATGTGAAGTATGGGAGGACTAGATATTTTCAGATGTGTAAAGTGTGGGTTTGTATACCTCCACATGCATTTTGGGTTTTTAAGTATGACAGAAACATGTTAATTGCTTTTTTTCCCAGCATTATTTAGCCCTTAACCAGAACGGTTTCTGTACTGATCAAAAGGGAATGATGTAGTTCTGTTATTTAATATTGCCATTGTATTGTTGAGAGAACTTTTTCTGATGAGGCACTCAGGTTCAGAGTTGGTCACAACTGTTCTTCAGTATCAAGTGAGGACCTGATTTTTTTTTTTCCAAAAGATGATTTAAGAGGCAAAGCCAAGTAGTTCTTAATACAGGCTTACAGTAGATACTGTAGAGGGTCTAAGGAAGCTGTGTGCTACTCTCACTATTTTAAACTATAGGTAATAGACTTTGTGCACAAATTATTGCTTAGAAATTCCATAATTTCAACATAAAACTCCTTGACACAGCTATATTTAAGGTATCTCATCTGTCTTCTATAATTTTCACCACGGTAAGAATGAAACTCAGTTATGATCTGCAAAGAATGCCTGGGCTTATCTGCCTTGTGTGGTGAAAAAACTGTCAGACCTGGAGTTCAGCCTTAATTTTCAATTATTTGACTTAAAATATAGTCCACAGTTAAATAAAAGCTGATATTCCAGAATGTTACAATTTGTGCATTTTGTTTCTTATAATTCTGGAAGATTGGATATTTATCTTGCACATCAGGAATTTCCTTTGCTTGATGGAAACCTAAGATTTTTATTCTTTGCCTGGGTTTAAAGAAAGTCTTGCAGAAGAAGTGGAAGTTTGCTTCTTTGTCCAGACTCCTTGCTAATGAACTGCCAAAGGAGCAGTTTTTGCAGAACAAGCTGGGTTGTCAGTGATATTAAGCAAGGTAATGCCCGTTTTAGCTGTACAACGAGGAGAAAGAAATATTAACGATTGACTCACCTGACTTACCATGAATTTTAATTTCAGTAATCCAATGGGGTGGATTGCAATAATATAAAAGGTCTTTTTCCTTGAAAAAATCTGTAGTTAGAAATGTCATCAGCTATTAGCAATATTAACATACCTGCCTAGCAGTCTGTGGCACAATTAAGACAAATCAGTAACTCCAACGTGTTACATGATAATAAGGGGATTGATTACAAATCATTCATTAAACTCTATGGAATTTCTTGCACTAGCTACTTCAGCATGGTTTCTGATTTAGAAGTAAGTCTAGCTATTTTCAATGGTTTATTATGAGGACTGGTTACGTTTTAATTCCTTCTCTAGTAGAACACCTTGATCAACTGAATAATGAAGGCATTGTCTCAATTTGGCTACTATTGTTATTTAAAAGATCTGATTTTCCCACCTGAGGAAGTTTGTTTAAAAAGAAGGATATGTGTAGTGAGAAGCCAAGAAAGAGAAAAGAGTGTCTGGTTTTAATGGGAACACCTGTACCCTCCCAAATGCCCAAGCTGCAGATATGTTGTGTGTATAACAGCGTTGATGGAAACTGCCATTTTCATGGAAATGAGCAGATATAACATGTTTTCATATCCTCCTTGATGCACTAATGAAAGCCATTTAAGCCTCATTCTTTTTATCAGTATTTTTATCAGATTTTTATGTAGTACTCAATCTTTTTCATGAGGAGGCTGGGTGGTAGGAAGACTCTTTTTTTTTTTAATGATTAAGCACTAAATGCTAAAATGTCAGAGTTGTCAGGTGTTAGTGACATGGCTGTTTGTGTTGGAGCTGGTGAAAGGTGGAATACTAGTCTATATTAGCCTTATAAAAAATAGCCTTAAATAAGAACCGAGTGTACAAAATTACTTCAGCTTTAAACCATACAGAAATATCCTTGTATGTTAACGGTTTTGGTACAAGACTGGAAAAAATCTAGAGGAGAGTCAAATATCATATAAACTTATTGAAAATAAGTATTTGTAATACCAGCAGCCTGGGTTTTTTTTTTGTTTCAGAAACTTGAATATGACTTACAGTTAGTTTTGTTTATGAAATTGTTTGAACTTGCACAGATGTAGGTGTAACTTAAATGACAAATGGTACTGATGTGTGTGTATATATAATGTTTAATTCTATTTGTAAATGAGAAACTATGTAACAAAATCATAGGTATGAGGTTTTCCTATTGTAATTTAATACAGGTATGAGGTTTATGGCAATATATCATAGTTAATGAAATTTCAGGTCAAAATGTCTTTAAATTGTGTACATTTTTAAATTGTAATTTCTACTGTATATTGATTATCATGCATAGTGTGATTCAAGAAACTGCTTGTAATTTAAAAATATTTAATATTAAAAATAAAATACAGTTATATATTTATAATCTCTTTGTCTGTTTGTTCATTCTTAAACAGAAGCCAGCAATGGATCAGGTCCACAGCATAGTTCTACTGTAAGAGATATTTGTTAGTGTCCAGAGGTTGAGAAAGAAAGTACCAAAAGCACAAAGCTCCACTCAAAGCAGATGAGTTCACACTAAAAAGTACAGTTACCTTTTTCTTCTAACATCATACCTTACATGAGCTTCAGGTAACGTGTATATGCAGTCAGTGGAGAAGAGATGCTTGAAATGCAGAGTAATACTAAAAAGTTGAGTATTGCTTTTAATTCTAGAGTTAAGCATCTGGAGGAAGAAGTTTAAGATCTCACAATTTAAGTACTCTTCAGAAAACAGGCTAATGAGATGTTTCTCAATATTCATCAAATTTCTTTCTAGAAGGTGGTTTTTCTTAGTCGTTTGGTTTTTTTTTTTAAATCTAAGTGCAAGTGCTGAATGGCCCCAAGATTGCCAGGTAAATGCTGTGCTTGTGTGTATTGGTAGCTAGCTGCTTCTACATGAGTTTTAAGAGTTTTTCAGCCAGGGCATTCTGAGGCACAAGGAGAGTGCAGTTTTTTTCCTCTTAATCTGATAAAGATTAAAGTGATGATGACACGTGACAGCACTGTCAGTAGTTGATGGCGGCTGTTGTGGTCCCCACGTTGTATCACAGATGTTCAGAGTCCTGGCAGCTGTTGAAACCTGGGAATGAGAAACTGATATCAAGATGACTTAACTTCATTAGGTAAAATATAACTACTGGGAGAAAATTTCACCAAGACAGTTGTCATTACCGAGAACAGATGGAAAAGATCCCATGGCACTAAATTGGTCATCTTTTATGCAACCTATTTTGAACAGTTTGAGTGCTTCCAAGCTTTACCATCAGCAGCTTTCTTGGAAGGATGGAATGCTTGTGAGGCAGGCTTCTTCTGCCTCCACCCGAGGACACTCCACTTGCTGAAGAAAGTACTAGCTGGCCCCTCCTGTAGTGACATTGATGTGCCTGGCTTAGTGTGCATCAGTCGGGTGGCAGCGCTTTGGTACATGTGCACCGGCGCAATGCGGCCTACGGCTGCCTCCTCAGAGCCTCGTGACCATCCATAACCCAGGAGCCTTGTGCTGGCTCCTGTCTCCGAGCCGAGGCCCCCTCCGTGGGGACAAAACGGGCAACGGCCGTAGCGGGGGATCCGGTACGAGTGGGTGTCCCGGAGCCGGTGCGTCTCGCCGCTGCTGGTCCGTGCGCTCCGTTGCCGCGGGCCGGCGGAGGCGCGGAGCTGCCGCCCGCCCCCGGGGCCGCCCCCGCCGCTAAAGCGACGTGTCGCGGCCGCGCAGCCACCTGCCGGAGCCAGCTGCCGGCGCCTGGCGGGGCTGGGGCCGGGGCCGGGCCGCCCCAGCGGCGGCAGCTCCTGCCCGGACCCTGCGGGGAGCGCTTCCCCCGCTCCGGCCACGAGGCTCTCGCCGTGTCCTGGTTCCCTCACAGGCTCCTGTTGCCAGACCCTGCCTCAGCCGGAGAACAGGCTGCACCGCGGCTGCCCCCAGACCCTGTTGCTGCTCCTGGCTTCCTAGCAGGTCTCAGCCACATCAACCCTCGGGCTTTAGGCACCGTCCCCGCAGCTGGTGGCAGCGGTAAGTGGCAGTGGTGGGATGGCAGTCCTGGTGGACGGGTGCAGAGGGTAGAAAATTTGTTGGTATTTGGCTGCTCTCCCGCTTTGGTTCTCTTGCCCACCTTCCCCCCCCGCCCCAGTCTGTTGTTCCTGATCCCTTCTCCATTTCCTCCCTGCACGCCCATGCCATCACTCTGGAGTCCTGGCAGCCTGGATGTGGCTCCACGATGTAGTTTCTCAGGGTTATAACAGCGTGTGGCATGTTGAAAGCAAACCTCGACCAGCCAAGCACCCTCTTATCCCACATCATGCCTTTTGCCTTCCCCCTTGGATTTTCTTCCATCTTTCCCTGCTGGCTGCCTCCACAAATGTCCTTATCACCAAGTCCTGCAGGCTTTTTTGCCTAACAGTAGCAGCTCATTTCTCTGCTCTCCCCAACAATGCTTTTTGTGCTGGAGGAGGAAGTTGACTGGTCTCTTTACTTTTCTGTCCTGCTTTTTGAGCCAAGTGAGTTAGACTAAGAGTCCAGAAAAAAACCACAGTGCTTGGCTTTAGTCCTGTTGCTATACTTAAGACACTTACCTGTCTCTAGCATTTCTTTTAGGCTCACACAGTACAAGCTCTTTCGTGCTGTCCTTCTCTCAGCACTTGTCAGCTGAGTACTACCCTATCCAAAGTGCCCATTGTGGTAAGGTTGCCTCCCTAGAAGTGAGGAGCCTGGGGGTGGCTAGGATGCCCTAGCAGGCAGACAACTGTGAATACTGGGCAGATGAAGATGTCTCTAAAGAAATGAGAGAGGAAGTGATGTTTACCACAGTACACCTGGGAACTGCTCAGCACCTGCTCCAGCTGAGGTCAATGGCGTAAATAGGGACAGTCAAGCAGCTGTGGCTTATGTTGTTTTACAGTCTCACCAGCTCGAACTGTTCCTACATAATAGCATCAGCATAAAAATGTATCTTTCAAAGACCAAACCTTCCTATGACTACATGAAGTGGAAGGAAGCATTATGGAAATAGTCAAATTGATTGTTGGTGTAAGAGGATTGCTGTGAGGCTGCTGCCTTCAGATGTAGTGTTGGCAGAGAATCTGGGCTGAGAGAAGGTAAGATGTCAATGCTGTCATCTGCATTGCTAACATGTGAGGAAGGCACGTAGCTGTGTGTTTTGTGGGTAACCTGGAGAATAAATACTGCTCTGCTGCTGTTGAACTGGGGTGGCAACAGCCTTTATTTGACTGTTGTTGGAAGAGGGAAGTGCATGTGTGTGTGTGTGCGTGCAGAAATGCCGTGGGTAAAAATGTAGTACTGACTAGGAGTTCCTCAGCTTCTGTATGAGTTAGTGCCATGTTTCCCTCTAGTGGACTGCTCATTAATACTGCAGACACCTATTCCTAAAAAAAGCAATTACCAGAATTCAGGGAGAAATTACTTTTGGAGTAAAAGCCTGAGAGTTCTGTCTAATACCCCCCACACACTAAGGTGGTGTACGGTTTTATTATCACTTGAGGTAACTAGAGCTGGGAGAAAACAAGCACGTGAGATCAAAAACTAGAGGCGATGCGTTATCAAACATACTTGACCATACACTCCTGATATTTTCTGAAGTGTGGTTCACTCTTTCCATGAGAAGACTGGATCAGCTTGGAGACTCTTTTATGTGCAGTGAGAGAAGGGAAATCTCTCCAGTTTGAGGCCTTCTTTAATTTATACAAAATTAGAGAGGTATCTGTTTTTCTCTTGGCTTCCCATATCTGAGGACACTAGTAGGTGATTCACTGCACCTTTGACTCCGTGGTTTTATTTACTTGGCCTTTGCTCCCTCTGTAACTTCTTCTAAGGGAAGCAGGATCTATTGTTCTCTAAAAAAGGCTTTTCTCCTCTATTGGTCTGCACAGGTCATCTTGACTAATAACATTCACAGCTTCTAAAACTATCACTAAATTGAGAGCCAATGATGGTTTTCCAGAAGTGAGCAAGTAAACATGTCAAATATGCATCAGATCATTTATTCAGCATGGAACTGTGCAAGTTAGATGTCGGTGTCATGTTTTTGCAGCACATTGATGCTTCATACAAGTACATCTACCAAAACATGAAGACTAAAACCAAAGGAAAGAAGAAGCAAAGGCGTACTGTTGACAAAGAAGCGTTTTCTGAGGAGTCAGCATTGAGGAAGAAAGAACTGGCGAAGTGTTTGCGGCACAGGGAAAGGAGGAATGGGGGAAAGGAGGAGAGCAGCAAGATCACTACAGCCAGAGCAAAACATCCTTGGAGCAATAAGGACAGGCATTTGAGGAGACTGGAAAGCAACGAGCGGGAGAGGCAGAGAATGCACAAGCTCAACAACGCGTTCCAGGCTTTGCGGGAGGTGATCCCTCATGTGAGAGCTGAGAACAAACTTTCCAAAATAGAGACTCTCACATTGGCCAAGAATTACATTAAATCCTTGACCTCCATTATACTTAATATGTCCAACGGACACTTTCCCGCAGCAGAAGGGATGGGGGGAGCCTGGGGGTCCAAACTATACCAGCATTATCAACAGCAACATGGCGAGGATGATCATGAGCAACATCTACAAAAATATTCCACATAGATTCATAGCTTCAGCCCAAATACCTACAGTTAGCTACTACCATCATTCCTTTCCTTCTCGTGTGATAATACATGTCAGGACCCAGAGGTTTTGAGAAGTTATTCTTGCCTCCACCTATCCCCTCTTTTCTTAAGACAAACAGGTAACAATCATGGCTACAGCTTATATGGCACATGAAAAAATTACCTGAAATTGTAACAGTTTTTCAGAGCTTAATGGATATATTTGTGTGGTGTGTCAGGGCCTGGAAACCTGTCCTGTAACACTGTAGTTGATTTGATTTAGTAACTTCTGAAAAATTACCTTCCCTGGAAGGGTTGCAAAGTGAGCATTAAGGCTTGTATCACCTCAGTTCACTAGAGCTTGTTGAGAATCTTGGCTGCAGCACTGTTCACCAGCCTTTTGCCAACTCTGTTCTTATCTATCCAGCTACAGAGGAAATTGAAATTAACGGCAACATTTGACAAACATGCTGAGTAAAGTGGCACCTATGGGAAATTGGCCACCAAATCTGAATAGTTGCATGTTTTGGATCTGTTCTGATAATTTTAAACCTTTCACAAGCATAAAAACTTTTTAAGTGCTTGTTAATGTAAACATCTACAAAGCTTTCTTAGATTCTCAGCTCTGGAGTAAGGGCCTTTTCCAGGTTGTGTTTCCAAAGCATCCCCCCTCATGGAGTTTTTGTTTAGTGGTCTTTGGGTGCCATTGTAAAACAAATAATATGTAAGGGACAAATTACTTATTTTTGCCAAAATGATGATAAAAATGCTTTAGTTAGACAATGATCTCTATCTCATTACAAATTACGTGCTAATGAAGGCTGTAATATGATTTGGATTCTTTCTGGGTTAGTGCGAGATTCTAGTATCAAGAAACACAATAAATGAAGCAGGAACTCTTCAAAAAGGAAAATGAGCTGTGTTTTTTTTCCCCCCCATTTCCAACCTTACTGTAAAAAGTTGTATGTCACCAAGGTATTGTCATTTCCTTTTGTATTCTCATATAATAATTCTCATATAAGAGTTCCAAGCTCAGTTAGAACTGTGCTGCCTGTGGAGCCCCTTTGTTACAGGTCTTCCTTCCCACATCCCCCAAGTCCTGTGCTGGCAGAATGGCTGTTGTTCTGGTGTGGTAGCAAAGGATCCATCACAGAAGGGTTATACTGCACTGCATAGTTTGTAACATGCCATTCATTTTGCTCCAGCTGGACCAGTAGCATGACAGTTTAATTCAGACTAAAAGGTAACTTTTCCCCAGACAGGCACTTAAGGGGTGTGAATTTTCACCACCATAGCAAGCTACAGCTATGATATGGAACAACGTTAACATTTTATATCTGTGGTTGCCTTACTGGAGAGAGAAATCAGTTGGATGCTGCCTCAACTTGGAGTTTTCTTACTTTCCAAACTGTTTTCACACTAAATGAGTTTTCACACTAAATGAGTTGTGATTAGCCTTCCTAGTACTCGGGGTGTTAATGAAAGCATTACCTAGTCCCTTACACATTTGGCTTGCCATAACAGTGCTGTGTCTTCATTCAACAGCTGCTCCTTATGGGTAAAAGCTCTTAATGTATTTATCTGTTTTCTTTCTGTTCATCCATGTAGCATCTCTTCAGGTCAGACAGGGTGCTGGATGCTACTGGTAATTTCTTACCATATGGACCAGTGCAAGCAGGACCCGGCAGACTAGTGATAGCCTGCCCTGTATGTGGAATGGTGGGACAGGAGGGTTGGGCTGTGCCTGTGGCGATACCCGTCCCTAACCCCCTGCCCGCTGCAGGGCTGGGGGCAGGACACTGGTGTGCACATCCACCTGCAGCACCACCAGAGGAGCTCAGCGCTGGGGCGTCATTTAATCGACCGTGTTGACTGAAGGGGCCGAGGAATCGAAATGCATTAAGCAGATCATGCTGTACCTGTGCTCCACCGGTCCCGGGCAGAAGCCAGGCACATCACGGTGGTGGTTTCTGCCATGTACAGCGTCCTTGCCTGCTGGGGCTTGCCAGAGGCTGGAGGAATGAACCTGCCCGCGGTGCAGGACTGAGGCCGGCCCTGAAAGACTCTGGCGAGCGGCCGCGGCAGCTGGTGACCCAGCGGCCCGACCCGCCAGGCGCCGGGGAGGGTCCCTGGCGGTGCGGTGCGGGTGGTGGCGGCGACTGAAGCGACGGCCTTCGAGCAGCGGCGGCGACGAGGTACGCGGGCAGGGGCGCGGCAGCGCGGGGGAAGCGCCGTCCGCAGCGGCGAGCGCTTGGGTACGACATCGCTTCGGGGCGACGGAGCCGCGAGCAGACGGCGGCTCTGAGGGGTTTTGGCGGGCTCGTCCTCTCGCGAGAGCAGCCGGGGGACGGTGCCGCTCCTGAGGGAGCGCGGGGGCCGCCCTGAGGCGCTGCTGGGCTGAGCGGGGGCCGGGCTGAGGGGCTGCAGGGCTGAGCGGGGGCCGGGCTGAGGGGCTGCTGGGCTGAGCGGGGGCCGGGCTGAGGCGCTGCTGGGCTGAGCGGGGGCCGGGCTGAGGGGCTGCTGGGCTGAGCGGGGGCCGGGCTGAGGGGCTGCTGGGCTGAGGAGCTGCCAGGCTGGCGGGCTGCTGGGCTGAGCGGGGGCCGGGCTGAGGAGCTGCTGGGCTGAGCGGGGGCCGGGCTGAGGAGCTGCTGGGCTGAGGAGCTGCTGGGCTGAGGAGCTGCTGGGCTGAGCGGGGGCCGGGCTGAGGAGCTGCTGGGCTGAGGAGCTGCTGGGCTGAGGAGCTGCTGGGCTGAGCGGGGGCCGGGCTGAGGAGCTGCTGGGCTGAGGAGCTGCTGGGCTGAGCGGGGGCCGGGCTGAGGAGCTGCTGGGCTGAGGAGCTGCCAGGCTGGCGGGCTGCTGGGCTGAGCGGGGGCCGGGCTGAGGAGCTGCTGGGCTGAGCGGGGGCCGGGCTGAGGAGCTGCTGGGCTGAGGAGCTGCCAGGCTGGCGGGCTGCTGGGCTGAGCGGGGGCCGGGCTGAGGAGCTGCTGGGCTGAGCGGGGGCCGGGCTGAGGAGCTGCTGGGCTGAGGAGCTGCTGGGCTGAGGAGCTGCTGGGCTGAGCGGGGGCCGGGCTGAGGAGCTGCTGGGCTGAGGAGCTGCTGGGCTGAGCGGGGGCCGGGCTGAGGCGCTGCTGGGCTGAGCAAGGGGCTGGGCTGAGGCGCTGCTGGGCTGAGCGGGGGCCGGGCTGAGGCGCTGCTGGGCTGAGGAGCTGCCAGGCTGGCGGGCTGCTGGGCTGCGAAGCTGGCCTTTTGCAGCTTCGGGCTCGCGTTCCCCACTGTAGCTTTTGCGGCAGTTCTGGGTGCTGCTTCTGGCAGCCCCGGCGGCCGGAGAGGCCAGCGTTTGGGGAGACTCACGGACTGGGACATAGCGGCGGGCCTCAGAGAGGCCCAGCACCTCTGCTGAGAGTAGCTTGGAGCCGGTGCAAAATAGCTGCAGGATAGCAGCTAATAGCGGGATACCGCTTTCCTGGGGAGGGACACTGCTGCCCAGGTGTGGGCTGCCCAGGTCTGGCCCGGGCTGCAGCAGTGGTGGCCTCAGATACCTGCCTGAACTGGTTGGGGTGGAACCTCCGTCTTTGGAAGCATTGACAGATTGACTGGATATGACTTGGAGCAACCTGATTGTGTTAGCCCTAAAGGAGGCTGAACTAGATGACTTCCTGTGGTCTATCCCAGCCTGAATTTTGTGGTTCTACGTGTCGTACAGTAAGTGATGACTAAGCATTTAAGAAAATGTTTGGGGTTTTTTTAGGATTCTCTAAGGGTCAGTAGTCCACTAGCCCAGTGCATTGTAAGGGAGATCTGAGAGTTTCCAGATACTAAAATGTCACTCCCCAGTGTTTGTTTCATTGAGGGTTTTTTTGTGGGAATCGTTATTTGGTTACTTTGCTACAGGAAAGAAATTTGGAAAAACAGTATTTTAACAGTGCCACTGATGACTTGCCTGTTGCTTTAAGAACTCATTATACTAGTCCTTGTTAAAAATATATAGTGTTAAAAATATATAGTTTAAATGCTTGTGGCAGTCCATTTCTGACAGAACTTCCTGCAAACAGAGGCATTATTTCAAATATTAAGCTCCAAATGTCACGTAGCATCTAGCTAGTAATACAGTAGCAGAAAAGACATGTGAGGGTTACCCCTTCTCTGAACACAGCCCTCCTCAATGAATAGTCAGGCATGGGACGCAGGTATTTTAATAGAATGACAAGTTTTACATCACAATGGTACTTTGCTACAAAGTGCTACTGTCCTGAACATGTCAGCAAGGATTTAATAAGAAGCAGGGTTATTTTCTGATAAATCACTTTTATTTTTCCAAATGTTTTCATTTAAAGTCACTTCTGCCAATTTTAACTAGCCAGAACAATGACCTTTTATTTTTTTAAATTAATTTTCTAAATAATAGTTTCAGAAGGCAAATATTTAGTACTCAAACAACTTACAATTTATCTTTGTTCACTTAAACCCATTTTTTTACAGTAAAGTAAGTGAAACTTGGCAATGCAGGGGAAAATGCAAAGGTAGGTTACTGAGCTTATTATATTAAATCAATTTCTGTCAATATATAAATGCTATTAAAAGAACAACATTTTTGTATAAGATGCAGAGAAAATACAGTCCTAATAACTCTCTAAAAATACACATGATATTTATTTGGACAAGATCCTGTGCAAGTTATGCAAAACCTATTACGGTAATTAATGCAAACATCTTATTTATAATACTTCCACAATGTATGTATAAACCAGAAATCTATCATCACAGACTGGAAAGATGAACGGGTATTTTTTAAACAGTAAAGCATCTTTGAACCTCCATTCACATTTGGATTTGGAAACAGTGCTTTCCTTGGCATTAAAATACCAACTATATTCTTTAAATACATGCAAGCATACATTTTACTTTTACAATTACAGTACTGAGACCACACTGCACTGCTTATCATATAAAAATAACTTCATATACAGAGAGAAAAAATGATTGTAAACTGCCCCCAGGGAAAAACTATGGTGTATTCCTGAAGCTATCAGGAGAGATGGATTTTTCAGCACTGCCTGAGGACTGGACTTCACATAGTTAATTTCATATAACAGTCAAATTATGATAAGAAAGGAGAAAAAAAAGTGTTTTCATGTTGGAAGAAGAGATGATTCAATCACTTACTGACACCAAAGAGCAGAGCTTCATTCTGAACCTGTTTAGTGTATGTTGTTGGCAAACTCCACTGGTATCTGTGAAGTCAGATTCTGTTTTATTAGGCAGACATCTGAATACCTAAGTTACCATGGTTCCAGTTAAGAGGGAGACAAAACATGAGTTACCACCATTTGGACCATTTAGGGTGAGACTTTTGCCACTCTTAGACCCAATAGGATCATGCTCTCGCTGTAGTCTTGCTGAAACTAGTGGTTCCACTTGATGAAGATGTGTCTTCTGCAACAATCCCCACATTCATGTAGTTGTGTAGCAGCTATGGTAAAGGGTCAGAAGTACATTGTGGCTAAAAAGCTTGCCTGCTTTAACAAGACTCTATCAAGTCACATTTCACCTGTGATGCAGTAGAAACAATCAGTACTTAAAATACCCCACTGCAAATTCCAGTTCATTAGTAGCACAAGAAGGTCACATTTTTCTCTCCAGGCAACAGACTTTTAGTTTATTTTTAAATTACACCAACTACTGCTCGTTTGCAACATGTAGATGATGGCAACTTAACAATTAACTGCATTTCTGTCCAATTCCTGACTTTCACTGACCATCAGAGGAGTTCTTGAACGCTCTGTTTTCCCTTTACCCTCCTCATCTTCTAAATCCTTTGATACTGCAGGGTTTTCCTCTGAAGTGTCCTGCACAGCAACTCTTGATGCATCGGTTGCATTTCCTCTGACTGTAATGTGCTCCCATCCACCCTGTAAAAGATTGATAAAGAAATATAAAAGGAGAAACATCAGCCTGCAATTACAGCATCTGATACAGTGCTCTATGTACAGCTAATAGAATCACAGAATGGTAGGGTTGGAAGGGATCTTTAGAGATCATCCAGTCCAACCCCCCTGCAGAAGCAGGGTCACCTGGATCAGGTCACACAGGAACGTGTCCAGGTGGGTCTTGAAGACCTCCAGAGAAGGAGACTCCACACCCTCTCTGGGCAGCCTGTACCAGGGCTCCCTCGCCTGAACACTGAAATAGTGTTTTCTTATGTTTAAATGGAACTTTTTGTGTTCCAGCTTCATCCCATTACCCCTTGTCCTGTTGCTAGATACCATAGAAAAAAGGGATGCCCCAACCTCCTGACACACACCATTTACATACTTATATAGTTTTATACTACTGTGTTTTTCTCATGAGGAAAGTAACCCTGCTCTGGGCTGACTCATATAAAAGGCTTGTAAAACAAAACAAAACACACCTCCCTTACACAGAGACACCTAGGTAGTTAAGCTTGAGGGTTACTTTTCTTTCAGGCATTCATCACAGAGCCACTGCAGGTTTTCTACCAACTTAAAAGGGCCCAAAACCTTGCAACAGCCCTTCTCAAAACATCGAGGGTAATATGGACAACAATGAGGAACAATCACAAGCAGACTCAGAAAGAATCCATATTTTAGAAATGATACTTTTCTAATTTTTTCATTGTTTTTAAATGATTACTTGTCAGATTTAAATAAGTTATTTCCTAGGTATACTTGCATAACCCACGATATGAGCTTAAAAACCGAAGAACAAAGGTCAACCTCTTGCCTGTATATACAGGCTTTAGGAAGATTTAGGAAGCTTGCCAGCTGGAGCAGGATGACACCTTCCTTTTCAAGCGTGCCCACAGGTATTTGGATGAACAACTGTTAGGCAACTTTATGGCCCCAGAACTTACCCCAATACCGTAGTCCCAGGAGACACCTTTTGGTTCCATTGGCTGAATGCCAGTCCGATGGCAGATGGTCCCACAGCTCAAACCATGACTTCCTTGCACTTTGTCAGCTATCACCCAGACCTCAGGAAAGAAAAGACAGGCTCTTCACGTTGCTTTGCTCAGACAGGAAAATTTTAAATCCCTCTGACCACTTTTAGAAATTAAGTCTTGATCCTGAATAGGCCAAAACTGCTCTACTGTAGTCAGAGACACACAAAGGCTGTAACTAAAACATTGCTACATAGTAACACCTGGCAGCAAAAAGAGATTAAATATATAAATACAGAATATTAAATCTATTAAATAGCCTCATTTAAGAAAAAAAAATTAACTGGGCTTGTCACAGCAAAGGACTGGCTGTACCACTATTAATTGGTACGATTTCTGTCTTGCTATTAGAACAGCATTTAGACACTTACCTCATGGAATAAGTAAAAACCCCTAATTTTGAAGTGCATTTAATTACAGAAGTGTTTTAAGCATCATTTTTAATAAACTAATACAAGGGAGCTCAATACACACCTGGTCCAGGGGCCCTACAGACATTTTACGGATATTGTTTGAAACGTGATCCCAAGTAGATCCTTGAGGGTAGCTTGGTGTGATACCTTGCCGGTACCAAAGATTGCCTACGAAATAAATAACCCTGGTTACAGCTCAGGGTGTCTGCTTTGTGTATAGTGCTAGAAAACAACACTGCAAGTTTAAATATTTCAATTTAGTTTCTTAAGACTGATACTACTGAATTTTTGTGCATTCTTATGATTGTTTTTGTTTCTCAAGGCCTTTGCGTAGTTAAAGTTTCCTAAGACTGTTAATGTTCCTAGACAGAGAATACCCAAGGTAAGACCAGCAGATGTTCAAGATGTAATTAACTGAGTTAGCAGTGTTGCCAAACCAGTGATGGCAAATCACTTAAGCAAATCTAGAGGACAAACAGTGAAGGACCACTGAAAGAAATAATGAATTGTAGAACTGGGTAATTATTTCCTGGAATAGGCACATTTATGGTAAATAGCCCCATGGAAGGCATCAAATATTCATGCTTTAATGCATAAAAATGAGTGTGCTTTTGTCTTGTGGCATGCATATTTAGTGGAAAGATCCCCACTCCCCCCAAAGCAAAGGGGTTTGGAAGCACTGATTTGAAACATTCCTACTTTTGATTTTGTATTTCTATAGTTATTCTATGACCTTCTCTGGAAAATAGCAAGTAAAATTTCTTGGGGAGAAGAAACTATAAAGAACTATGCACTAGACAAGTAAAACATGAGATGAAACCGGTGGTAAAGGCTTGTTTCTTTTACAAAAAGACTGTAAAAGAACTACTAGCAAGGATTTGCATTGATTTGCAACAGAAAGCTATGCTTTCTTCTTCAGCTTTTCATACTCTAGGGTTTCAGACAAATCCTTCCAAGCAATTCTCTTCCAGACACATCTAGTTCTTTCCCCTACCCCAAAGTAATTGCTTAGATGTTGGATTGGTGCTTTCTAGGGCACTATCAGATATAACAGAAACCAAGTCTTGAAAACCAGTAAGCAAGGAGGCTGCCTGTTTCACTGCTCCATCTCTTTGAATGTTAAGTATTACTCCCTTGGAGCAACAGCAATCTCTGCAACAGCTCTGACTTAGCCTCTCCTTTATAAATCCACTGGAGAGATACCGTTTTATTTTAATGTAACATTGATAAATATTTTTTCAAGTCCTTACCATTTTCATCCAACACAAACACAGATGTTTGTCCTACTGAGACTTGTTTTAGCTTTTGTTTTTGAGGTGAAGGAATATGATACCAACAGTCACCTAAAAGTCAGAAATACTTGAGTAAAACATTGAGCAAACAGAGTTAGGTATGAGAGGTCTTGGAAATGTCTGCAACTGAAACACACAACTGAGAATGACAATACATTTTTACTAGCTTGTTTTTAGAAACAAACACTTTAAATTACTCAAGTGAAGTGCACAAGTTAACTGCTGAAATTAACATGAGTATTATTCATATGCACTGTTTTGCACAGCTATTGGAAAGGACTCTAAAAAGATTTGTCTTTTTCAGACAAGGCATTACAGTCGAGCTTACTCAATGTATAAGATGAAGGCTGCACTAAAAAAGTACAAGTACTTACCTGCAGGTTTCTTTGGAGACACTGAACCCCGATAGAAGGCAGAACCATCTCTGGCAATAGCCCACACTTGGTAATATGCTCCAACCGAGACGGAAATGAAGGGCTGATCTGTTCCCACATGCAGCCAAGATGTTCCCTAACAAATCATGGAAGATGAGTTGTGAAGCAATAGTTGAAAACTCTACCACAAAACACCATTCATTATTGCCAAATGGGAAAACCCCTAGACAGTGAAAAAGATTCTGGAGAATAATTCTTACATAATTTTACAGCTGAACAGAAACAAGTTTCCTGATCCTCAGAGATATCTGGATTTGTAACTCTTTGAAAGTAGCTATTTTGGACTAGAACTGGGCCTTTTCTGTTGAAGTCACTGGAATTTAGGTACCTACATGTCTCAATAGCTGGGCCAGAGCCTTTTTATTGTTAATAATCCCTTGGTTTTGATTACACCGAACAATAGTCTCAAAAAATAACTGATATGGGGCTTCAGATTCCAGACACTTGCTGCTGTTGCAGTGCCTTACAGGTCTGTGCTGTTGTAACTGATTGATCAGGTAGAAAAAGAAGTGATCCCTATACATTTTCAAATTCTTGCGGTTTCTCTCCCAATTCTACTACAGTATATTGATTTTTTTCCCCTGTTGTAAATATGGCTTAAAATTAGTGTGTATCAACCCTAATTTGGTGTTTCGGGATGTGTTTATAACTAGAAATAAGTATTTCTATCGAAGTTACTTGGACTATTTGTTCCTTCCTGCAGACTTTACCAGACAGGCATTCATTATTTTTGTCCTAGTCCATAAAAAAGTCAAATCTGCAGGTTAGTCTAAGCTCACCTGTCTTAAATAGGCAGAGTCAGTTCTAGGCCCTGGAAAGTTAATGAACAAACTCCTGCTGATATCAGCTGGTATTAGATTGGGACCATACTTAAGAGAAATTCTGTCCCTTGGTGATTCATTTAAATGATACACACATTATCAACAATTAAAAAAACCAAAACCCAACAGAAGAACTGAGCTATCAGTGCAGGAAGTGGGAGTCAAGTGCTTCACAAGAAGATCAAAAGGGGCTGAGAGATACTCCTGCCAAGTGAGGTGGCACAAGCAAAGGTAGATTACCCACAAGAAGCGCTATTGTAAGAAATGCAGGCAGCAAACTGTGTTACAGTTGATGGACAAGCACTCTCAAATCTGGGACATAAACAGGGAAAAACATTCCAAGGTGCTTTTAGAGAGGCCACTGCATGATTGTGTGTATGTACTTGCATAATTACATTAAATACATCAATAAGGCATAAAAATAAAGAGGGAGCCTTACAGCTGGGTTTTGCTGTGTCACTCCAAGCCTGCAGAGCACGTCTCCTTTGTCACTGATTGCCCACAGTGCTACTGCTTCTTCATCATCTGCATCTGAACTGGGAATTATGGAGATGTCCCACAGGGTCACAGAAGGCACTTCCAGCCATGGCCCGTTGGTGACTATCTTACATTTTCTGAAGCAAAAAAAACCCCAAAACCATCAGAAGTGCATAGTTTTGAGAACTTGCATTTATTTCCTGTTCTGTTGCTGACTTCAGTGCAAATAAATCCTTAATTTTTTTCATTAAGTGGGTACTTAAGTTGTTAGTATTTTCCATTTGCAAGGTGTTTACAACAATCACATTTTGTATCAGGTTTTGAATTTTGACATTTTCCTGATTTCTCAAAGCTTCTGTTTTTAAAAACAAGTTACTTGGTAAACCAAGGCCACTAAAGAATCCTGCAGCTTGTGCTACACTGCTCCCTAGCTCTCTCAAACTCATTGGGCAACAGATGGATAAGAAGTAATTGACCCTAAGCTGAGAATCCCATTGCAGCAAGAACTCCACACCTGGTTCATTCCCTCCTCTGTCTTGGTTAAGGAAATCACTTTACAAGTAGGTTTTTTTTTTGGTGGAGCCTGTTAGAAAGTTATGCAGCATTGTGAGATAGGCAGAGATAAGGAGGCTCTAAAGACTTGGAGGTAGATCATTCTGGGAATTTGTCTGTTTTTTCTGTGGAAACTGCAAGGAAGTAGTGCCACCTGTTAGGGAAATTATGTTAGATTCTGTCATCCCAACAGCAGTTTCTCTGTGTGAAGAATTAGCCTAAAAAACTCAGGACATTCCTCCTTTCTCCAGTTCTGAAAAACTGGATCCAGCCCTGATATGTTCTCTATCTGTTTTCAACTGATAATTAAAACCAGAGGAAATGTTTTCTTCTTTTATTTTGAGTCACCATTTTGATTGATTGGATGTTGTTTGTTTTGTCTCACATCCTGGAACAACAATCTGAAGCTTCCGGACCTTACTGCAAAGATTTTTGTACAAGGGCCAAACTACTAGCCTTGTAGTTTCAGTAACATGCAGAACAATGTGTAGCTGTAAGTTCACAAGAATTTATTAGCACAACTGTTTGATACTTTAGAAGAGAAAGCATAGAAAGGCTGGAAAAACAGTGAATGCCCAAACTTCCCCTGCTTAACAGAATATAGTGGCAGTTTGCTGTTTTCCAGGTTTCACCTGAATGTTGTGTACTGTGACTGAAACTGGGCTGGGATTATCTGCTTCCTAGTATGCAGTATGTGGAATTCCTATGTTAAAACTATTCATATAAAAGACATATTGCCAGTTGTTAACAGTGACCTGGTATGTATTAATATCCCTAGACTCTACTGTATTCCTTAATCATTTACCTTAAGGGAGATCAGATACAGAGAAAAACTGTCTGACTGTTATCTATGGAGAATCAAAAATCATTCTGCCAAAATCAAATAGGCTTTCCACTTGTAAAGGCTTAAAATTAAAGCCATAATGCTAAAGATCATCAACTTCTCTATTGGAGATGGGGTACTTGCAGCAGGTTTATTGCTTTTCTTGCTTGGGTAATGAGAGTCTTCCCCTCAGAACTAAAGAAGACCTTAAGGGAACAGTCAGCATTCAAGTTACAAGCGTTTATATCGTAGTTCCTCACCTTGCCCAGCGCCTCCGTCGCACAAAGTCTTTCATTGTCTTGTGACTGTGGTAGGACCTACCAAAACAGATTTAAACAGGATTTCAAGAGGATGTCAGAACATCTCTGATGTCAGTGCCAGCCTGAGAGCACTGTTTATGTATCTGCTTGCCAGACATGCTGGCTGACATTAAAACACTTGAAACTACAGTTGGCTGAGCACACCTTGCTGCCCTGCCTCCCCAGCAAGGGTCAGTGTTAGTATCCCCACACAAAGCGAAAAACCAAGGCACACTTGTCCCTCTTAAAGCACAGGTAATGTGTGAAATAACAAGAAAAAATGAGGACTTAAGTATAGCATTTGTCTGCTGGGATTTTAGGTAGAAGAAGGTATCTCCTTACGCTGGAAAGTCTGCTGCATACTGCCAGCCTTCCCGGTCAGTTCCACCTGAAGTGTTAAAATCTATGTACCAGTCGGATACCTGTCGTCAGAAGGAGACAATAAGCATAATAAACACAGTCAGCACCTAATGTATAATAAAAATAACCTCCTCTTCCTATTTCCTTTCCACCTTTTGGAGTGCAATGACTTGGCAGAAACCTTCTAAGACTTGCAAGATAAATTCATACACGGCTTCCCAAGTCTTTTTAATTCAGCTGAAAAGGATGGGAACATAAGTCTAAGTCCTACTAAACAAAAAATACCCCTCAATGCTATATTTTTTTAAACTATGGAAGATCATTGCTATCGTATAAATGGAGAAACCAAGGTTAAATATTACAATAAATCCAGGAAGAAAATCTGAGTCACTGCAGCCCAAGTCTTGCATCCTACTTGCTAAGCCTTGCCTTCTTAGTAAAAAGACTTTTTAAGACAAAGTTTACCCAAGACCACTGCGGAGAAGGAGGCTTGGTATTGACTTTTGTACATTCCTGCAGGCCAGATGCATCGCTCCACATGTATCTGTCCGTGGGCAGACCTCTGTGGTCAAACAGTGTACAAGGAATGCAAGGTCATTTACAACAGCAAATTTAAAAGGCAAGGGGAGAAAAGCCTATCTGTAGCACTTCCTACTTTCACACACAAATCAGTCTTCTGTCATTAATCTCTGTATTTAGAAACATCGTGTGAGTGCTGAAGATAGTGGGAAAGGATCTGTACAGTTACTTCCAGTTACATCAAACTTAAGGACCACATAAGCTTTTCTCTGTAGAGAGATATTCATCACTACTATTTAAAATTGGAAGGTGAATCCAGAGTTTCTCTGGCATGGACACCCATACACGTGAGTGCTTTTTCTATACTTCAGTAATCTATTCAAGGATCCAATATATTTAGCACAATATGTGAATCTATAGGTCCTAACAAGAACTTTGCTGTATGGCCTTAGTAATGAAAGACGTTGCAAGCAGGTACACTTTTTGCACTCAGAAAGCACGAAACTGTACTGTTTCCCTCCAAATGCTTTTTGAATGGGTAATTACAAATCTAGAAAACTGAGGAACATTGCTCCTTCCATCTCAGGTGTTAACAATAAATGTTGGAGGGGACTGAAGATAGAATAATAACTATTATGAAAAGCTAGAACAAACTCCTTGTTTCATTTGACAGTACTAAAAAATTAGAGTAAATAAATACAATAAATTGAGTAAATAACCTGCTGCTATATCCAGTGACTGGGTTCCACCGTTGGTTCTCATAGATGTAAACACATTTCACATCTGTCTGCATATAAATGTTATCAGCACTACTGGCCAATCCTGGGAGAAAGAAAGTACTTGAGATTATACTGCAGTTAAGCCTTAAAGACACTACAGTTTCAATTCCAATAGCCACAGTAATATTGCTGATTATCCTGTTTCTCACTCTTAAGCTGAAAGTATAAAACTGCAATACCAATTCTGTCTGGTGTGTGGCCTGTTCACCCTATAACCTTTCATGTTGCTTAGGCTAAAGGAAGGACAGCTGAAATAGCCTGAATAGCTGATGCTGTCAAGAAGGTAAGAAACATGCACACCACAGCAGACCAATACTCCATACCTTGAATGAAGCCACCTCCATATCCACCAGTATAAACCCAAGCTGTGTGATCATATCCTATGCCCCACACTATGCCTCGGTTATTGCACTCTATCAGCCGAAGGTGACCTCCAACTTGACGCCAAAACCTGCCAGAAAAAGGACAACACTGTACCTCACCCCACATCCATCAAGAACATACACTTTGCTTTCCTACTACTCAACGCTCAAGGACACACAACTTTTCACACTCATTTGTTCACCCTCTGTTCAATCTGTAAGTGAAGGCAGATGCCAGTTGAAAGCATTTCCCTCTGAACAACTACTGAAAAGCTCACCAGAAGCAACCTGTCTGCCTCCACTTGGAATCTGCAGTGTTTTACTTTCCTTTTATTCTATGGCTTGTGTTATATATATATATATATATATATATATTTAAATACTAGTTAGGATGACCTTGCTAGACTCTTTACATCTTAGTGGCCATCAACTGCCTCAGCTTTAACTTCATCCTCATGCAAGAGCACATCAGCTTTATGATTTGACAGATGTTGAAGGTGCTCCACCCTAAAGGAAAAGGTTTTATTCAAAGACACTTTGCTCGGGTAACCGAAACTGGAGATATCTTTAAAATTCAAGTTTGTCCTTTAATCCATCAGTTCTGAGGCTGGTGTTTTTTTGCTTGAAGAGTTTGCAGTACTATATTGTCATAGTTGTAGCAGAAAGTGTAAAGGGGCTGCTCCTGGACGGTAGTGACTATGGAGAACAGAGAATCTCAAGTTTCACAACTCAGATAAAACCAAAAGCTCGAATTACATGACAATTATAGTGAGTATGTTTACTTTTAGTCTAGGACATTTCTTCATTTAAATAATTATGGCATTAAAGATGCAATCACAAAAAAATGGGGTTTTGCTGAGAAAAGCTTTTGAAATTGCATGAATAGCTTCAACATCTATGAATTAAAATATGATTTGGTGAATGTCTTCAGGGCAGCCATTAACCTTGTCATTGACAAACATCTGCGGTGTACTATACACCCAACAGCCCACCAACAGCCCAGTGACTTAACATGAAAGACAGCCTGTGCTGGATGGCATCCCATGCAGAAAGAGCTGCTTCTGAAACCTCTTACATTTGATCACACGGCATCAGGTGTGGTCCAGCCTCCAGTTCAGGACTTGGCTCACTGACAAAGATGTCTCCTTTACAAGTAACTGACCAAATGGCATGGTGAGAAGGAGGGCCTTGAATCCGTCTGCTCTCACAACAGGACATGTTCAGCAAAGAGAGCTAAAAAACAGGAAGAAGAGAACCAAAAGCTTCCATTTACAGGGAGAAGAAAAATGTCCATAGATGTTTCAGTGTTACAAAACAAAGTTTTACCTTTGCAGGTTCTTTCAAATCATCAAAGTGATTTAGCAGCTTTTTCTCAAAGTCACTGGAATTCCCTGTTTTAGAAATTAACACCACAATCACTGTAACCAATCTGGTTTGCAGTGTCTGATGACTACGAAGTACCTTTCAGGTTTTCCATTGCTTCAGTGTATATACACCTTCCTGCCTATACACAATGCAAATGGGTCACAGTTCTTCTACCAGTGCAGAAGAACAGGCTAACTGAATGAAACTACTAACTCATTTTTAACCTAATCTGTATCTGGAGATAGGAAGGACAGGAAAAACAGTACTGGTTTTAATGTGGATAACTGCAACTTCAGAAAGCTTGCAAACTCTGGAGGGGACAAGAAGCCTTAAGTGCCTCTAAGTAAGTTTGAACAGACTTTTTCAATACCTAAACTGTAAAACACGTAAGTCTCCTAGGGACTGCAAAGGTAATGCTGAGATTTGAGACTAGCTTTTGTGTTTTATTTCAGCTATTGCCAGCTCGAAAGGAGAAATTCACAGAATTACCCAGTCATGCATTTCTTGCTCTGTTGTGGCTGCCAAGCAGATTGGCCACCGCTGCTTCGTCCTTTCAGGCGTATACAGTGCAAAGGAGTGCTTGGCTTCATTCAGAACTTCAACTATGATAGTGACTTCATTCAGGAACACGTGGATATACTGAGATAAAAGAAAAAAAGTATCTCAGCTACAGCAAGGTCAGATATGTCTTCCTGAGTGACAGCATTTTTGCACTCCATGACTATGAATGAGGCATTCTGCCAAGGACAGCAAAGGATTAGGTTTTGATGTAGAAGGAATGGGGCTCTATTTCCAGTCCTGCACTACCTCTGATTCATATTGCCCATATGCATTAATGCTTTTGATGAAGACCCTGGCCAGCCAAGCTTGGTTCTTTCTTCACAATCTAGATAATTTGTAACTTCCAGAAGCATTCCTAATTGGTGCAAAGCTGAATCTTCAAGCAATGTGTATTTTTGCTGGATGGATATTTCTGACATAACATCAACAGCTCAGAAAAGCTTTTGATTTGCTAGTACCCTGGGTCCCAGAACTCAGAACAATAGCATGACATAGTTTGTTTCCCCTAAGAAAACTTTTCTTTTGCCAAATGCAACTCTTCCAAGGGTCTCAAGCTGAACACACCTTTTTCTCCTCGTGATACATGTAGTAGATGAAGAGGATGCTGTCGCGCAGTCCATCGCTCCCAGTGAACTGCTCAAGTGTGACTCGAACGTCCATCCATTTATGAGGCTTCCAATTCCTCCACCACTGCAAGGTCCCAGTTTTGACCCAAACTGACTGCAATGCAAATACAAATTAGCAGAAGTAAGGAAACTGCATGACGACTCTTCTTTCTCCCAAATAACTACTTTTTGTGACCACAAGAAATCTCTGCTGCAGGTTAGACTGTACCATGTGAGTTAATTCTGACCCAGACTACATCAGAGTGTTCAGGAGGCTCAAGACAAAATGAAAACTGACAAAACCAGATAGAAAGGCACCAAAATAGCACGTCTGCATCAGTATTAACATTTTACCTCTGCAAGAATGCAACAGCACACAGATACTAACCGACTTTACGGTGCTTTTTGTTACAACACAGCTTCTGTTTTAAAAAGTTTTTACATATTCTTTACAGTTGATCAAAACCCTGGACTCCAAGTGTTTTTAATCAACTAAATTCCAACTAGCAAGGAAGGGACCAAAAATGTGAATGAATCAAAGAGCCAAGGAATCATAAAAAAGGAAACATGAAACAAAAGTGCTGCTATTTCAGGGCTGCTGTTGGTGTCTGGATCACTGCTTTATTTATGCAAGTTGCAGCAATCCCTTAATGGTCACAGAGAGGGAGAGTTCACCTCCTTGAGTCACCGTTTCAATTAAGAAGCTTCATCTTGTGATAGAATAATTCATACAACGTTCCACTGTTCCAAATGCTTCTCTGTGGCTTTGAGGTTTCAGTGTACTCAAACAATGCTGTCCAATGCTTCATTTGCTCCTGTACAAAACTATCAGCTAATGCTTTTAGCTAGAGATTGCTGCTCCATGCCTGGTCAGCTCCTGCTTTCCTACAGGGATGTCAGACAGTGATAACCCAGGAAAGCTGTCATAGACAGAAATATGGACAAGAATATAAAGCTGACACTATGTTGGGATCAATATATCAGAATGTATTATTGATGTCCAGTATTGAAACATGTGTTTAGTAGACAAGAGGTAAGTGTCCTTATCGCTTACCTGCTCAACAGCCTGCTCGTAGTGCCTGAAATTCTCCAGCTCCCGCTTTGTCCTTTCACTGAGCTGCTGAAAAATCTGCTTGCGCCAGGCTGCTGTCTGTGCTGGAGTGATTGAGAGAGACAGAGACTGCGCAGAGGATGACAAACCTAGAGCAGAACCCAAACCAATAAACTCCAGTGAGCTCTGAATACAGCTCTGTGAGAAGTAAAACAATGCTGCTTTAAACCCTGGACTGAATCAACCCACTCTAACATTTTTTCTAATTATTACACTTTGGAATCAATGTATTAATGCCACACTTTGTACATTATGCACAGAAGTGGGATCACTAGAGGATTATATAGAATCTTTCAAAGCTATCATCTTTGTTGGGAGTTTCGTCTCTGAGCTGCAAGGTAATTAGGTAATACAATGCATTAAGAGTTCCAGTTACTGAATGCTGGGATGACTCAGTTCATGGTTTATTTTGAAAATATCATTACATCCCACTGTCTTTCAAGAATCTAAATTCCAAGCCCATCCAGTTGTCAGCTAGGCTTGCACTTGCAATGCCTCTGAGTAATTTCTCTTTGTCTCAGGAGAGGTAGGAGGCAAGGCCGTTATTTGTGGCACCTGCATCTCTCAAGAAAGCCTTTTTCACTACCGTCAGTTATTATTCAATGGTATTAGGGGTTTTGCCTGAAGTTGCAGCTCCAGTACAATTAAAAATGAGATGCAGATCCAACACAGGTTATTTTACAAAATTCTTACAGAAATTTAGAAAGTAGCTCCTTGACATTTGTCTGTAACAATCTCAAAGGTCTTTGCAGCTAAATACACACGGCTCTACCCTCAAACATGGAGCATATTCACCAAATGCAATAGGAGTAAATGGGTCATCAGAAGTTTGGTGCCAAAAAACCTCTCCAAAACAATGTCTTTCTTAAAGAGCATATTGAATTGTGGTTGGGGATTAGGGTCTGATTTGGTGACTAAGCAGTACCTGATTGAACAGTGAACCATTTCAATGGGCTGTGCAAATCTACAAGACAGCCTCCCCCAGACACCCAGGCCCACAGTGGGTGCTCATCAGCTCCATACTGTTGTTCTTCAGCTCCCACTGAGAACATGCCAAGGGAAGACAGGCTGGATGTTTCTGCAAGGGTGCTGACGGAGAGCACTGGATACTTTTGGGCCTCCTTCAAGTCAATGTTTGTCCACCGCAGTTCTGCAGAAGGATCTGGGTTTGTAGGAGATTTATGCATTTCAAGATTAGCTTTCTCATTACTACTTGAAGCAACAATGCCTTCTCCTTGATCAGAGTCCAGAGGATCCACAGTCAAATTTGCAGGTATTTCTGCTGTCTGGTTGCCTGTGCCATTCCCACTGCTGCTGGCTTCAGCTCCCTTTGGGAGAGTGTTGGCAAGGTTCATGGGTACACTTGGAAGCTCTGTATCAGAGGAAGTATCTGCATCACCCTGAATGATCGCGTTTGTTTGGTTCTGAATATCATCAGTAAAGAAACAGCCAGCACTGAAGGACAAATAGATAATTAATTAACTATCATTCAAAGCATTGTAAATTAGCACAGGCCTGAGACTGCAGATATACAGAAATCGACCTAGTGTTTCAGCTTTAGGAGTGAAATGGCAAACTTCTGTTTTAAAGGTCAAAGTCTGTCATCAGGGGAAAGAGTCAAACACAAACTTGGCAGACCAGGCTAATAGTCTGAAGCATGAGAAGGTATTTCACTGATCTTTTCAAACAAGAAACGGTGGTGGCTGCCTACAACTCTCAGGAAAACACTACAGCAACTGCAGGTTTTCTGGAAATGAAATAATGAGTAGGACTTTCTAAAGACCATTATTAACTTTATGATTTTTGTCTTAGCTAGAGAGAGCTTTTATTCAGAGCACGCTCTGACTCTTAACAAGTAGCTTCTGCTGCACTCCTGACTTCATTGTCATGTCTTGCACAGCCAAGCCAGTGGGCAGTAACCGATTTAATCTCTCTGGGAAAGGAAATGTACAGTGACACTCAGGAGAAGGGTAATTCCTAAGCAGAGTTGACACTCCTTCACGATATTTCAAAGGTAACATTCTCTCTTATTAGAGACTAGTTCCAGGGATTGATAGTAAAGCCCAAAGAAACATGCTTTACTGCATGCATGCAGTATGGCAGCTTCAGCTTCTACTCCAAGTGCAACAACTGCTGATTATTGTTAATTTTAATGGCAAAATGCAAATGTTTTTTGGTATACATAACGATTAGAGATGCCTTCCCTGTTCCTCCCTGCCTGTACCATTGGAATGAAGAATCCCCTAGCACTGGAACTCTTGGTGTACAAAGTCTCAGCAGGCATTTTACTAAGTACCTGAGCAGACTTGTTGAGCTCCCGGTCTGAGACCTGTCACTGTCTCGGACAGCTACAATTGCCTTCCACGTCTTCCCACTCAGCTCACTTGGTGTGATGCCTTGACGAAAATAAATGGTTCTGTCATCACAGCTGACTCCCCAGACCTAGGGAAAGAAAGGGCTTGGTGAAGGAAATGGAATGGAATGGAATGCAGGTAGATACCAGCTACAGAACAAAGGTGTAGTGGTGGACAATACATGCTTTTGTGTTCTCCCTTAATGCTGATACTCTAGATGCAGCATAAAATTCTGTACCATCAAGAGAAAACTAATGTGCCATACAAAAGACATGCTGATTGTTCATTTTCTGGTGAAGAATTCAGCTATGCATTCCTTCCTAGCAGTTCAAGCACATAGACCTCTTGTTCAGCTGTCCATAATGGCACTGCTGACAGCCCTCACCACGTGTGAATGCTGTCTGCCCCAAGGGGAAGATAAATATCCTCATAATTGGCATACATCTGTCTTACCTGGTTATTCAAGCCTACAGATACCATCAGCATTTCTCCAACCATTTCGATCCAGCTTGTTCCACAAGGATTATGTGAGTTCACACCTCTTCTAAACCACACCTACAACAGCAACAGCAACAAGTCTAAATTTCTCTCCTTCTGCATTTGCAAGCAGACTGATGGAATTTAGTTTCTTTGGTACATTAGTCTTAATCTCTAATACTGACTTACTGTAGTGCCTTAAGAAGTCACATACCTCCTTGGCTCTTTATCAGGTAAAGATAAAACAATTCTCCTAATAGTACCCGGACCATGTGTCCTTGTGACCAGCTACAGCCAGAACAGCCCACAAGGAACCCTTTTGTTATGACTTTCTGTGACAGAGTTAGTTTTGCTACATTGGAAAAATATTTTCTATTACATGTCAACTGCAGGCTATTTTTGGTCACTCTGAATGGGCTTCTAAATAGTCTTCTTGTGTTCAAATCCTGGAAGCAGGACTGATGGATGGAACGGTAAGAGGGGTCTTTTCAGTTGTACAGCTCTTTGAATTGTCTCCTCTTAGATTAGATTTTACCAATCTGAAAGCCTGTGGGCTGTGTACCTGGAAAAAATGTCCATCTGTATTTAGCATTTAGTGGCAAGTAGGTACTTTAGAAGTTGTTTGTTGAATCACATAACAGAGAGTGTATTTGCTTATCTTGTGGCAGATCTAAAGAAAAACATGCTATCTTATCTGCATTTATCGTAGTGGTTTTGTTTGGCAGATGGAACAGGCTGTTACACAGTCTGTTACCATGGCTCAGCTGATGAGTAGTAACTCATTAAAATGGAGTAACTCAATTATTTAAAACTGCTGTACATGCAGAGAATTCACCTACAGTTTTGAATTCAATGTGAAGGGATTTTATTGCAACCAGTACAAGACCACTCTAGTACATTCTTCAAGGCTCTCTGCAAGACCCTTACACGTCCCTTCCAACTTGACATTCTGTGATTTTAAGGTAAAACCTGAGTAAGAAGGTAACCACACATATCTGTAACAGATGTCACTTAATAAAGGCTGACGAAGAGGGAACAGTTACAGTAGGAAGATAAAAAAGGATAACATGCAAAACTGTAGATGAAAATATTCCCCATGTTGCTTTTGATATAACCTTCAGACCATATGGAAACAAGACTGAGCAGCTGGGAGTCCCTTCAACTTCGATGCTTAATATCCCTTAGAAGTAGGCCCCTTTTTAGATCCCTATCCACCTACCACATCTGCCTGACTTAAATTAAATACAACTGTGTACATAAAAACCAGAGAGCATTCCCATAACAGCAAGGGGAACTAGAATTCCCCAAACCATGGGGCTAGTAAGTCCAAATCACCAACCTATGAAAGTTACATCTCTGTCTGAGAAAAGCAGTCAGAAAAAAGGAAGAAAAATACGGAACCATAGCATGACATCTCTTACTTTTCTATCCTTTGTGATGCACCACACCACGTCAACACCCACAGAGACGTGTGAAATCCCGTTTTCAGAGCTTGGAGACTCCACAATGCTCCAGGAAATTCCTGCAAGGAACAAAACCCAGAAGGCACTATAGGATGGTTTCTTACTCAACACCATACAAATCAAACAGGTTTCCAGTCAGGAGGTTGGGGCATCCCTTTTTTCTATGGTATCTAGCAACAGGACAAGGGGTGATGGGATGAAGCTGGAACACAAAAAGTTCCATTTAAACATAAGAAAACACTATTTCAGTGTTCAGGTGAGGGAGCCCTGGCACAGGCTGCCCAGGGACGGTGTGGAGTCTCCCTCCTTGGAGGTCTTCTAGACCCGCCTGGATGCGTTCTTGTGCAACCTGATCTAGGTGACCCTGCTTCTGCAGAGGGGTTGGAATGGATGATCTCTAAAGGTCCCTTCCAATCCCTACCATTCTGTGATTCTATCATTCTAAATTGAACAGACTTTACCTTGAGGGTTATTCCTATCAATTCCTTCTCTCACAATAGCTTGCCCTTCCCAAAGAGTTGCCCAAAGGAGATCATACGGTCCACAGCTGATCTGTACAACTTCACCAGGGGTGGTGATTAAGGACCACATGGAACCTTCTGGATTGTGATGGCAGACGTTTTCTCTGTACCATACCTAGACAAAACCAAATAAATCTTAGAAAAATATCACTACAACAATGAAACCATTGAGACAAGCATAAAGACAAACTGGAAATAACAGTCTTTCTTTAACAACAGGATTGTTTTACGCAGTGTATGCACTCTGACCTTTTTGATGTTGATTATGCAGTTGAAGACGTATTTCCTTATGTACTCAGGGTGGGGGCTTTTCTACAGACTAGCTTTTATCATGGAGGCAAATCTGGATTTGGTACAGTAACCTATTGCTACAAGCCCTAGGTATATTTCAACATTTTAAGAAACACTTTCAGTGTACCTGGGAGCACGTTATATAAACCAAGAACAGACAAATACAAAGCACCAAAATGTTACTACTAGATGATAGCCTAACTTCTCTCTGACTGAACAGAGCTTGCTACAATGTGGGTAGAAAGTGAGTTCCAGTCCATTTGCTAACCTTGGCCCTACTGTCTGTGCACTCCTCTATAGATCATAGTCAAAATGGGAAGGTCAAACATAGAAAGCATCCTGTGGTAGTCATATGAGTGCTCCAAAACATGACTGTTGAGCACTAAATCCTCATTCTGGAAATACTTTATTTCTCTGGGGATTTTCACTTGGGAAATTAAAGCACTTTACAATGTCATCAAGTAAGCCTGTAGAGTGGGATGCTTGTCACTTATTACTGGGAAGTATGAGGCATAGGGAATTCTGTTTTGAACAATTTAACCAAGATTGCTTGCCTCTCCAAGCAGTGCCAAGTGTGACTAAAATCTCTGGCTATCTGTCAAAAGCAATGCATTCTTCACTGTGAGACCACAAGTTAGATGTTGTCTAGAGACATAAGAATGTCAGTTACATGCTGTAAGGATGAAGGAAGGAAAACAAGAGTCAAATCTTTACAGCACTGAGCACTGAGCAAAATCTCTCGACTTTGTGGTAGGCCTAAAGACAAAGCAAAACAAAAGAGGTATAGTTTTCAATAGAAACTGAAAACATTCCAGAGCTGGATTCCACATTGCCAAGTCAGGAGGTCGCCATTTTCTGACCTGTAAGTCTTAGAATACCGTTTTGTAAACTCTTGAGTCATTCCTGACTCTCCAGCACAGAGATGTGGCACAATGCTTTGCAAGAATCTTTTGGCTTTTGAGTCTCCTTCACTTGTCACCAGTGACACAGACAGCCTTCTGCGCATTTTTCACTATATAAGTACTCAGCCTAAGTTTTTAAGATTCACCTGTTTTTAGAGGTTTAAGGCTTCCATAAAACGGCAACCCTGTGAGATACTAAACCCTTCCACTTACAACACAAGTTGTTACATAACATAGTCCTAAAGCAGCTTTTGCAGCCTCTGCCAGATGCACAAACAGTGTATCTCCTTACCAACATAAGACAGTAACAAACCTGCCTTGCTTTAGAAGCATTTAACTCCTTTTCAGTAGTAACTGACATTAGAAAACGTAGGGAACATGCACATACCCTTCCTTGTAAAGAAACCGCCCACACTGATAAGCGGCCGAGAGGCTCATCGGTGATTTCCCATCCTCCGATGGAGATGTCATTGAAAGGATCTGGCAACTGACCTGGGTCATCACCTGATGCGATCTGAAGCACAGAGAAGGATGATTGGGAAGAGAAGAAGACACACTGAAGACAGATCAGCAATCTGGCTGGTGGCCTAACTTGTTTCTTGCAGATTGGTTTGTGTATCACTTATTAAACTCATGGAGAGTCTTCCTCTCATTCCTGGCTGCTATAGGCAGAGAGGACACACACTGCCAGAGCACTGAGAGGAAGTCTGTTTCAGCGCCTAAAACAGTGCATACAGATGTTCTTTGAATTAGAAAGATGGAATATCACAAACTACAATTGTTGTACATTCTTAGAACAACGGTTATTAAAGAACAGTTATTCTTACTGATGAACACAGCTGGTGAATGATGCCGGGCAGATGCCACCTTGAAAGGGAGAGAGTGGTCAGTCAACCATCCAAAGGAAGTTTAAAAGTTGGTTTGAAATTTGCAAAGGAGCTGAGCAGCTCCCCCCAACTGCATTGCCATGAGATCTGGCACCTGAGTGCCACAAGTTTCTGTGAAAAATCCCAGCCTTCCATTTATGCTTTGCAAGCACAATTGCAAGTAGGAAGTCAGGGAATCCAGCTCCAGCCTACAGAGCAGTGAGAAAAAATAAATGTCCCCGTGTTTATACTTGATTATTCAAAAAATCAGCTTAATAATACTTAAAAGATATCCCGAACCTTCACCCAAACGTCCCGTGATTTGTATCTCCGGTATCTGATCCACCTCCTGCGTCTGACACAAGAATTCCATCTCTTATCCTTTGTGTAGGTGCTGGGGAAGTCTATGGCATAAGTCCAGCCCTGCAAACAGAGGTTTTCTTCTATGAAAACTGGGACCAAGGGAAAGCTTGAAGTCATAACTCAGAGCAATTCTGCACAAGAGTCACTGCTATAAATACAGTACAAGTTACTGTATGTGTCTAAACAGCCTTGATTAACAGATCAGCCAGTTCTATGAATGATTTATGAACCACGTCCAAATTCCTGTGTGTGATATGCATAGAACAAGACACAGTAAAGCATTTTACTTTCTTTACAGTAAAGACCTTAAAGAGCAATGGCATTTGGTGGCCAGCATTTCCCAGGCTGATCAAAACAAAAAAGCTTCTACAGAAGACTTCAAAAGCCTTCAAACAAGCTCCTTCCTTGTACTGGATTAAGCTATGTCCCAGAAAGAAGTAGCTACGGGAATGTGCCTTTTATTTTGCAGACTAAGGATTCCCAGAATAGATCATTTTTTTGGTATTGTTCACCTACCCCTTTCTCTGTTGGTTCCCCTCCAATATTTTCATCCACATACCAGTCAGACTCCCACTCCCAGTGTGGTGAAGGCAGTGTGAAACTATCAAGCTGCTGATGTTTTAGCCCGCTCGCATCACTCCACTGCCAGCGGTCGCTGGGCAGTAATTTCTCACAAAAGCCACCAACGGGATTCCAGCGCTGCCAGAAGTAATAAATAAAGCACTTAAATTGAGATCACAGCATCTCATTGGACATCTACAGGGAGCCATCAACGACACATTTCTTATTTTCAGCAGTAGGAGAGGAATAAATTCTGTGGGTGAATGAGAAAGCATTCACGTTATGAGACCCTACGTAGCATAGTCTTTGGCAGAAGCCTTTTTTAAGTATCAAAGAAAGGCTGACTGCAGAGCTAGTCCCAAACAAGTCATTTTCAGCTACATAAATAGGAACTTCTATTAATATATTTTACTACTTACAGTGCTTTTTTTTTTCTTTGTGATGTGGAAGGATCATCTCAACACTTCTATGCGAAACAGCGGGAAACTTTATTCTTTGTTGGGGAGTTATGCCTTAATTGGAGAAGTCTTTGAAATGCTAAAAACCAGCACTTTCTTAAGAATAACAGGTTTCTGATAATTATCTTTGTTGCCTGGATGTTTTCTTAAGGGGACTGTGTATTTGTCACAAAGGAATGGAAAACACCTGGTGAAATGGTGAATGTTCCAGTCTGAAATGGCTTGCATAAACCAAGGCACGGTACACACTGGTGTTGCTTTGGTAAGAGCAGGAGAGTATGAGCTGCCTTTGGGAATCAGAATATTGAAAGAATAATCACGTATATTTGCCACATATATATCTCTTCAGAAACATCAGCTACAAAAATGAAAACTAAAACCAAATGATTGATCTTCCTGCGAGAGAAAACATGCAGACACAGATGATGTGCAGATCAACTGTCATTGCTTTCTCACCAAGATGTGTCAGTGTGCTAGAGGCACCTGGCATGTGCCATACCTGATTCTCATAGGTTTCCTCCTGGTATCTAATAGGAACATCACCAGAGAGCACGTAGGTGTATACTTGATGATCACAGGCTATTCCCCAGCAGCACTGTTTGACAGCAGAGACTCGTTTGAATTCCAGCTGTGTATCCTTACAGAGCTCCCAGTACTGGCCAACAGTAGACAGAGTGTAAACCCTCCCAAAAATGTCAACAGCCCACAAAAGGGAACTGGGCATGGCCATGTCTGAAAGGCAAAAGAGTGGTATTAATGGAAACAGCAGTTTTAAAAAATGAATCTTGAACCTATTCCTGCTCTGAGCCATCATCAGTCAAATTCAATAATGAAGTACTGAGTGATCTTTTTGCAGGAGCCCATGCAGAGCTGGCAGACTGGTCTATTTCAGTCAGAGCTGTGCAGACATACCTCTTACATGGCTCTGGAAATCCACGTGAAAGACCTTGCTACCAGCACACTACTGACCATCCCACAAGAGTTCACAATGTTAACAGGACAGCTTTGGCAGGCTGAGGACAAAAGCCAACACTGAACTGAGATGAAGTAACATGGCCCATTTTATAGCAGAAGGCTCCACTCCGAATAGCTGGTAATACTGGTGGTGCTACACACCTCACTCATCTCAGTTCCACAAAGTCACAGTATCTTACCGTATCTCTCCTCAGCCTCCTCTTGTTGTATGCCAACATAGCTACAGATGTACACAGAAGCCAATGTGAAAAGGAGCTTCTCTGTAAGCACACATCTACTTTTAATCCATGGACATATTACCTACTACTGCCAGGAAACCTCATTCCAAAGCATTCTAGTGACCACTCTGGGATCTGATCTTTATTTAATATACACAGGTGTGGTGCTCATTTAAGCACACGTAGAGTGTGGTTTGACAGCAGAGACCTGGTTGAGTTCCATTCCAGTTTTATCACTCCCATTTGTTACGTGCCATTTTCTGGGCACTGCAGCCCTGCCCTTCATGGAGGGGTCAGTGTTTTATGTGAGGGAGGTGTACGCCAGTCCTTTCAAAAGTCAAGAAAGGCCAGCATATTTCTGTCATTTGGCCTTCTGGGTGCCATTAAATGGCAAGTTTCAGTTGTTCTGTATGTCTGACCGTTGGAACTATGGGTGAGTATTTTGAACTTTGCCTCCAGATCTATTGATTATGCAGTGGGGTCAGGGGGCAGGAGGCAGAAAGGAGGACTCAGATCCACCACAGTGAAAGAAAAGAGGAATCCTTGCGTGGAATCAGCTTCACTGTTAAACAGCAACAGTGCTTTCAACATAACAGCCTAAGGAAACTTGCTTGCCTGCTTTCTGACTGGTATTAAGCAGTGGCACAGAGGAACTAACTCGTGCAGTGTATCTGAATGGCAGAGGTGAAACTGCAGAGAATCTGGGAACAGCTGGGGACAGTGTCACAGAACAGCACAACAGATTCATGTGGGATCCTAGGGAGGATGTTTCCAAATTCTTTGATTCCTGGAACTGCTGGTGCTAAGCACCTAAAAGCCTGGATTCACCAGGTAATAGGTAATGCTGAGAAGAAAATTAGTAGCAGCAGCAGCAGCAGAGTGAGGCCAGGGGAAGTTCATGAGCAAAATTCTATCAGTTGTGGCAGCGTTAACTAGGATAAATCCTCTAGTCCTGACTTCTTTTTTTCATTGTTGCTGGGAGTATAAAGGCATGTATTACTACCTTTGTCTGCTCTTGGACCAGCCATTGATCTTCTTTATATCCTGCCTTTCTATGTTAGTGGGGCAGTACAGAAGGACAAAGTATGGAAAAAAGGGAATGGAACAAAGTGAAGATGAGGTGAAAATTATAACTGGGAAAAGAAAGGCCATGCAAAGAAACCTTCCAGTATTAGCACTTAAAATTCTGCAAAACAGTCTTTATAACAGAGGAAAAACTGCATTTTATCTTAAGCAGCCAGAATGCCAGCGAGTCTGGAGTAAGGGCAACATGATGGATAATGCCATGAAGGTATCTACCTAGCCAGGTAATAAAGAGAAGTGATGCCTGGGTGTGTTAAAGGCAGGCAAATACACAAGTGAAGGCCTGTACCTGGGATGATGGTGCAGGCAGGCAGAAAAGTACCTGGAATGGCTCAGAAAAAGGTAGTCGATGCTCCAAAGACTATGAAGTTAAGAAAAAATATAGGTGAGACAGGATTAAAACAATCCAGGCAGATGCAACTGGATTAAAATACTCAAGCCTGCCAAGGTAAGTGAGAGTTTCTGCATATTTTGTCCTCAAACTTTTCAGACAGTGTTTGGAGAAAGATGGGAAAATCCTAAATGCATTTGGAACTCCAAGCTACTTTGAAGACTTTAACTTAGGCCCCTTTGCACTGGCTGCTGCAGATGATAAGGACAGATGTTGCCTGGTTCTGAAGGATGCTCAGTGCTTGTGGCTCATGTACCACAAGTTGCCAACTATTCTCAGATGACTGAGAAAAAAAATCAGATCCACAGCTGCTAAATTCTTCCCCATCGCTCAGCTCAGCCAGGTAATTTCTCATAGAATTAAATCCACTTCAGTGAAGATGATGTTGTTAATTAAATTTTCCAGCTGCCTGCCATATGATTGCTACGGAACTCATGAAAAATATCCCAATTCCTTGTGTACCACAAAAGTAAAAGTAACACAGAGGATGTGCCCCCGTTTTCAGATCGTTGAGGGCCGCAGGATCTCGCCTGGGTGCCCGTCACAACACTTAACACTCTCCAAGATGAAATGGGCACAGAGGAGCTCTACCCCCATTTCAAGTGAAGACACTTGGCGAGCTTACCAGAGGCTCGCAGGCAGCCCCGAGCGCGCCACTTCACACCTCTCAAAGCGCCTTACAAACTTCACACCGCGCAACCACCACCCGGGACACCCCGCGGGGCGCGCGGCGCGGCGCCGCGCCTCTGCCCGGCGGGCATCGAGGCCGGATCGGCTGAAGAGCCCCGCGGTACGGGGACGCGGCCTTCGCGGGGCCGGGGGCTGCTCGCCGGGGGTGACCGGCCCTCGCGCGTCCCGGGGCCGACATGGCGGCCGGTTAGGGCGCCCGCGCCTCCTCCACGCCGCTCTCTCGCAGAAAAGGGGCGGCCAGCTGCGGGAGGAAGATGGGGAGCGGGTCTGCAGCGGCGACGGCGCAAACTCCTGCCCGAAAACGCCCCACGGGCCACCCTCACACGCCTTCGGCGGGGGGGCGGGGGCGCTGCGCGGAGGCGGCCGCATCTCGCCACGGCCCCGCTCGCGCCAGCCGCCGGGAACAGCCGCGGGGGCGCACGGACACGGCGGGGGCCGCGGCGGCTCCGGCGGAGGCCCGATCTCCGGCCGCCCCGCTGCCCGCGGCCAGACGGCTGACAGCGGGCGGCTCCGCCCGCGCCGGGCCCCCGGGCTCGCCGCTCACCTGCGTGCCGCCGGCCGCGCCTCTCCTCGCCGCCCGGCGCTGCTCCCGGCGGAAGGAGCCGCCGCTCGTAGCGCGCCCCGCCAGGGCGGCCCCGCAGCGGCGCGGAGGCAGCGGCCGCGCAGAGCGCCGCGCTCCCACTGGCTGCGCCGCCGCGCGGCGGCCCCGGACGCGGCCGCCATTGGGCGGAGAGGCGCCGCGGCTCGCGCGTTAGGCGGGGCCGGGCCGGGCCGGTGGTGCTGAGGCCCGTGGTGCTGAGGCGCGCAGCGGCTGCTGCGCGGGGCTGGCCCTGAGGGCAGGCGGCGTGCGATAGCACTGCGTTTACTCGTCATTCATCGGGAGCAAGGCGGCCTGAGGTGTAAGGAATGAGGCCACCTTCACTGTGGGAACTTGCAGCAGTGCAGCAGTAACACGGCAGCAGCCCTTTCCGCAGGGACAGCTAAGGTGCGATATACTTTATAGAACGGAATTGTCCTTTAAGCAAGAACAAGGAGACGAGTGTCTTGGGAAACAGCCTCTGGTGGTTAGAAGAAGGGGTTAATGCCCAGGCTCGAGTAACAGTGTTTAGGGTGGGATGACCATGAATCACCAGCCTCATTGCCTGACCCTGACTGCTCTGTATCCTTGAACAGGGAGCAGAGACTGATAAGGAGGGAACCTCATGCCTCTGAAGGCCCAAAGGCTGAAGGTGTCGAATTAGCATGAAGTCAGCAAACATCTGCAGCAACTGGGGGAAAGGTAAAGGTGTCAGGAGAGCACGACCATCAGCTCACAGCTCACCTACCCAGTTCATAGCCCAGACACAAAAGAAGAAGGTGGAGGCGATGAACTGAGCACGTGTACTCATTTACATGCTGGGTGAAGGACTAGGAACCAAGCACTTAAATAGAGCAACAATAAATATGTATTAGAATATAGTCTATGCTAAACAGCCCCAGTTCCCGCAGGCTTTCCTCATGAAGGAAGATGCTCCAGTCCCCTGATCACCTCGGTGGCTCTGCCTCTCAGTGGATCTGCAAATGAAAAGTATCTCTGCTCTTTGTGTATTGTAAAGATCTGTGGAAAAGCAGTTGTCAGGCCTTTTTCAAAAGGAACTGGCAGATCCATTGCAAATCCCGCCTGAGAAGTTTCTAGTGGCCTGTAGGTTCAAGTGATTTTGATGTGCAGAGGGTTGTGTTTGAAATGTTTGGTATACACAATAATTTCTCTAGAAAGACTCTCTAGTAGTCTTTTGATGGTTTCATTATTGTAACAAAACATTTTTGTGTTTAGATCCTAAGAAATTTTGTAAGATTTGTCATGGTTTTGACTCTGATATGTGTGACATCTATTCAATCCAGTTGCCATTTTTAGCAGGTGGAAACAAGACTTGTTGTTTTCCATGGGAACGGGATTGCAGAAAAAAATGAAGGAGCTTTTTACTGGGATTTTCTTACACTTTGAATCTCAGTGCTGTAATCCTTCGGGATGGCAGCATGAATGATTATGTGAGGAGTCATGTACAACCACTACAGCCGTTTTATGCTTAAGGAGGACCTTATATATGAAACCAAAGAAATGCTTTCCATGACACTGGCAGCACATAACTTTGTGGTCTGTACCCAGCTAACGAGTATGCTCGCTCTTCTATAGAAGTCTGTAATTTCCAAAACCTCATGTAATATTTATACCACTACAATTTCATTAAGCCAAAGCCTTCCTCAGAAGAGGAGCGGTCTTTAAAGGTCACTGAAAACAGTGAGTGATGCAAAGCAAGAGGGCAGGGATCCTCTCGCCATCATGTGATGCCGCCACTGGTTTGGATTTTTGGCCTTGTAATCTGCATCTGGATCTGTTTCAGGAGTTTGTTGGATTTTGAGATTAAACAATTTATTTTCTTTTTAATGTCCTCCCCGCCATGAAACGTGGCTCAACCTCCCCTGCTGCACGGGAGTGCTGGTGTGGGAGTCGCTGTGTTTGTACCTGTGGTGAAAGACCTGCCTGTGCATTTTTCAGAACAAAAGGTTTGGTGAATCAGACAGCTCAAGGGATGAAGGCGTGCAGGGAAGAGGCCCGAGTTTTAACTGTGATGAAAAAAACCATTTAAGATGCTTTCAGCATCTGGCCTGTGCTAGCCAACCTCTGTTCCTTCAGAAGCAGCTGAGCCTGGTCAAAGTGCTATTGAACTTGTTCCTTTAGTTTGCAGTACGGGATAAAGCACTATCCCCTCTGGTGTAGTCTTCCTTCCTTTTGTTCTTTAACTTCAGTGTTTCTTCCAACCGCGTGATTTTTCTTCTGCTTTTTCCTCCATCACTTTTCAAAAGCTTTCTCTCTTTTTTTCTTCCAACCGCGTGATTTTTCTTCTGCTTTTTCCTCCATCACTTTTCAAAAGCTTTCTCTCTTTTTTTGCAGCATTCCCGTTCCGTGCCACTGCCCCCAGTGCTCTCCCTTCCCGTTAACGCTCAACTGCAACTCTTCCCAGTGGGGCTGAAAGTTTGCAGAAGTCACAGCAGAACACAGCCCCGGTTCCTGCCCATTTGTGCCTTTTCTCACGCCGAGGGTTCTGTGCAAACGCGACCACACGCACACACACACACACACACTGACGCTCCATCTCCCCACCGCTCAGACGAACTCCTTTGCCCACTTTACGATTCAAGGCGGGTGTCAGCGCTGATAACCCGCAGCCCTCTTGCGGTGGCCGCTGTCGGGGTCCTCGCGGGTGGCGCAGACACTCGTGCCGGCCGGAGCGCTAGCTGAGGCCGAGCCGTGCTCGCCCTGTCCAGGCCGCCGTTTCCAGCAGGGACTGCACGTCGAGGGGGCGGCGCGGTACAAGCGAAGCGATGCAAAAAGGGGCCTCGGCGAGCCACGTGAAGAATCCATCCTCCATTTCCTTAGAAAATCATCTGCAGGCCCGGCCACTCGAGGTCGCATGCAGCAGCCCGCACCACTGGCGGCTGCTCCCGTCGCACGCCACAGGCCGCACGGCGAGGGCAGCCCTGCCGCAGCCACACGCCGCGGAGAGAAGCGACGAGGGTGGGCGGCTGCCGGGCAGGCGGCGGCGCGGCCCCTTTAAGGCCGAGGGTTCCCTGCGCCTCTCGGCGAGTCACCCCGCGCCGCCGGGGAGCGGCGTCACGTGGGGCGCAGTCTTGTGACCGGCCGCGAGCGCAGCAGCCGGGGCCGCGGTTGCGGGGCGCTCGGCGAGGGGCCGCCCGCGCGCCAGGCGCCGCTCAGCCGCTCGCAGCCCCCGCGCCGCCGGCCGCGAGCGCTCGGCCCCGAATGCGCGTGGCGCTGCCGCCGGGGCGCTCGCGCCGCCGCTGAGCTTCGGCGCCCCCGGGCGGGGCGGAGGGGCGGCGCCCGCCAAGTTGGGCGCTGAGGCGAAGGCGCCGCTTCCTCTTCGCCCTCGCAGCGCTCGCCGCTCGGCTCTGCTCCGCGGGGCCGGCAGCGCCGCCGCCCCCAGCATGGACAACAAGCCCCTGCTGCAGGAGCGGCCGCCCGCGTACAGCCCCGCCGCGCAGGGCGCGGGCTACGACTACGGGCAGAGCAACTACGGCACCATCCCCGCCCCGCAGCCCGGCTTCCAGCCGCCCCCGCCCTACCCGTACCCGGGCGCCGCGGCTGCCGCAGGTGGGTCTGAGGCGGCGGGGAGGGTTGGCCGCTGGCTTGCAGGGGGGGTGAGCTGGAGGGGCGAGAGGCCCCCGGCGTGTGGAGGAGAGCTTGAGCCCCGCATTCCCCTTCCCTGGGATGAGGGGCGGCTCTGGGGAGAGAGAGGCTGTACCCCCCACACCGTGTACCCCGAGGTGACGGGAGCGGGGAGGCGAGTCCGGGGGGCCGCAGGCCGGCGGCGCGCTGTAGAGAAGGGCCGTGGCCTGGGCCGCCGAGGGGCTGCCCGGCAGAAGCGGAGGAAACTCCTGAGTCTCCCGCGTGAGGTTTCCCTGCCAGGAGTGAGACGGGGGGAGCGGCTGCGTTTCCACGCTTACAGGGAGTGAGGGAGGAGGCGCGCAGGGCGCCCAGGTGTTCCAGGCGCCACCTCCCTTTCCCCTCCTTCCCTCGGTGCCTCCGAGCTGTAACGTGAGTTTGTTTCGCCCTCCCCAAAACACCGACAGAGTTTGCATGCACCCCTCAGGTGTGAGGGTTTTCTGGCTCAAAATGGCAAAGAGACATGGCAGTAAAACGGACCCCGAACTTGCACTTTTCTGTACATGCATTTCACTGCACTCTAGTTAATGTTTGGTTTTTTTCTGGTACACTTCGGTAGTCTTGGAGAGGCTTAAGCAGGTGAGTAGACACAGCACTTTTGTTAACTAATTGCCAGCAAAGAAAGAAGTAGCATCTCAGAAAAGACTGTAGAGATAAGGGAGTGTGTCAAAAGCATTGGATAGAATGTTGGGGCCACAGATCAATTTCCTGATAATAATGTGGAGCTTATTTTCCTACTGTACAAATGACACTGATTATTTTCTTTAAGTAGTGAGATTGGACTTCACAGGTGCATAACTCGATTTAAGAAAATCTGAGAACTGTATCCTGGAAGAGAAGCTCAAAATGGATTGTATCTGTACCTTGACTGTATGATTATGCTGGATACATCTAACCCTCCCTTTAAGAAGCATTTTCCTTTTTTAAATTTCAAATGCTAGTGCAGTAGTTAAGGGCTTGTGTTTTCTAACTACAGCTGTTAAAATGACACATTCACCAGCTAACAAGATGGGTTTTCTGAAAGGCTTTTTTTTCCCTGTGCTATGCAACCTGCTTCCTTTCCACTTGGATCTTCTCACTCCTACCTCTCTCTCAGATTATAAACATAATATAAGGAAGTTAAACTGGAAACCAGAGGAAGGTTCATTCTGTTTCAGCTAGTTTGCCTCCTGGAGTGGGACCCACCTCTGATACGTAATTCCCAGAAGTGAACACCGTGATCACTGTTTGTTTAAACTCTTATTTTTTCTGGCACTCAGTGTTGAAACAAATCCTCAAAGTTAATTATTAGCTCAGTGTTCTCTTTAGATGGTTAAATTGTATTGGATACTTGGGTTTATGAAGTGGATTTGCTATTAGATGTGCTGAGTAGTGTTTTCCAAGTGATTTTGGTAGAGCTTCTTGAAGTGCTCAATCAAGACTACATTTCTATTTATTTGTTTCCGTGTTCTTTTTTCCATAATTTTTAACTGTTACCATTGTTATTTGTGCTTTATGTGCAGTGACTGAGTTTTGTTGGTGCTTTTTTTTTTTTATTGTAGGGTATGCTGTTCCTCCACCGCCACCCCAGCCAAACTATTCGAGCACGTACACCATTATTCAACAGCCTGCTACCACCACTTCTGTAGTAGTAGTTGGTGGCTGTCCTGCCTGCAGGTAAAATAGCTCTCCACTTAAGAAATAAACTCAGTCTTGGCTTTTATTTTTTAAATTACAGTTATCTATATAGTTCCTTGGTTTTCAGTAGCTTGTCCTTCTCTGTGTGTGTGCCAGAATGGAATGAATTGAAAACTGCCAAAATTCAGCAGCCCAGTGCTTGAATTGATGTAGCATGAAATCGTTGTACGTATAAACACGAATCTGTTCTTTATGGTGGAGGAAGATCTGTAAGCAGTATTTTTAGTGAAAAGGCAGTTCAGTCACAGATATAAAGGGTCAGTTCTTGAGGGAGAGGATGACAGGAAGTCTTTTCTGAAGGGTGGTTGTGGGTAGCATGATTTTATTGTGAAACTTTGTGTAATCTGTGACCATAGTCATTTCTGGTCATACAGCTGTCCTGTGGCAGGGCTTCCGCTGCTCTGGTGTGTATCCCCGCTCCTAACATCCAGACCATGCAAAACCAGGCAGGGTGATTGTCAGTATTGCCTGAAAACATCGATGTTTTCAGGCTTTAAAAGATCTCTTACTTGAAAAGCCCTCGTATTGCAGAAGAATGGGGCAATCAGTAGCTTTGATTGAAAGTTAATCTGGTGAAGTAGTGAGAACCAGAAAAAGTGGTCAGCTGTTAGTTGGAGTTGCAGCAAAAGACCAGCTTCCTCCTTGAAGATCAACAGCCACAAAAAATGGGAAGCAGGCATTATGGTTCCACTTTAGTGCTGCAAGTCCCTTTGCACTTCTCAGTTCTTCTCATCCCAGGGTATTAACTAATGGGTGAGGGCAACTGTTGGTGTGGTTCAGCCTCTGGTGTGCGTGGCCAGCTCTGACTCAAATGCCGAATCATTCCCTGCTGTTAAAACATATGGGAGTTACCCTGTGGTGTCCTAAGAGGTGGCACTTCATTTTCTCCAAGTCTGAGCCCTTGTGTGTCCATTTTAAAAATGTTTAGGGAACAAACTGGGTAGAATAGCAGAAATGACACCAAGTTTCAGTGTGATGAGTGTGATAGAGATGATCCCAGTGTCAGAGGCTCTCGAGTGCCTTTTGGTTTTGTTAGACTGACGTTTGTCTGAGAGTACCTGCTTTCAAAGCTGGATTCAGATGAGAAGTATCATGTGGTGCTGCTTAAAAACAGGTGCCTGCTGAAATGCCAGTAGTTGAGGCTGAAAAACTTGTAGCAGGTAGAGCTATTGTTCTAGAAGCTGTATGTTTTAGTGAGGGAAAGTAATCACTAGGCTGTTCAGAGGATGTGGTAGATCCTGCCACCTGAGTAATTGCGTTAAAATGCCTACACTTAGCTCTGCCAGAAGACAGGAAAGATGTTTTGTGTTGCTTGGTGAAAGGCAGGCAGTGTGTATATACAGACCTGGGCCTAAGCCCTGTAAATGTCAAAATGTTTTACTGTAGAAGTGGTCTGCAAGAAAGATTGTTAGACTCTTGCTGCTATCCTTCAGGTTTTCTTCTTTTTTCTGGAAGTTCTCTTGGGATGTTCCAGGAAATAGCTTTGAAGCAATTGTGGGCAAGTAAAATAGCTAACTTGAGTCAAATTTGGGAGAGTTATCTTTTGTAAGGTGTTTTTAAAAAGTGTCCTCAGTTGAATAGTTCTCTGAAGTCCTCAGACTTGCTCTGTTGGAGGGGACATTGTGGACTCTTTCCTAAAAGCAAAATGCCCTCCACAAAAACCTTATTTACTCTTGGATCCTCAGGTTTTGTTTTAGACTGGCAGGGAGTGGAGAAGTTGTAGGGAGAGGTAAGACCCATTGAATACTAGGAGGCATAATATCACACTACTTAAACTGTAGGACTCTTCTCAACACTTCTTAAATGCTCTTGATCAGAAAGTCCAAAGGATGAGTAACTGGTCCCAAGGGTGTACCTAGTAATGGTGTGCCACAGTCCTCTTTGCACTATTACTATGGGGTTTTTTCCCCTAATTTTCTTCAGAGAACGAGCCAAAGTATCTAGGTAGGGAGGAAAAAAGTCAGATTGCTTAAGGAATTCGTAGTTTGGTACTTCAAGAGAAAGGACAGGATGGCTGAGTGGGAAGCATAATGTTAGAAACACTCATGGGAACATGTCAGAGTTCATGTTCTGGAAGGTTACACTGGCTGCTTAGAGAAGGAGCTTATAATCCTCTTTGACTTTTCAAGATCTTAAACATAGTTCTAGTTTACTTCCTTGACCTGGAAACCTGTTTTGTGAAGAATGCAACATGCAGTTACAACACTGAATAGAAAAGTTGTTTAAAGAGTATTAATAAGCCTAAAAAAGCTCTTAATAGCACATAAAAAACCTTCCTTATTATACTGTCAAGTCAGTCATCCTGTTACTTTTCTGATTTGATGCTGTGCTTGATTATGAGAAGTCCATCTGCCTTAGGTCATGTGGAAAGAGCTTGTGGCTGTGGAGTCATGTAACCAGTATTTCTACTGTCAGAAATACAAACTAATCTCTTGCACCGTGGCAGTTAGGAATGTTAGTAATTGAAATCAAAACAATTTCCAACTTAACATACGTGGCATTAAGGAGAAATACTCAGTGTTGCTCTGTTATTTGGGTAGGAGTCTAATACAGGCAGGAATGATCTTGGGATTAATAAACTAGCTACAATACAGGTGATCTTTGGACTTGATTTATGGTAGGAAGTAATAAAAAGCACAAATTACCTCCAGAAGAAACCTCTCTACAAGTAAGTAGTATGCTCATGGTCACTATGTAATTGCATTTTTTTTTCTGTCTTTGGAACATTGCTGCATCTGAGGGATGACACGACTCTCCTGTCCTGCAAGTGGTACCTCTTGCTGAGAGATTCATTAGATCATCTTAGTTCATTGGTCAGTGTTGATTTCTAATTACAGACTTCAGCATTAATGTGTGTTCCGTCCTTCCTTGCATTATTAAAATGTCTTGTGTGGTTGCAGTTTTGTTCTCTTAGTGTGAGTTTTTTCCCCCAGTCCTGATATACAGAGAATTAAGCTGAGATGCGGAATCTTGTCAGCTTTGTTGCTTGTAGTTTGACATCTGAGGATCGTCTAAGTTCTGCTTTTAAACTATTTTGCCTTCCCAAGTACAGACTGAGTCATTAAAGTCACTAACTTCAGAGATCCAGACATTTCATTATCTTTTTACCCTAGAGAATGCGGGCTGGTGCTTTCTCTTGTGGTCACTTTCATTTTCTTTTTCTCCCATCTGGTGGTCTTGGGTAGAACAAAGTGCACAAGAATGTTTGCTTTCCTACTACTGAGCAGAAACATCCTTTGAAAGCTGTGAAAACTTCATCTGATGTTTGCAAAAGATGATTCTTTCTAAGTCTGGGATGGAGCTTGTGATGAACCCTGTTGGGTTTTTGTTTTCCTGTTTAGCAAGTAATCAATTCTTTGGAAGAAGGATGAGGGGAAGGACTTAACACCACCGTCTTGGGGCAGCTTCCTCTTCTGACAGTTGTAAAACATATGCTTGAAGTATTCTAGTGGGTCCCGAATTAGAACAATGCTGAAGCTTCTTCCCGGACTGGATGATGAGACAAGTTTGTTATCACACCTCTTACAGCCTTCTCCCTGCCACAGTTTTTTGGGGACTTTTCTTGTTTGTTTGGGTTTTTTTTTGGAGGTGGGTGGTGGTGTGTTTTTTTGAGGTTTTTTTTGTTTGGGTTTTGGTTTGGGGTTTTTCTTTGACTTGACAAAGTAGTAAGTTCTCGTGTTTGGGTTTTCTTCAATAAGTGCACCTCTCCTGAGACAATAGACTCTTGAGAAGATTGTGCTTAGGTGATCAAGTACTTCAAAATTTCAGTCTTCTGGTTTTACATCAGTGACTCCAATGACAAATGGCTGTGTGGTTTGGTAGGAGACTATTCAGGGTAGAGGTTTTCTGTAGTTATTCACAACAATGATATTTAAACCTCATGTAACTATTAATGTAATTTTATACTATGTACTGGTTAAATATGAGGAATTAAAACCACCTCAGCTAGCTATTTAGAAAGCATGTCTGATATTCTGAGGAAATGCAGATTGTGGGTTTTAAGAGCAGGCTGATGTGCTAGAGATCCTTTTGTGTCTTGTGACTAAAGCCAACTTGGAAATACCATATCAATAGTGCTGTGAAGATGAAAAGCTCTAATAGTGCAGCAACTCCCAACCCTGCTTTTTGTCACTGAGCTGCTTGGCCTGTGCTGGGAATTGGTGTAGCTCCCTTGGCAGCGCTTGTAACTGTGTGCTGTTCAGGCAGGCTAGGCTGGCCATCCCTGCTCTGCTGTAATTCCGTGGCTGGAGCAGTTAGGGCGTGAAATTCACCAAAGATTTCTGCACGTGACTGCAAAGAAGAAAGCAAGCCTTACTGCAGCAGGCTTGAGCAGATGCCACGAGTCTGCCACTTGGAATTACTGATTAGGATTGCTGTGTAACTGCCCCCCACCCCCTGGCCCAACGCAGAGGCATGCAGCTGCTTAGCAGGAAGCCTTTTACCTAAGCCCTAAAGAGAGGAGGTGGGAAGCCTGATAATAGGGTCCCAAGTGGGAACAATTTTGCTGTTTCTGAGGATTTTTGTTCTACTGCTCTCAGCTGATTTGTGGACAACAATCAAAACACGTTTTTCATAATAAATGAGACTATGCAATGAATAAGTTACATCTGGAATGTAGTCCTTAATGGAACCGTATACAAATGATAAGCTGGTCTCTAGTGCCCAGTCTGTCTGATAGCTTTTATTTTTTGTTATTGGTGTCACCATTTGTCTTGGTGTCTGCATTCTGGTAGTCAGGATTTCTTTGAAGCAATGAGTGGTTCTGGGTGAGGGAAGGAAACTGGTCTTGCTTGTTGGTAACCAGAAGTGATACTGATTTTTAGCTCTGTTTGCAGATGAGTGAGGAAAAGCCACACCAGGTCCCAGTTTAGTTCATCATGGGTAGATGTCCACCATCTTCAGAGAATCTTAACTGACATGCCTAGCTTAATTTGCTAGGCTAGGCTGTTGGTGTGAAGCCATGAAGCTTGTCTCTTAATTAGTGTGTTCTCAGAACTGGAATTAAAGCAGTACTCCTACTGCATTAGAGCAGGCTGGTGATTTGTAGGCATTTCAGGAAAGGCAACAGCTAGATACAGGCAGTTCCCATTGCCAGAATTTCTTTGGCTCTGCAGCCAGCGCTCTGTATAGGAAGCGGAGCCTAAAGCAGAAGGAAGTTCAGATAAGTCTGTAAATACTGTGGTGTCTCTTACTTGAAGATGACTTTTAAGGATAATTGTGTTCACATACACATACAGCTGGTGTTGAGGAGGACAAGCCAATGGCTATGTATAGATTTGGGCTCCTTTCTGTGAATATGGATCAGCAACCATTCAGTGCCTTCAAGCTGAGGCTAGAGGAGCTGGCATCTCTCTTCTTGAAAACTAAAACTGTAAGCATCCCATTCTTCCTCAATAGTTGCATATATAATTGTCAGTTCTTGCTCTGCTTGCAGGTGAAATTTAAACATGCTTAACCAAGCTGCTGCTGTTGCATTAGCAAGGACAGACATAAAAAGCTCTCTATGTTTTTATGTTCAAAGTTAAACATTTGGTGTGCAGCTTGTCACTGGTCTGATGTTTCCATGGAAATCAGAGAACCACAGAATGGTGGGGGCTGGAAGGGACCTCTAGAGATCATCCAGTCCCAGCCCACTGCTAAAGCAGGTTCACCTTGATTGAGTCACTCAGGAACGTGTCCAGGTGGGTTTGGAAACCTCTGGAGAAGGAGACTCCACACCTTCCCTGGGCAGCCTGTCCCAAGGCTCCCTCACCTGAACGGGAAAGAAGTTTCTCCTTGTGTTCCAGCTTGTGCCTGTTATCCCTTGTCCTATCACTGGGCACTGCCGAAAAAGGACTCACCTCATCCTCTTGACATCTGCTCTTTAGGTATTTATAAGCATGGATACCATCCCCTCTGTCTTCTCTAGACTAAACAGCCCCAGATCTCTTAGTGTTTCCTGAGAGATATCGCTCTAGACGTCATCTCTAAGCACATAAAGGAAAAGAAGGTTATCTGGAGTAATCAGCGTGGATTCACCAAGGGGGAATCCTGCTTGACCAACCTGATAGCCTTCTATGTGGGTAAAACTGACTGGCTAGATCAGGGGAGAGCAGTGGATGATATCTACCTTGATTTCAGCAAGGCTTTTGACACTCCCATTACATCCTCATCAGAAGGCTCAGGCAGTGTGTCTTAGGTGAGTGGACGTTGAGGTGGATCGAGAGCTGGCTGAATGACAGAGCCCAGAGGATGGTGTCTACAGCACTGAGTCAAGTTGGAGGCCTGTGGCCAGTGGAGTTACACAGGGATTGGTTCTGGGACCAGTCTTGTTCAACATCTTCATCAGCAACCTCGATGAGGGGACAGAGTGTGCCCTCTGCAGGTTCCCTGATGGCACCAAACTGGGAGGACTGGCTGATACACTGGAAATCTAAAGATAAAGCCTCAATCATCCTCAGTGGCAGGAAGCATTGGATATTGATCTGAAAATTCCCCTGGCTGGATCAGTGAGGGAGTATGTGTGTAGAAGATGGCTGGAGACACCCTTAAGTGAAGTGCACTTTTTTTTCAGGTCTTGCAAAGCTTGTCGTAGAACCAAACCGTCTCTGATTAGCTGGGATAGCCTGTTGGGTTTTACTTGTAAAGGATTAAAAATGTCAATAAACACACACTTCAATACTGTGGTGTAGTGTAAAGTCTAAAAATGCACGTATTAAATTGTACTGATGCTGTGTTTGAAGATCTTGCTATCAGCCCTCTGACCCTGAGCATTTGACTTAAGATACTAACGTTTTAAGATTTATTTTCAAGAAGGGGTTTGTCTGAGAAGTAATTTGGTTTTAAGTAGTTGTCAGTGGGAATAATTGACCTTACTTTATGGAGCTGGCAGCTGCAGTTATAGTTTAAATCCAAGATGCTGCTTGCAGTATAAATAAACCTTTCCACTTTATTTTTAGATTGGGAGTGGTGTAGTTATAATCAGCTTTTATGTGATTTATGCTGTAGAACAAAACTCATGTCTGGTTACATTAGTGAATCTACAGTTTGAATATGGAATCTCTAATTGCCCTGCAGCTCAGGTGAGATACACAAGCAAGAACCCAAATATTCATTTTCTCCTTTATAAGAATTATTTTCTTCTCCTTCTAACTTTGGTAACTGGCTAAGCAGTAACTGGTTAAGTGTTCATCCAAAATTGGTGGTGACACAAATTACCAGAAGCCAGTAAGTGTTTGTGATGTTAACGCTGTGGTAGCCATCACACACTACTGTAGCCGGGGTAGGAGCTGGCTCTGAAACAGCAGGTACGTGGTGGGGTCACAAAGGTACAGTTCTGCTCAGCTTTCCAAAGGAGCCTCTCCTGGAGCTGCCTTGGTCTGCTGCCTGGCTGTGCTGTCCCTGTGCTGCCCTGTTGCTGGCCCAGCAGGGCTTGCTGTGGCCCTCCTGTTCCTTTGCCCTGGGTCTGGGTTTCAACATGGATGGCAATTTTTTCTTTTTAAATTGGCATTTTGCGTTACCACAAAACACTTCTGAGTAACTCTGCTTAGGGGGAAGGGAGTTGAAAATAAATGCTATGTGAAGTGTCAGGGACATCTGCTGACCAATAGACTTGGGCCTTGCAAGCTGATTAAGAGGGTTGATTGTAATGGGTTAGACAGCAGCTTTCTGTGCTTGGGTTTACAGCTAGTTGGGGCTGACCAGAAATATCCCAGTTGGTCCCTCTCTCTAATGTTTAATTAGCGTGTTTATTCTCTTAAAGTCAGATCAAAATGAGGCACATGTACTCTTAACTAACACTGGCTTACTTGTCACAAACATAGATTTTTTTGGGGCAGGAGTGGAATATGGAATTGTTAGGAGACAATGAGAAGATCTAAAAGCACTCTGAAAGCTGGAGCTGAGTGCCTGCAGGAAGGGAGTGCTCAGCCCCTGCGCGTGACAGAGACAGCACTGGGGTAACAGCCAAACCAGGCAGGAGATACAATAGCCTTAACTGCTGTGTACTGAACTTAGGATGTGTTTTCCAAAATGATGTTATTTTTGGTGTCATTGAAACGCCTGGAAAAGGGACTTTGCCTTTCGTGGTAGTACTGAAAACTGCCTGTTTAATTACTCAGAAACATCTAGACTGTGTCTGAGCCTCTCAGTACATCTAGTATGCTATTGGATTAACCTATGGAGGAGAGGAAAAGAGAGGCCTGACCTCCTGAGCTTCTACTGTTGATTTTTATTTGACCTGAGGGTGCTCAGCGTTTCATGCATTTCTGCAAGTATAAATTCCCATACTCACCTTCTGCATCCAGGCTGGCCATTTTTGGCTGAACACTAGTGTGTTTTCTGTCACTACCTGTAACCAGTCTGGCCACCTAAACAATTTTGGATCACTTTGCATTGCAGTTCTATTAGCAGATTCCTCCCAGGAGATGACACTTTTAGTAGCACACCATTTTCCATGCTGAATGAAGTCGAAGATATGAGAGCCTTGTTTACTGACTCCATTCTTTAATTGCAGTCTAACTTTGAGGGTCACTTGCAATGTAGTTCTACAGTTTTAGTGTCCAGATGTGCTTTAGGCAAAGAGGTTGTGCAGCAAAGCAATGGTGCTAAAGCTTTCTTGTGGGCCTAAGGCCGTGCTACATAACCCCTTCTCATGCAACAATGTGCTCAGGTAGGAAGTCTCTGAAGCAAAGGTTAATAGGAGGCTTTTCAACTCTGCTGTGGAAGTCAGTGTAATAAAAGCATCTCTGCTTAAGTTGGTATGCTCTGGACTCAGCCTAGCAAGCAGGTTTGGATGTTTTCTGGCACAGGCTAATGGTATTAAGGTGGTTTGGGATTAGGACTTGAAAACTGGGTAGCCGTGGTAAATTGATGGGAACTACTATTTTTCTTTCCTTTTGACTTTCTCTTCCTAATCCACATATTTTCTTTCTTTTTATAAATGAGGACCAAAGCTGTATACCATGGTCTGGATGAAGCATTAATAATACAGAGCGTAGGGGGATGAGCTTACTTCATGGCCTTTTTTCTAGTAGTGACAGTGAGTGCTCTTCTGTTCGGAATTTTTCAGTAACACCTGATTTCTTTCCCTGTTTTGCCCCTTGGCATTGCCCTCACTGGGGGGTCTCTGTGGTAAGAGGGGAAGGGAAGCTGGCACTGCTTCCATGACTTTAAGTTCCTTTAGCAGGACACTCGACACACACTACAAAGAAATACTACCCGAGCTGAGCAAATCTAGCGCCTGTAGTTTCTGAGTGCTGTTTGCTGAGATGAGGCAGGGCAAGTGCTGTGAGTCAGTGACTGATGCGCCAAGACAAGGGTGAGTTTCTGCATTGCTGCAGAAATGGCTGGGCTCCTCCTGTCTGCTGGCAGAGAGTGCAGTGTGTCAGCACTCTGTGGAGGTACAGACACGTTGCACGCCTTGAGGGGGGGATGTGATGCCACTGGATGTTCTTGTCCTGAAGGCAGCAGAAGGGTCAGGGCTGGCTGATGGCACACAGCACTCTGCTCATCATGCCAGCAGGAAACGCTGGCACTACAAGCTGGACAGATGCAGGCCTTGCCAAACCTGACCTACAGAAGGCAGCTGTGGTAACCTGTATCACAGAGACAAGCAATAGTGCCGTTTCCAAGAAACTTGCTCTTGCTGATGCCAAGTGTGTCTGTAATCGGTCGGTATTAAAACTTGTCGTAGAAAAAACAGGACTGGAAGTGGGATTCTGTGTGTGAAGTCCATGTATTCTCTAAGTCTGCAGCTTGTTGTGGCAAGAGTCAGTAACTTGAGTGAAACAAAGCCCTGGTTGGTACGCTGAGCCAGCTGCCCGCTGGAGCAGCCTGTTTGGTTAGGTCTTGTTGGCACATCCTTTTGGAGAGGTAAAGAAATCTATAAAGACAACACTTCATTGTTACCTTAGGCTCCATTTCTTAAATGTTATTTTTGCTTCAGCTGGAGAGCAAGATACTACTGACAGCACAACTATTGTTCAAAGTGCTCAGGAAATGTTAGGGGGTTTTAGCGCCTCGAGGATTAACAACAGTACCTGTGAGTGATGTGCCAGAACCGTTGTCCTTTACACCGTGTGCCAGCTGTAATAGTGTGCTGAATGTGGCAGTTCCATCCAGGAGAAATGTTTGTCAGTTTGGGCAGTACCATGGATAACTTTTATTTTAGGCCAGTGTTAATCTCTAGAGTTATGATTTGGTAGCAGAGGTATGGGAATAGGAGCTAAAAGGAACTGCAGAGAGAGAGGAGAAGCTTTTTCTATGTTTAAAGAGACTTTTCTGAAGTGGTTGGGAGTTGTGGGGAAAACAAGGTGGCACCAACTGCACTGAAATGGACTCTAAAAAATGTGTTCCAGCTCTGGGAAAAAGGATAGGATCTGAAGTCCTGGAAGGCTTGCCATAAAAGCAGAAAACTTCTGCAGAGCTTCTCTCATTGTTCTTATCTCTCTGGATACACAGATGTCAGTGTTCAAGAATAATCTTACATTGTTGTGGGAAAATAAAGTGTTTGCGCTGATGGATGGAACTCTGGTAGTGCACGTGCTCAGCAAAGAGCAGAGGGGATGATGTTATGCTGTGTTTGTAGGAGTAGCCACAGAGCTGCACAGGCTGCTTTGGGGCAGTGCTGAGACTAGAATCCATGTGGTGATTTGAGCACTAGTCTGCATCTCTTCACTTGTTGCCTTAGAGGAGTGTTGAGGATATGAAATGATAAAACTACTGCTGGGGTTAAGTGTACCCTGACAATACATTTATACTAAATATAAAGTTGACTCCTATCGCAGGAAGTCTGTAACCAGAAATAAAGTTCATCAAAAGGACTGATGCTGAAAGCTTCAGCTGAACATGAAGTTGTGTAAGCAGCAAATATCAAGAACACTTGGAAAAGCCTTTTGGCTTCTTGTGCTGGTTGAGGGGAAGGGAAATGGTTCTGAAGTTTAATAAAGTAGTAAACTGCAGTGAGAAAATGGATCTTTGTATCTTCCATCTCTCTGTTTACATGTACAATAGGTTGTCTGTGACTCCTCTGGAGGGGAAAAACAACTTGTTGGCCTTGGCACCTTCCTTGTAGCATGTATTTCAAGGTCACTTAGTTCTGTTTCTGTTGACTTTAACTGGACCAGGTCATCTAAGAGGACACATTCTGTTCAAGTGTTTTGCCAGACTCCAAATCTTGACTATTTAGTACAGCTGCTCAAATTTCCAAAGTCTGATTACTCAGGCTTTACTGTCTGTTATTATTCTGAGGAATGTTTAGGCACAGCACTTCAGAAGGAAGTCAGGGTATGCAGGTAGAATTCAGCTGTCACTGAACTGTGCTGAAGCAGAATTCCTCCTGTAGGGTGGTCATTCAGTCAGGACTCAGTTGAAGCCAAATGACACCAGCAGTAGTTTCTCCTGCAGTTCTAAAGGGGCATCAGTTTTTGGAAGTAGAAGCTAGGAACACCTACTGAGGGTTATTTTAATAGTGATGCGTGTTTGGCCTTTGAACTTTCCTAGCTACCAGAAATAAACCTGTTAAACAGCTTATGACAGTCGTGCTGCACCTCTGAGCTGTTCTGGTGACTTAGGAAGTCTGAATGTGAGTAGTTAGCATAGTCCTCTACACACTTACTTAATTGGCCCCTTCCACAATAAGGTGCTGACATGTGAAATACTCATTCACTGCAAATCTACAGTTGGATTTTTTTGTTGTTGTTGTTTTAAATCCTCCTTATGCTGCTGAACTGATGAGAGCCCTAAATGCCCAGTGCATCTGGCCCCTTGCATGGTTGTTGTATTGACCTGTGCTTTCTGAAGAGGGAGGTTCTCTCAGATGTGCTGGAATGCAACTGCAGGAACTAGACTTGGTGTATTAATTTGAAGTAACAGACTGAAACCAAACCTATTTGCATCCCGACGTCTGTAGTGGTTTTTACTCGCTGAAAGCACGAGCTGTGATAGGAAAGTAGATAAAGGGCCTCTACAAAGAAAGAGGTAGCAGTGTAGCTTTGCAGGCCTCAACTGAGCTTTGCAGCCAGGTGGTGTAGCAGGTCTCTTCTGGGCTTTTCAGAACTTTATAATGCTGGGAAGTGGCAGAAATGTGTAAAACAATACATTGTGACAGACTGGTTTGAAGATGTATTCAACAGGGGCTAGGTGAGAAAAGTAAAACTAAAGTTTACAGGACTCCTCTGTCTCTATTGTGAACACAAACAGCTGGATAGTTCACTGGACACCCATAACCAGCTACACAACCCTCTGTGCATTGAAGCCTTTCTCTTAGGAAGAAGCTGACAAAAAGCACCAAAGCATTCAGAAAACAAGGATTATTTTTTGTTCTGAGGGGCCTCTGGTGCACACATTCAGTGGGAGACTTGGGGCTGAGTGAGCTGAGATGGTTCACCCGGATTATTGCAGAAACTAGGTATGCAAAGCACATGACACAAGAGTGATTGCTGCCTTTTGTGACCTAAAAAGATGAGAGATGGAGCTGTCTGGTGTGCAGTAACCACTGTAACAACACTGGTACAGTTACATCTTTAGCACTGTAACATTCCAGAAGACATAAATTATATTAAAAGTAGGCTTCTTTCCATTTTTGTGAGAGTAAACTTCAGTGATATAAAGGTTTAGTTCTAGGAAATTCTGTACAGAAAAACTTGACCTCAGGACGGGCTAGCAAGGACTGAAGCATGATACTTGCCTACAGTCTCTGTCCTAAATGTCTGATCCTTGTGCAGTTATGTGGCCAGGTCCATGGAGCTAGGCTGCAAGGATGCAGAAGAGCCAGCTTTCAGATCCTCTAGGGACCACCGATGGCAGCAGAGCACAGGCTTCCACGTTAAAGCCTTCTGCATTGAGGGCTCATGGGGCATGTTCCTACTGCATGGCAGGTGCTGCCCCTGCTCTTGGGTGCATCCAGGTGAACCAGCGTTTGGAACTGATGCAAGTGTTGGGAAGTGTGGTGGGGATGTCTTGCTCTAAGTACCAGTCCTGGATTGCAGTGATTCCAAGAAGTCCAGGAAACTAACCAGCTAGTTTGAATTAAACCTTCTTATCTACAGGCTGATCACCTGCAAATTTCCTGTTTTTCCTTAAGTGGTGTAATGAAAAATCTCCTGCTGCAAGCTATGAAAATAAAGCCCTTTTAAAGGGCAACTCTCCCTCTCCCTCCCCAACCCTCTTTGTACTTTATCTTGCTATATTAAATGGTGTGGGTTTTAGTAGCTGCCAGATCACAAAGTGGTAACCTTGGGGCAAAAGTGGTGGATGTCCTTGACTAAGACTGTTTTCCCTTTTTTGCAGGGTTGGCGTGTTGGAGGACACCTTCACCTGTCTCGGTGTTTTGTGTGCCATTGTATTCTTTCCAATTGGGATTCTGTTCTGTCTTGCACTGAGGCAGAGAAGATGTCCTAATTGCGGGGCAGCTTTTGGCTAAGGGGAGGAATGTGGACGTGCTTATGGAAGCTACAACTCTTAGCATACTCTTTCTAATGTAAATGTCATGTACAATCATCTTATTTGCTTCAGATCTGTTTTGTAAAGTGTGAAGAAACTTAGTCTTTTGCATGTAATTTAAACTTAATCTTTTATGAACATGTGCATTGCAAAACATGAAAACCTGACTTGTTTTCCATGTTTAGTGGCACCTGTTGAAAACTAAATAAAACTGCTTTTCCTTTTGCAATCCTCAACTTGTGGCTGGATTATTAAGTACGTGACCAATGGCTCTGATAAGGTGTGGCCTGAAAGTGGTGTTAGTAATCCTAGCTACAAGGGATAAATATCTACTAGAATCATTATGATAAAAAAGACCTGTTTTAGGGCTGTGCTTGTTTAAGCACAGGGGGTGTTTTGTAAGAAACTGTTGCCAGTGCTGTATGTGTTTCTGCTCTGTCAGTGGCCAGCCTCTGGTGGCTTCTGAAGGCACTAGCAAGAGCAAACAGTAAGTGCTCTATTTGAATTAGTGAAGGTTTTGCATAAGGGGACAGGTGAGCTCTAAGGGTGGCAGTGGCAGGGTCTTGTCTGATGTAGCAGAAGGTTTGTGTCACTGGAATAGGTGACAAGAGTAATTTCTGACTCCAGCAGAGCACTGCTGTAGAAGCAGGGGTGAAGTACTGTCACCTGGGAGCTGCTTTCAGTAAAGACTTGGGCATTTTGGATTATTTAACTCTGATACTGAGCTAGAGAAAGCTTATAGAGTCCAGCTGGACTTGTCTCTAAGATGCTTTAGAAAACTGGCTCAAGTGTAAGTCAGCCTTCTGAAAAGTTGGTGTTTCAAAATGGGATCACAGATATTCCTGCAAGGTTCCAGAGCACATGAAGTGTCCTCAGCCTTGAACTTGAGCGGCAGGGTGAGAGGAGGAGGCGGAATGAGCAGACTCCCTGTCTGCAGCCATCACATGCTCATATACTATTTTTTGATATTAAGTAACTGAAAGGCATTTCACATGACTTGAATTCCCTGTTTATAGCAGAAGCAACAAAATGGATATCCAGAGGGTGCTGTGGGACACAGGTACAGATGTAAAGCAGAGTGACTGAGAGTAAGGAGTAATTGGTGCCAGAGTCACAGTGCAAACGTTATACAACAGAAATATCACCTGAACTGTAGTGATACGACAGCCAAGGCTGATGCAGAGCAAAGAGGCAGGTTCTAACATTCCAGGCTGGTTTCTGAGATGGTCAGTACTGTAGGAATAGTCAGACAAGTTGTAGTGCTGTTGACTTCAGAAAATCTGTGCCTGTGGTAACAGACTGTACAACTGCTTGTGACTGGAGTGAAAAGCTGCATTTCACCTAATTCAGATCCAGGGACAGGCTCCTTAACCAAAAATTTTTTCAAACTTAATCTGTTTTTCATTTGTGAAAGGCTGCAGCAATGGAGTAACTTCAAGGCAGCTTTTTTAATCAGAATTTGAGAAGAAAATCATGGCACTGGTTTATTATGACTTTTTATAAGACTAAAGTTTGACAACATGTTTTAAAGAAAGTTATAACTGAAGAATGTGGACAGTACATTAGATCTAAAATAGGTTTATGTTAACAGTGTAGATTTTATCTGAACATTAAGGAAAGCATTGCAAATTGTCTATTCTTAAAGGATAATTATTTATTTATAACCTAGGATATCTTTCTTAAACAAAATAATGTATCATCACTTTATACAGGCAATTCTCTATTCTGAAATAAGGCAGTTGTTACATTGTTCTATCTGAAAATCATCTTTTACTTATTTCCTAAGTGGCAGATGGAGGCTTACTATATTCTAGAACTTACCATTGCAGTTTCCAAATCATGAATGCCAAATATTCAGATTGGTGAGCTATGAGATAGGCTGGTCTGCCAAAGTAGCCAAACTAGCTCCAGTATTTTCACAATTCCTACTACAACAAGAGGCATACTGTAGAATCAAGCCAAAATGCTCAAACATTAGCCCAAAGCAAATTACCTCCTTAGAAAGTATAGGTTTTAAAAAAAATCATCAGCAATCCATTCCAGGATGAATCTATTGTACAGTAATTACAATTACATCATTTTTTAGAACAAGTTTAGAGAGTAGTTGTCATTACTGAAAATGGTGTTTATAAGGAGGAAGTACATGAGTGTGGAATGTTATATTCATCGAATAATTGGTGCTGATCTGTCATTTGTTACTGTTGGTCTGAGTTTCACAGTTGCAAAGGGATTTTCTCCGCTGAAAAGAAATGCATAAAGTTACTAGAAGGCTTGCTGCAGTACAACCCCAAATCTAAGCCATGCAGTTTCTTCATCCAAGGTGCTGGAAGACTAAAGGATTCTGTGCAACTCTTAGTTTAACGTGAGTTTTTAAAACAAACTCACTTGTTTTAGATTCACTTTGTACTGATCCAACACTTTATCCAAAAGTTGAAGTCCAGGTGACCTGGATTGTGTTTGGTTTTTTTTTAAAAACAGCTCTCAGTCTTCAAAGGCTTTTGGTTTTAACCCTTAGAAGAGAGTTTAAATTCTGCTCCCCGTCAAACTACCAGAGAAATGCTTCTTTCTCTGAGAAGGGTCCGTGCCAGTGTATTACCCGGTGCCACTCTTGAGACAAGTGCAACCAATTTTAGCCAAATGTTTTACCAGTCCTTAGGAAAGGTCACAGTAGTTTCAGGTAAGAAATCCATATTTCCCCTCACAATCACTACAACAATATAAGCCTACGTAAAACCTACATAAAATCTATATATAAAACAGAACTAAATTAGTATCAAATCTTTTAAAAACCCCATACCTTAGAAAAGGTGGTTTTACAATGCCATTCAGATCAGGTTTCTGTAAGAGAAAATGCACACAGAGTTTCAGAAACATGCTGCAGATGCCCTTGCTCCGGAGGAGAGACCTTGGCAGTCAAGCAGGCTAAAACACTTAGCTATTGAGAATAATTCTTGTGTTTTTCAGGTGAACTGTAGAGAAGGAGTTGCACTAATTATTCAGTTTATATGGCTGTTTCCGATACGTGAAACTTTACTGCTAAACAGAGGCCTGTAGCCTTTCCTTCTCAGGCACACCAGCTGTTTTAACAGTATTTCTCTATTATTCAGGACCAAATTCGCCAGGGTTCTTCAATTGTGAGTCCAATTAAATTGCTTGTGTAGATCAGTCAGAATTAGGGCTAATTAGCCCTTAAAATTAGAGTGAATGAAAGCCTGAATTACATGCTACCTCTTACTGAACACCAAGTGTCCTCAAAGCTCTATTAAGTGCTAAAGTCTTTTTTAGTTGCTGCTGTTCAGTATGGCACTGTCCTACATAACACAGCATGAACAATGGGACTTGCAAGAACCACTCCCCATCTTTCCTCCTTAAAATCCTGAGCTGTTTTTTCTGTATATTCTAAACCAAAACTAAGGTGTCTCAGTGAATCATTTCCTGCTCCTGCATGAGCGACAGTGTGAGAATACTCACATGTGTGTAAATTCTGTATGAGAACAAAACCCAGCCTGGTATAGTGTGTGCATCTTGCTGGTATAATGTTGAGGTTATTTCCAAATAATGGTGATGAGGGGGGGCTGGTGATTTGCCCAGAAATTGAAAGACAAGGAAGTTCTTAACTTTCAAAGAATGAAAGTAAATAGTGACTTTGGAGCAAAAGCTTGTGTGCAAGAGCAGTGACTCTGCTCTGCAGTTCCCTTCTTTTGTGTAACAGCAGGTAAGCAGCACAGAGTCACTGTAGAAAGGCAGCTGCTATGAGTTACATACGAATCTAAACAAGAGTTGCTGTTGGTTTTATACTCCCAGAATTCCCAGTGTTTTTTAAGGTCTTGCTTTCCTTTTGGAAATTCAGAATCTCAATAAAGATGTATTTGTTTTCCATTCCTAAGAGGCTGTCAGGCCATTCTGTCCTCCTAAGAGAACACTGTTGTAATGAGAGTCCTATCCTAGTCTGTCAACTAAAGGATCTGCCATTCCTCTTGGTTGTTCAGTTCAACAGGAGTGTTAGTCCAAAAGGCTTCATTCCACAGCCCTGTCAACTAACTGCTGTGGAATGAACAGAACCGCCCTTAAGGTGAGAACCCCTCCTGAGAGCTGACTGCGGACGGTTAGCCACAGTAAAGACCCCAGCATAGCGGTACTGAGACAAGTTAACAGTTCCCTAACATTAAAGCTCTCTACTGTAATGTCACCTTTTCCTTGTCACAGGACAAAGGACTCCTTGTACTGCTTGCTCGGCAGCTTCCACAGGCTGATACATCTTTGATCTACTGTGAACATGGTGACATTTGAAGGACACGTTGATCCATCGGTCTCACCAGCTGGTCACAGCAAAATTTGACATTACATCATCGTTACGCCTCATTGCTGCCCCATCCAGAAATGAGAACCACCAATGTGTCAAAATATAGATGCCTGTCTTCCTAATCAGCTTAGAAGTTCTCAGATATTTGATTTGAAAGTGGTTGAACACTAAAATTTAGATCTTAATTCTTAATTTTATGCACTGGAAGAGCTTAATTCCTCATAGAAAAATGTCCTAGAAACATGACGTCACTGCACAAATGATACACTTCCTACACAGCAAGGTTCATTACTGAGAAATTGAACCACTTAACTGAATGTGGATTTAGGAATTCTGTGTACAAATATATATGTTAATATTGGACTCTTCTGATAAAAAAGAGAAAAATCAGTTAAGCTTCTAAATAGATATATTTAGATAAGGAAAAAAAAACCCCAAACCATACTAGTCTAGTCTAAATAGGGTAAGATCTCTAACTGAGGAAAGAGCTTCACAAGTATCTGTCAAGCCACTTTCATCCTTTTTGTCAGGAAAGACTCTTTAACTCTGCTTCTAGTACTTCATGCATTAAGGAACACAGGTTTTCCTGTAATGGAAAGCACAAGCCTTTTTTTCCCCTGTTCTGCCAGAGGAAAGATACTTCTTTTCTTTCAGTTTCTGTATTTGCAAGTGATGCTTTGGCAGTAGTTAGCAGAATGTGCCTCTGCTGCATCTATAGCTGCTCTTCTGGAATAGCTGCAGAGGGGCTTTACAGAGCCAAGCACAACTGGAGGGAACGTTTCCAAAAGGCCTGACAGCAATTTTTCACATTTTTTGTATTTGTAAAGTTGAGGTGACCTGTTCTTTCAAGAACTAGTTAGAAGTCTGAGGTGATTACCCACTATTTACTTGGGAAAGAAAATGAATATGATTTCCTTTCTTCCCCTTTGTTAAAGTTCTTTCTCCATGCTTCTGAAATGCAGATAATAATTCAGATGTTACTGAGATGTAATTTGTGTACTGCTTGTGTCTTCCCATATGGTAGCTTTTTCTCGAGTTATCAAGTGAATGTTTCTATTTTTGCTTATTTTGAACACAGTTCATTCTCTTTGCTTGTCAACATATCCAAGCCTTGTTAACCTCCTCCAGTGCCTAATATCTTTAAGTAAAAAATGCCGTAGATAGACCTGACGTCCTAACAGTAGACTAAAATGAAACGGGAGAGGAAGATTAATTGAAGACAGCCATTGTTTCCTGATGCTTTTCCATTTTACAGGAGTACTGTTATACATATTCTGTCATCCTTTGAACTGAAATGGATATTCTCACCATTAATCATGATGTGATGAACAAACATCTGGTTTTTGCTTTTTAAGTTCCTTTCATTAATTTTAGTTCCATAAAGTACAAGTTTACAGAGGCCACTTCAGTTTTTACAGTATGATTCAACAGATTTCTTAGAAAACAGAAACATCTGTCAGAAGGAGAACCCAAAAGTTACTCAGATGTTACAATGATACACAAAACCTTTTGGCCATACTGATCAATAATGTTACTTTTTTAGCTATTGGCAGCCAACTAGAGGATTCCTCACCTCTGAGAAATTTGCTGTGGCACCTGCTGACAGAATGTTGCATCTTTGTTTGGTACAGGCTCTCAATTTTAGCAGTGGCAACCATATTTTTAATATATATAATCAGAGGAAGTTCTTTGCCATCAAAATGTGATCTCTGCTTCAAGAGACTAAGTCTCAAGAATGTTTATCACCACTGGATACACACCAGCAAAATATTTAAACAATCGCCAAGGAAGAGACTTCATTAGTCTTCATTTTGAATCACTGTTTGAATGCCAACTTAATAGCAGAAATACTGGCTTTCTATAGCATTATCTAGTCATAAAAATGTGTTTCTACTTCTACTCAGCTGTGGTTTTGTGAATACAGAGGTTTGTTAGTACCTGTGTCCCTCAGTGACATCTGCAAAACCAACACTCTTTCATGGGGTTGCATTAAGCATTCCTGAACTCAGAGCTTCTGCTGCTTTAAATCTCCTGTTCCACTGCAGCTCTCAATTCACTTCAGATGATGGATTTGTACAACTTTCTGTAGGAATTTATTTTCCTGTTTCACAGATTGTATTCCTGAGAAGTCTGCTATGCAGGGTAAGCCTCCTAGGACCCTTAGTTCTATCCTTGAACAATTCTTCTCCCTTCCTATTACTACAGATGGAATGAAATACCAGAAAGCCACAGCTCTCCTGAGACAGCTGCAGCCGAGGGCCACTGAAGTAGCTAAGGCAGAACAGTCCAGGGCCTCACTGAAGAGCTTACTGAAGTAGGTCAAGAGAAGTAAGCAGGGCAGAACGTTTGGCTTCATGGTACTGATTACTCACCGGAGCTGCAGTTTCTGGTCTGTCGGTTGGTGTTTTAACAGTGGTACCTTTGGCAGGCTCCATTCTTTTATCTGTTTCTAAAGACCCCAGATAGTCTGGTGGTGGGAGGACAACGTCACCTTTTTCCACAAGATTTACAGAACTCATACTTCGGATTGGTGCAGGGCTGCAAGATAGAACCAACAAAGAATGTTTGCACTTCCTATTAATAGATCTCTCTCACTTTAGCCCCAGGAAAGCACAAAAATGCATGAGCTGAAAGTTAATGAAGCCTAACAACCTCGTTGAAGTCAGGGGGACTCTACATTATAAAGCTGGGTCTTTGTGTAACCATTAAAATATGTTAGTGTAACCAAGGGATCATACTGAACTGTTAGAAAGTATTTACTGTAGGTGTTACTGAACAACAAAGAACATGAACAGAAAAATAACTTTTAATAAATGTTAGAGAAGATTATTTCTGCAAGTCCCACCCAAAACATTACCTTGGCACTGGGACAAATGCTTTATCTGCTGCTGGTTCTTCCAGTGGTCTCGTGTACGATGATGGAAACCATCCTTTTCTGTAATGGGAAAGTTTCTCAGTTTCATAGTATATAAAAATGGAAAGATCTTTCAGAAGACAACAGAGGACAAAACAGTGAACTCAATGAACCGAGATTTAACTTTTAAAGACCTGATTTCTGATGATACCAAATGAATGCACAAAATCTCCTTGAAGAAAGGCTCTCGGTCCCCAGCCAGCAAAAAAAAAGGTGGGAAACCATTTCCTAATCCCTGCTAACAAAATTTTGTCTTGTTCAACTATATTGATTTCCTTGGCCAACATATTGATTATCTTACACTTTAGTTGTGTCATGTTCCCCATAGAGCCATCCATCCTTTTCTTCAGCTACAAGCAGCGTGATGACATCCCCCTGAGCAAAGCTGAGCAACGTCTTGTTACTTCCAGCAGTATGTGGGAAGATTGTCTTTACTTTTTGCCTCTTCATTATATTTAGTCCCGTGGCAACAGAAGTTGAACGTGATAAACTGGCATCATCTGAATTCTCTGTCAGAAAAAGAAAAGCAAAGAAAAAACCAAAAAGCAAAGTTAACTACACACTAACAAAACTAAATACAATTAGTAGTCTGATGGGAAAAAAAAAAGTAGATAGGAATACTCACGTGCAAGTCAAGTTCTGACACTTTGTACTGCTTTGGTTTCCACTTAGACACATGTCAATTATTTACCAATGCTTCTTATCACTCTGAAGTTTTTAATAGCACATGCATTTATATACACACACACACCCACTTCATCACAATAAACTTGAACCAAGGCACATAAATGTTACGTCAGTTTTAACTGGCTACTTTTTTACTCTTTTGGCATGAGAAATGCTAAATATTCACAGCCATAAAAAAAATAGTTGCAAACTTTCCAATCTAAAAGAAAGTAACTGTATAAAATCCAATAATTCATTTCCAAATGTGCCTCAGCTGCAAAGGAATCGATGGGAGCTGCAGATACTTGGCACTTTGCAGGCACCAGATGTTGCCAGAAGACAGTGTAAAGCAGCTCTTGAAATCTTATTTTAACAGCACGATATATTATGAACTTATTTTTAAGGAAGAAATTGGTATTGCTAATATCACATTGCAGTTCTGCTTTTCTTAGGTTGTGATCTTAGCTTAGTTCTTGTCTATAGCACAGAAAGTTAAAAAAAAAAATCAGAAACTTAGAACCCCAAATCTTAATAGGATTGTACATTTCAGGAAAGAAGTAGAAGACTGTTTCTTTTGTCCCATGTGCATTCTTCCCTAACTGCTACCTGCCCTTAAACAAAAGCAAAGAGAGATTGTAATGGTAGTTCATGTTTATTGTGTGCACTGACTCACTCAGCTGTGTCTTGTTTACAATTACAGAATTTATTCTTCTGATATGGTTGGAAGTTATACAAGCAGTTAAGCTGGGTTAATGAGGGACACATAGAAAGTGGTTCAAATAGAATCTACCTGTCTTGACCTGCATTTTACTGCAAACAATTATTTTCTTCTTGTAAGATATATTTCTCCTGTTAGATAACTTACATAAAGAATTTGTAAAGACCATTTTCCACTCCTCTGTATGTCCTGGAATTCCCATCATCGTAGCAGCCAACAAGTCCTAAGATGATTTCAAACACTACAGTGTGTCATTTACACATGCATAGTTTGCAACTAATGCACTCACCTGCTGAGTGATTGAGTTTTTCAGAAGTCTTTGGAGTCGTTGCAGGATTGTTGAACATGTCAACCAGTGGACTCGTGTATGCCCTGCCCATAGGAGCTGGGGGCACACTTGATGCATTCTCATGATGAGGATAGAAATCACTTCCAATCTAGAGTCAAAAAAACCCAGCAATTTCACAACATTGAGGACACAGTGATAACTTACTCGCAACATTCAATTCTAGAAAGCAATGCTTATGTATGGTTAAATGATACGTACTTAGACCTGTCAAAGTCCTCATGAAATTGCTGATAGAATTGTTTGTACGAGCCTTCTGTGCCTTGATAAATATTTGTATGTGGGAATGCTAGGATAGTCTTTTTTTTCCTCCACAAATAGCACAGTTACACCTAGATAATCTCAGATTTTTTTTTTAAGTTTACTAACATCATTTAGAAATTCAACAACTAATGGTGACACAACATACAAATAGAATTTAGAATTTAACCTGCACTCTAATACGCTCATGAGAGTCATGGACAGAAGGAGGACTGAAAATAGAAATAACACTTTAAGTTTATATTGAACTACTGAGGATGTAATTAATAGCAATAAATGTAGGAAAATGGAATGGTTAGAACAAATATAGTCCTGAGGCTGGGCTCTGCAGACCGAGTCCCAGGCAACCAACTGAAAACTGAGCTTTGTTTGGATTCGTGCTTCCGCCTACTGTCCTGTGGACTCTCCCAGCAGCAGACCTTCAGCTTTTGCTTTCATAACCAGCCCCAACATATTCCAGCTGAGGCACATCAGAGACTAGCCCCTAAATGCTTAGCTACAGAAGGTGGTGGTGAAACCACTCTGCACCCGTTTAAGAGGGAGAACCTTTAACCACCGAAGAGCAAACGTACCATGGTATTTCTCTCTATCATTGGTGAAGGCTGTGGGGTTCCTGATACTGGGGTGGAACCGGGTGTCCTTAGTTCGTTGATCATCATTCGGACTTTTTCAGGCACTTTGGTGGCATCACTACAGATTTTCTGCCACTCGGGCAGCTTGGATTTTAGGAATTCAGCACACTGCATCCAAGTTTAAAAGGTACATGTCAAAGAGAAGCACTTTCATAAAATTGCAGAGACCTACTTGTGAATTTTGTTATACCAAAATGACACCAGCAAAATGGAAGTATTTTCAAAGACCTTTGTAAGTAATGCTTCTTTGAAACAAGTCATAGAACTGTAGAATCATTACAGTTTGAAAAGACCTTTTATGTCAAGTCCAACCACTAATTTAGCTCTGCCAAGCCCATCACTAACTAAACCACGTCCCCAGCACTTCACTATGCATTTTTTGAATGTCTCTAGGGATGGGGACTCCACCACCTCCCTGGGCAGCCTGTTCCAATGCCTCATAACCCTCTCAGTGAAAAAGCTCTTCCTAATGTCGAACCTAAACCTCCCCTGGTGCAACTTGAACCCATCTCCTCGTGTTCTGTTGTTCATTACTGGAGAGAAGAGCCTGACCCTCACCTCACTACAACTCCTTCTTAGGTAGTTGTAGAGAGTGATAAGGTCTCCTCTCAGCCTCCTTTTCTCTAGGGTGAATAATCCCAATTCCCTCAGCCATTCCTCATCAGACTTTTGCTCCAGACTCTTCACCAGCTGTTGCTCGTCCCTGGACACGCTCCAACACCTCCATGTCCTTGCAGTGAGGGGTCCAGAACTGAACACAGTATTCAAGGTGCAGCCTCACCAGTGCTGAGTACAAGGGAACAGTCACACTATTCCTGATCCAAGCCATATGTTGTGGAAAGAGACTGTCCCTTTTCAGGGCCAGACACTGGAAATACCCAATCAGTCCATACATTTCTTCTTAATATGTAATTTTTAAAAAGTCACAGTGACCCTTTATTGTTGCTACAATATATTTAAGAGAATATTGCATTGTAAACATAGCTGTGAACTGATCCCAACACTTGTCTGCCACTACAGCACTGGTTCCTACATATTCTCTTTGCTGTTTATGGCAGCCTGATCTCCTGTATCATTAGATTTCAGGAGTTTAATTTCTGTTTACACTTGTGCTACCAACCTGAATGTGATAGAAGTGCATGTGCTGTGTAAAGCTGCAGTGCTTATCAACCAGAAAACAGAATCTTCTTTTTTCTTCAAGGAGAGCATCTCTGCAGCCGTCTGCAATAAATCTCTGGATATCGCTCTGCCGAGAGGTCACAGTTTCCAAATACTAAGGAAAAAACAAAAACATGACCACATACAGTTTGAGTTTTATGTGATACAACGTCATTACTGAGGCAAACTCCAAAGGCCTTGGGAAAAGATTTTGGAAAGGTGGAGTGAGGTAGGGTGGCTCCACTTCCAAGTCCTCATGCATACATCTAACTTCCCTTATCTCATCAGGTAAATGCATACCTTTTACAGGCAATCAATCATCTATTTAGAGGGTGAGGATGGGGGGAAATGAAGCAAAACAAAACAGCCTTTCAGCCTCTAAACAAAATGCTGCAGTAAACAAGAAATCAAAACAGCAGCTATGCTGAGCCATTTTAAGACCACAAGTGTTCTAGTTAGACTAACTACCTTCATCTGCTCCCTAGGAGTTAGTTACTTGCACAAAGCTATGATGAGTCTCTGCTTCGTTTTAGAGAGACAAAAGGAGTTATGAAAAAGACTAAACTGTATTTGCCTGAGGTTGTGAGGATTAAATGCTGTGATTAAAACTGTGATTAAGTCCTCGAATTCTCAGTCCAGTACCTGAAGAAAAGAACTGCTCTGCATGCAGGTTAAAGGACAGGTGGTAAGAAAAAGGAGCTGGTGCTATTTATGTTTACTGAACCGTGTTATAAACAAAGTTTTCTTTGAAAGAAAAATAGAAGAATATCGGGAAAAAAACCCACGTAAGATATCACGGAATAAAAGTATTGTGCAAGTAAAAATATCAATGGTGAGTATTTTGTGAGAGATACGACAACTAGGAGTTGGTTTCCTTCGTTGCCTTGCCATTTCTCATTTCGCCTCAAGATGGCAATGCTGTTTTAAGATTGGTAGGAAAGGGACTGGTGAGAAGAGACGTTGGCATTGCCAACAATTAATTTTTTAAAAAATCATTTCTAGCAAATTAGTACTGCATTTGCGCAGCGTGGCTGCCTCCCTGTGTAAACCTCTGCAGAAAGGTGTAGTTACCGAGGTACTTCATAAATAAATAAAGTAGTGGTCAAGGGATGAAACCTAGAAAGGAGAGACCTCTGAACAAGTGCAGCAAAGCAGCCCAGAGCTTAGTTTCAACCGGAACACGTATTCTAGGAGTGCATTTAATATAAACCAACTTTAAGAATCAAAAAATGTGTATTCTTTGTTTAGCAACAGATATGGTCAATAATTACAACTTAAAGAGAAGTTGTATGCAGTAATAATGTTGCACATACATACAGAAATTGTGGTAAGGTTCAGAAGCCCTCATTTACAACAAACTCCAATGTGACATACAGTAACTTAACATTTTCTTTTGACCAGTTCTCATAGAAAGAAATAAACAAAGAAGAGACAATGCACTGACCTCCATTTCTTTATGCTCATATTTCACTACGTTTCGTGCTCCTTGGCTTTTCCTTCTGATTTTTTTCAGCTCAGCTTGAGACTTCTCTAAAGAATCTAACTTGCTTCTGTGCTCAGTTTGGTACCGCTTTAAAGTTGCCTGCAATGAAAGCATTGAACACATCCCTCAGTGCACTTGGCCACATGCCTGGGTAAGTGACTAAAAGGCATTACTGTCACCTCTGAGATACAGATGCTCCACACTAGGTGAGTTAGGCAATTGCCTTTCTCAAGTTGAGTTCATAAATGCTATTAAGACATGAATTGTTCCCTTTTAACTCAAAATAAGCATGAAAATTTTTACCATGTTAAGTATCTAAAACTCAGCTTTAATGTATTAACTATTAGGGAACAGTGTCTGAAAAAACTCTTTGACTAACAATAGATAAACAAAATCCGGCTTTCAGAATGGAAGGTACTCACATTCATGTATTTTACATCCAGATCTGTTTTCTTCTGCAGTTCAGATATAATTTCTTTATGAAATTCTTTGAACTTTAAAGGCAAATGAATAAAAGGTTGTTAGAAGTTGGCAAAAGTAATTTACAATTTCAAAAGGAAATTTTAAAAAAGAAACTGTTTAACTCACACTCTCCTCTAGACTGTCATTAAGTTTCTTGTGTGTTCTTGAAATTTCTACCAGAACTTGGCCTGTTGATAAACATACAACCATATTTGTTTCTTTCATAGAGTTCTGAAGTTGGTTAACAAAGAGCAGCAATAAAATATATTTCATTCATGTATTTATTAACGAGGATGTATTTAAGAGGGATAGGAAATTTCTTGCTGTTGCTTATCTCAGCAGTTTAATTAAACACCTAGATCTGGCCAGAGAGAAACCAAGAAGCTCATAAGTGACAGAAGAATAATTGATCATGCATTATTTTGCAAAAGGGACATAGAGTGCCAGACAAAATAAATACTTCCCTCTCTCCAGGATTTATATTGATAACATATTGATTTAGTAACAGCCTCTTTTCTTGCCAAGTCAGAGAATAGCACACAAGATCTAAAGACCATTGCTGCTATCCAAATAGCTGCTATGCATTTTTGAGTCTGAAGGTGCAGTTTGTTAATAAACATTACAGTTTAATTTTCAGAATTAGTGAAGTAACCTTTCACATTCATTCACAGCACACCTGCTAAAACAGATCTGATACATATGCTGATTAATTTCCTGTGCTGTTTTATCAGCCATTACAGCCTGACTGCACGGCATTCACTAACAGCCAAGAAGATTTCTCAGCATCGTCTCAACAAATCTTACAAATGCCTGTTCTGCTCTGCTGCCTTCCAGCACAATGTTACACAGCTTACTTTACAGTAAGTTAAAAGTTGGAAGTGAAAAGTTGGACTGTTTCGATTTGCTTTAGGAGGATATAGAGGAAAAATAGCTCAATCCTTTGGGTGTGGTTGGCTCTATGTGCAAACACACGTAAGCTGTGCCCGCTGCAATCCTGCCCTGTGTGCAGACAGCCACATCATCCTGCTTGGCATGGACGGCCACATCACCCCCGCTCCCTTCTGAGCCTCTGCCAGTCTTGTCTGGGACATTGCGACATCCTGCCCAGAAGAGTAGTTGGAAGTCCTGAAGCTCCTAGTTTGACTTCACCCAAACAAGATATGGAAACAGTGACCAGGTCTCAACCAGGAGCCCTTATGAAAAGCTGAAAGTGCTAGGGCAACGATCAAATTCCCAAACTGTGTCCCATCTGAAGGTCTTGACTAGACATATGTTTTACTGCCATTTCATTTAGTGTTTGAGTGCACAGACAGGCCCTACAAAGCTACACACAGTTCTGGAACCCTGCCTGTGTATCACCAGAGCAGTCACTGCATGGCACTGCTCTGGGTGTACCCTCCCAATTGTTATCTTCCACGATTCTCAGTTTCCCTGCTTCAAAGGGGGAAAAAAGAAGAAAGATCCATTAACTGTTCTACATGCTGTGCTACAAGTCCTGTTTTCCCCCATCCACATTCTTTGAGAGCTCCCTCCTGAGTTAGCCAGCAAACATCCTATAAGGCTTCAGGTCCTTCAGGTGCACACAAAAGCTCCCAAAGATGCAGATACTTTAGGAATGTCAGAACTTTTCATGAGATCCTTCTCATCGTCTCATCAAAACTATCACCCCATAGTGTATGCTGGTGGCTTGGTAACTTTCCCCTATAACACAGGTGCATTCCCCTTGTGCCTGGATATGCATTATCACCTTTCTCCTCTCTTGTCTGTTATTCTCAAGTTACAACGTCTCAAAATTGTAGTTTCTCTGCAATGACAACTGTATCTCCTCTCCTGTGAAGCAACATGACACAGCAGATCTTTACCTAAATAAGGGAAAATATGTCTCTATATAATTGTTTATAGGGAAACACCAGGTGGTTCAGGAAGAAAAATACGTGCCTCTCCTGACTTCTCAGGAATCCCTCTGCATGCCTCAGTCCTCACCTCTACCTCTGGGCACAGCAGGCAAGAAGGAATCTGAGTACAATGAGAACAGTCAACCTCTTGATTAGCATGAAAAAGGAATTTGCACTCAGGATGTGAGATGGGAGAGACAGAGGGCTGCTGTATTTTTTTTAAAGAAGCAGTGTGTGTGTGTGTGTATATAAATACACACAGAGAGCTTTTCTGAGTCCTTCTGTACAGCCTACAGAGCGCTATGCTTTTTTGTTCATATTTGAAGTTGCTGGTGTCTACAGAAATCTAAGGTCTATGAGAAGTGAGAGGTGCGACAGTAATTAGTTGCTCATAAGCAATAGGAAAGTAAATACAATGTAGCTACACAGACACTTGGAAGTAACAGACATGAGTAAGCCACCTTGTTATTTTAAGGCTGTAGAAGTGAATGCACTTCTATATAGTCCAGAGTGGTTTTGTTTCACCAAAGTCAACTAAAAATATATATTTTAGACTGTATCAGGCTTTTAAAGTTAGTAGAGTTTTGCAAACACTTCAAATGGAAAATAGCGTTAAAAGAAATAATGACAAAATATCCAAGACACACAAATTTAGTTCCAGAGCGTTTGGGAAGCTACAGAAATTCATGGGGAGTGCTGAAGCGGCCCCTCAAAATAACCACCCTTCTAGATTTTTGTTCGTTTCAAAATGAACTTATTGTCCCTCTTTTTAAAAAGCACGCTTTGCGAATCAGCTGCCAACGCAGCACACTGAGCTGAGCCCTGGCAAGGCTGAGGCAGCCAGCCCCAGCGTCCCAGGTACCCACAGACACCCAACAACGCGGGGCATTGACGGGGCTGGCCGCGCTCGCTCAGCCGCCCTTCCGCCGGCCGGCCCCGCCGCGCCGCGCCATCAAACCGCCCATTCACCTGGGCCCGCAGCGGCAAGAATGGAAAACCTGACGCTGCTGCCAGGGTGTTATTTCTGTCTCACACGGCACTTGAACTGGCTGCAGCCTTCAAGTCTTTCAGCTTTGAATGCTTGGTTAGAAACAGGGTTTTTTTCATCTTTATTACCGTGAAAACATGTCCTGAAATAGGGAGAACTTTACAAACTACGCTTCCTTCTAAATGGCTTGTGCTGGGTTCTTTCAGAAGTTAACTTCAGAGTGTTCTAGAACACAATTTAAATAGTATTATTAGCTATTGATGACTGTATCTAATTGCAATTTCTTTTTCTCTCAACAAAGGCTCTCTGTATGCTGTGCATCAGGCAAAAGTCATTTTATGCTGGAACCTCTTTACTGTCACTGGTAATCCACAGGCACTCTATGTACTGGCTCACCCATTTAATTTCCTCTTTCATGTTTTGAATCAACATTTGGAGAAGAACCCACAGTAAGCACACCCATTAAGATTTAAATTACAGTTTAAATTATAGGTCAGATTCTGCACTTCGAATAAACAGAGGACATTTTAAAAGTGAACATATACCATGGTCTTTTATTGCCAGTTTCAGGTAAGGGGTTAGTCACATTTCAGTGTCTCTCCCAAATAAGATTATACAAGGAGACAGGTTTTTGTAGAAGACTAATTCAAGAAAGGCAAAGCAACCCCTAGCCTACATGTTCCAGTGTCCAAGTGGAATGGAAATTGAACACCTTCAATGTAATATTTTGATTTTAATTACAATGGAGAATTATAGAATAGTTCTAATAAAGACAATGGGTTACTCTGGATTAATACAGGCATAAACAGACTCCAATGCTCAGTAATTATTCGTCCTGCAAAAAAAGGTACAGAAACCACCTTAGGGTAAAAGACATATATTTCTCCCATCAACTAAAAATGTTTTGCTGTGTATTAAAGCTGCTCATGACCAGGTTTTATATACGAGAGTTCATAATACACAATAAACAAATATTAACCTTGTCATCTATTGGCAAACCCAAACCTATCCACAGAATGACATGACTACAGTGTGTGATAACACACCACTTACATCCAACTTTATCTATCATTTGTGACAGACACACTGTAAACCTGAACCAGCTTTAGACATCATATTATGCAATGGATTAATAAACCAAACCAATGGTCTTGATGATAAACTATTAACACTTGCCTTTTGAAGATACTTTTTCTGCTTTCCGTTCCCCCACACCCTGAACATGAAATCTTTGTGACTAAAAGTAGAGGTACATTAAATATTGCCACATTTGTTTCAGAAAACAAAACCACAGTTGTGCTTAGAGGTACTTGTTCTGTTATCTTGCTGTAGGTGCACTATGGGGAAGAGAAGATACAATCACTTCCAGGGAGAGACTTTGGGGAAGGCCTCAAATACCTTAAATAACTTTGAATAAACCAAACATTTCTCGTGTATAATACAGCTGTAATCTGAAATAGGACCTCAAGCAAATTTATTTTAGTTTCATATAGGTTCAATGCACAGGTAGAAAGATCTTTTAAGCTTAAACTTGTGGAATATTTTTAGGCTTAGCCAAGGCTGATGGTCATATCTATATTTTCTATTAAGAAAATAAGCCAGACTAAAATTCCATTAGTGCTGTTGGTTTGTTACAAGAAAATTACTCAATCACTAAACCTAAATGTGTAACAATTATTTCTCCATATATAGCATTCCATGAACAAAAGATATCTTTAAAAGACTGTCTTTATGGTAGACGAAAACCAGGAAAAGCAATTTCTAACAGCAATATTCATTGTAGGGCTGACTACAAAACTTCTGCAGCAGTTCCACTTCAACCTCACTGCTCACACTGCGTGCTTGAATTGGTTATTATTTGTCTTTTTAGCTTAGGTTGACTGTTCTTATGGCAACAACAAGAAGAATTAGTTGAAGTTAGAAACAAAAACTGAACTCAATCAACAGATTTCTGTCATGGAAAAGTATTAAGAGCTACTGACAAAACCCATATAGATGTTGAAATACTAGACAGTTATATTAGAATAAATAGACATATGAATTGCATCACCTTACTTGAAATATACTTCAATTTTGATTTATTTAGAGGTGGTCACTCTTGAAAAATTTCAAGTCTCTTAATATGAAAAACTTCCTTTGATGTCTGCTTAAATATATCACTCATTTATCTCTTCTTGTCCTATTTTGCATTCAGGGCAAGTCTAGTAACTTCATGTCTTGGTGAAGAAACCATGTAATTATTTACATTAAACAGAAGAATGAAAGGCTGAGTCAAAGCTACACATGGTGACAGTATAGAGCCACTGTACTATTAGATGCCACTTCTGTTGGTGACGTTCTCTTTCTTCTAAGCTACCCTTTGTCCAGAAGAAAGGCACTTAAACAAGGGAATGTAAGAAACAGGCTATTGAAGCCAGTAGCCCCTGAAAGGTAGTAAAATCGAAAGTTTTCAAAGGAATATGGTAGAACAAACAAATATGATTGAACAAAACATGTGATAAGTCTCAAATGCATTAAATTAATCATCCTTTTATAGGAAGGGTTTATTGCAGAATTTAATGTGAAAGACTAAAATCATAAAGAAGAACAAAGTAGTATAAAATTTCCCAAGTCTAACTCTACTTTGTTTCTAACACAATTTGTCCAGAATGCTTTAAAAAAAAACCCCAATCTGTAGAATGAATGCTAATATGCACATAAATCAATAGTACTAGGTCAAGTCTGCCTTTCCTTACTGCATGAATGAACTTGAAATAGGAAGCAAGGAGTAAATCTCTCTGTAGTTCATTTTGTAAAAGGGCATTGACACATGACCACTCAATGCCTTTGCATGAAGGTGACTTCAGAAGGTGAAGGATATTAAAAACAAAAGAATAAAAACCTACAATAAAGAGAAGGGGAAGAAATTTCAGAGTATAATAAAGTATCTTAAGTTCACTCTCCATGTTATATGTAGTGCTCTGAAGCAAGCACCTCCAAATAGAAATGTTTTGCTGCCAGCAAATAAATGTCTGTAAATAAAACAAAAATAGAAGCAAAGGGAACTTCACATTCTAAATAGTACTCAGATCAATTACTTTAAAAACTGTAGAGCTCTCACTAAAGCTGTGAATATAACAAGCAAATATAATTTAAACCAGATTAAACATGAGTTAAAGGAAATGAAAAACCCCATGATGCAATGGCTGAAGTCTCTGTACTCATGTACTAGTTCACCAAGATAAAATCCAAAAGAGATATTCATTATGAACCATGAGGAATGAAACTGAACATCATCATATTATTGGACACATAAAAGTTAAATTGAAAGTACTATACAGTTAAAGAGCTACAAAGTTATACAAGTGTGGTCCTGTTAACAGCATGTGCTGTCAAAGTTGCTTACGTTAGGGTCCCACACAAAATCTACTGCACCAATTATTCATTTAACATACAAATAGTCTCATGCTTTCAGCTCCTCCTTCACTTTGTAAGCATTTTATATGAAGTTGCTTTCAAACCATCATTTCTCACCTAAAGTTAGCTCACAATATTTCAAGTAATTATCTGAAACTGATTTAATGCTCAATTAAGTTCCAATGTCTCCATAGCTCACTTTAATCACTATTTTTGCATAAGTTCCTTTTTTTCTAAATACTTAACACTTTCAGATATTTCACAGCCTCATTGGTACAGAACAGACAAACTGTCTCCCAAAGTTCATAAGACCCTGGAAGATGCCTAGATTGAAGTGTTTTGCCCCCATGCCCAGACAAAAACCAGTAAGCAATAGAGTTGTACAAGACACTGTTGCTAATTTTGTGAGCTGGGTTCCTGCAGTGTAAAATGGTGATGAACTCCCAGTGCTCTACTTTCTCCTTCTCATAAGGCTTCACTGCCTGTGCTTCTCACATGGTTTTCTAATGAAAAGTAAGGAAACTGCCTGAGCTAGAACGTGTTTGACCCAAGTCAAAACTTCATCTGCTTGAAGTTAAGATCAAATCACACAGTGAAAAAAGATAAAAAAGTAGTTTAGCCTTTGTTTTTATCCAGCCAAATAATTTCTTTCCAGCTCTATCATAGTCAACTAATCAGTCCACAGCTGTTACAATCAGCAGAAACTACTTTTTAGGATCAACAGACTTTCTGCTATTGAAAGAAGAGGACCTTTTCCCGTTTTTCTCTACCACATTTACTGTGTAAATTCTGTTTCCAAAAGGTTTGCTTTGTTTTGATATGTACATATGTACATATACATACATACAAATATCTCTGCCTCACAGCCTGTTCCCTCTACACCAGAGCCAAATAGCACCAAGGGGAAAAAAAGAGAGAGGATAAAAATGGCTAGTAGCAGGCTGCCACTGCTATTTTCTCTTGGTCACCCTATCTTCTAGCAAGCTTCTTGGACCCCCCCAGGAGCATATAGCCAATTGGATCAATGGCACTGAGGGTGACAGTTCAGCTGTGGCCACCATCTTAAGGATTTCTGTCCTCTAGTCACAGGCTTATTATGTTGGGGAACTAGCTGGCAAAATGCATTGAGGACCAGTTATAAAATGATGACTGGAATTTTACCCTAAATGAATTTACCTTTCTAAAGGCAAAAGCAAAATGGTAACCACCAAGTCTCATCAGCTCAGCTGTTAATTATTATTTACAGTAAAATTTGCTAGAACACATACTTGGCAACACTCTCTTAACACTTCCTCTATCATTAGCCTACACATTGCTCTCAGCATAAGGAATATAATCAAAGCATCCTGCTATTGAAAAATCCTTCTCCCATTTCATAATTAGACAAAAAATGAAGGAACAAAGTACAGTTCACTTCTCCTGTATTAGCCTAGCACCTCTTATTTCTGATATCACTTTATTTTGTAGTTCAGGGTCAAAATTATGTAGTAATCTTTTCCTAGTCCTAAAACTTTGTTATCATGTGAAAGAAAATAGCGTAGAACTGCATAACAAAGTACTTTCCCAATACACAGACAGAATTAAAATTGCTTTAATTAAATGATGATTTTTCTTGAAGACATTGGAATATTTAAGAATTAAAAGGTACAATGAACTTCTCAACTCCTTCTACCTCAGAAAGTCTATAACTGTTTATAAAAAAGCCATATTCAGTTAAACCCAAGGATCAACTTGCTTTTTAAAATATACTTTACTTTGACTAAAAAATCAATGCCAAATTTTTTCAGCTTGACACAAGTGATTTTAAGAAGTATTACAGAATTCATACCAGGCACTATATACTATACAGTGGGCAATGAACTGTTCATAGATTAGCTACTCCCACATAAGTCTTTACAAGAATACTTCAGAGATTATCAAGACCACTACAATTTCCACTTACCCTGAGTTTGCTCATGGTATGATGTTCCTATTTTGCAATTTTATTTGGAATAAAACTACTAGCTTGCATTTTAAAAGAGCAATGTGATTTAATTACAGTTTTAGCAAAGGTCGGTTTGCTTGTCTAATTCCTCTTTCTCAACTCAGAGATTAGAATTCTTTAAACCTACTATATAATTGAGCAGATGTTAATTAACCTGAAGTATTGATTCTGTTTCAAATGATTGGTAAGTGTAGTAGCTAAATTTAATGTTAAAAAAGGGAAAGAAAAAGTATATGCTAGAAATAATTCATGAAAAATGGCTAACTTGTTTTCCACCTGTTACTCTATTGCTAATATATATGAAGACTGTTGTAGGCATTTTTTTTTAATCCAAACCTAAACCCACAATATATTGAGTGCATATGTCAGAGACTGATCTTTCACAGGGCCATGAAAGCCTTATATACAATAGCTTCTCATACATGATCTGCAATGGTGTTAAACAAGTGACGTGAAATCCTCGCACAAGTCAGGTCCAAGGAAAATAAGTTAGGACACAATCACAAGCCTGAACTTGCCTGTCTGAAGCCCTGCTGGTTTTAGGCAATTAGTTTGGGAAGATCATACAAGAGAGCTAATCTCTGTTTTTCAGCAGGACTGGAACAAGCAAATCACGTTGAACGGCAAAACCTGAAGTTCTTTCTGGGTTTCCAGTTATTTAAGTTATCATTATGTCACATGAAATTCAATAATATACAAGGAATCTGGTTTTGATTGCAGCACTTTGAAACTGCCATCAGGTTTCCCAGTCTTAGCAGTGTGTCCTCCCCCACCAAATAAAACCATTCCACACTTGAGTCGAGACAAAAGTTTTGATAAAAGTATTTCTCAGAAGTCCAAGACAACTCCCCAGGAATGTTAATGACATCTACAGCAGACATTTCTAAACAAAGAAAAAATCCAACATCAGTAAGAGCTGACTGTAGGTACAGAACATAGACTTCAGTTAAGGATTTACAAGCTAGTTATATATATAATTCCATTTTCTTCACAACATTGTAATTAATTTTCTATTTCCCACCTATTTCTCTCACAGAGAAGATAACTAAGTATATTTTCTCTCTGCAGGCTCTCAGGCTTATTTCTCTGCCAGACATACCTGGGAGTAGTGCTGAAGAACAAATCCTGATTGCTAAGCACTATCTGAGTGAGTGAGGATGGCCTTCTGCCCACTGTATGAGCCCTACCACCTTGTGACTCTGCTCTGTTTGGGTAAGTTCAAAGAGCTGCTGGGAAACATGCACTGCTGTGCACACTGAATGGCAGTTCTCACACTTCCAAATTACTCTCTTCTAATGAGACAGACACTAGCCACAATCTAGAAAGCATTGCATGTACACACAGGTGAAATTCAGGGCATTCATTTGTGGGTTTCCACTGCACGGTGAAAGACCTCTTCACTGTATTTGAGACTCACATGAAATTTAACTCTTCCAATATAGTCAGAAAATGTTCAAGGATTCCCTTCATAGTATTCTTGCCATTTTCTCAGGCCTTTGAGGCATAGCATGAAGATATCAAGTAAGTACACACTCACTGGGGGTGTTTTGAATATCTTTTCCCCTTGAGGCTGTGTGGTCACATGTATCATTACGGATGTTCTGTGCTAAGCTCCAGAGTCATGGCACACAAAAGGAAGTACAAAGGCACACACAACAGAGCCACAGCTGTATTGCTGTGACTGTGACACTCCACTAGCACGTCACAAGAACGGAGCTACCACTGCTGCCCATTAACTTGTAACCAACCTGGGAAACCCGGGGCTCTGTACTGGAAGAGTGTTACATCCATCTCTTACCACTGACTAAAATCAGGAGAATCACCTTTAGTTTCCAGACCAGGGAGGGGGAAGAAGGGATAAAATACTGAAATTGACTGGGAAACTCGACCAGTTATCTAGAATTTAATCAAAAAAGAACCTGGGAAGATATCACTGAAGTCCCTGAATATCACTGAATATCTGTCTTTTCTTCCCCTGGTGCTAACTCCAATTGTTCCCAAAGAATCTTGTGTATTTTCATATTCTATTCTGCCCTTCAGCAATTTCTAGAACCAGAAATTTGGATCTTACCTGGAAGTCTTCATAACAGAAGTAAGAACAACATGACTATATGAAGAAAACACATTTTTTTTGGGTGGTAGCCCTCAAAGAACAAGCTGCAATATTCATTTTTAAGCATTCACATTCTTTATGTTTACTAACAAACTCAACTCTTGTTCACTCTGCTTCTTGGTAGGGTTGTTTCTCTTTCATATTGTAGTAGGGAATGAATACACAAATAAAACTGACAATCACCAAAAGATCTTAAGCTAACAGCTGTTTGTTCAGCTTTATTGTATGATGCCAACTGATCACTTGTTGTCCAGGACATGTTTTGCAGCAGCCCCTCTCACTGATTATTTATTGCTTTGTGATTTCTGTTTGTGTGATAGTTATGTTTCTGGCTATCAGCATGGTAACAAGTTTCTCTTGCTTTTCTTTTTGCTTTATTATTAGCACAGTGCCAACTACTCTCAACCATTTATGAACATTGACTTGCAGGAGCTTTTGCCAGGCTATTGGCAGGGCACACACTTATGAATACCTCAATAAATTGATTTTAAAAATCAATAAATCAGTGAATATATAGAGCTTCCAATAGCTCTGCAAGAGACAGGCAAGTTATCAGCTGTGGAGTTAAGTCATTCATATTTAAGAATCTAAGACTGAAGTTTTTCTTTCTTCCAGCAGGCTTTATCAACAGTTTACATGCAGAAGGACAAATATCAAAAGCCACAGTACAGATTCTACAGAAATAAAAAAGTCAATATGATTGTTTGCTTCATTTTAATCTTACGAATGACCTTGAAAAGCAGCACTGTAAAGAGCAGGAAGTTTCCACCAATCCAGTTACTTTTTTCATCAGTGGAAATGTATCTAGAAAGGCTGACCCATCTCCTTCCAGCTTCCAGATTGGAGGTCGGTATAGCACAAGTCCAGAATGTTACTGTAAAATTAGAACTTACAAAACCTTACTCCTGAAAAAACATAGATTCCTCTGTATTTCGAGACAGCTCTGTGGACTTTCCTTTCATAAGGGAAGAATGGAGTGACTTCTTCCACTGCTGTAGTATAAGAGCATTTTATTAATGGTGCACAGGAAAAGCTGGCCCGATAAACTAACACCTTGAACTGCAGCCTCTAAGCTAGTTTCCCAGAAGTCTCCACCAGATGAAGTGTTAAAGGAGTTCTGTAGTTGCTGGCACACTTCACTGGCCTTTCTCTCCAACACAACCTATTCCAAGAGCAGAACATTTACACTATAGAAGAGATGACACCAATGTAGTAAGTGATGGGACAAGATGACAGATCTCTTCACTTCAGTTCAAATGAGCTGAGGAAGGGAAGGGTGCCAGGTGTCATCTTTCCAAGACAAGTGAAATAGGATTCCAGCTGAAAAGGTCAATTTATATGCTAAAGTAAGAAAATAACCCTGCCCTCCCCTCCACCTCACCTTTTTTTTTTAAATGGAATTTAAGTGGAACCACCTACATTCATGTTCTGCTTGGCATTCTCCATAGTGAGAGTGACACTCCGTGCTCTATCACTGAAGCAGCAGAGCCAGCTATAGCTTTGAGGAGTACTCCCTGAAGTGGCAGTTTTGCTTATTAATCAGGAAGGAAATCAACAGTTTAGAATGACCAATACTTGCAAGACAGTGTTTTTAAAAGATAGTATTGCCTCACATGTTAGCCTGCTTAGAGTTTTCCAACTCAGTTCCAAAAGTTTTGTAGGCTACTTTCAGCTCACAGTTTCTGATATAGAAAATCTCTCATTACATAGAAATGAGGAGAGAGGAAAAAGTCTTAAGAGATTACATTTAAATTAAATTTACACCATTATGAAATTAGTGTTAGTTTGCTTTAAAAAAAGATAGAAAACAGTTACTGAAGGATCTCTATGATCCTCTCAGATATTACTCAAGAGCTGTAACTTACTAGCTTCACTCACAGAGTTCCATAAGAAATGCTAACTATTGGATAAATTGCAGGCCCATTCACTAATGTTTAGCTTATTCTGACCATTTACCAACCTTGACTGTCAGACTAATATGCAGTTACCCCAATAACTATAGACATTTGGCCAACTGTAGAGAAGTTGGGGCTCTGACAAAAAGATGTGCATAGAGAGAAGCCCTGTCCCCAGTTACTCATATCTTCATGTTGCTGTAATTACTGTGTGACCATGTGTATTACTATAGAACTTCACAATTAGATTTTGTATTTGACAAAGCACGACAAAGTTCTGGAGACCTTTAAAATTATATCACTTTATGATCAAACCTGCCTCTCATTATTATGTTCAAAATCTGTCTTTTAGACCCAAAGAATAGTAATTTCTGTCCATGACAGGAGTGCCAAGTTCAGGGCTCATCCTCTGTCAGGCAAGAATTCCACTTACTATGCACACCATTAGAAGTTTCTGGAATTTTTCTTTCACCTCTCCCTGTCTTACAACTATCACAACACAGAGCAACCTTCTAGTCCAGTATTTGCTTCTCTAGATTATCTGTAGCAGTTTTTAAACAGAAAATTTCTCCTGTAAGGAATCCAATTTTTCCAGATTCTTACATCTCTGACTGCAGATGAGCATAAGCTTTTGCATTCCTGTTTCCAGAGAAATTTTAACACTATGAGACTATGAAGAAAGTAAGCCTAGAACACAGACTAATCTTTAAATAATTAGTCTTGTTTAGATTAGGGAAGAGATTTTATCTCCTGTGATTTTTTCCTTTTAACATGCTGAACTTCTGCAGTTTAGTTCTATTGGTCAAGACCATGCAACGTAGTATTTTTCTGTCCATTTGGATTTTTATATTATTTTTACAAAGAATGAATAGGTTACACTTACTAGTTCTTGAGCAATAGGCTCTGGGTACCAAGCCTAATATAGTTGTGGTTGACTGCTATAGATACAGTTGCCACACAACAAACAAATTGGGACTTTACACCCACGGCATAATAAATGAGTTGTAGTTACAGTAACTGGCAGGTGCTAAAGAGGCTGGTTGGGAAGATATGACAGGTAGCTTTTCATGAGTCAGCAGGCAGTAACTTCCTGATTCTTTAAGCCAGTGAAGGCTACAAAGACAGTCTATGTTACTAGAAGCCAGAGTTTATTAAAACTATAAGCAGTAAAAATGGGTAAGACAAAGCCTTATTCCATATTTTGGACAAAAAAAACCAGCAACATATCACAAAAGTTACTTTTTTAACCCTGTATCAGTGGTAGAGTAGCTACATGAAATTCTTTTTAGCAAACTTAGAAAGTTAAGGAAATAAAAAGATAGAAAGAATGTTGGCCTAAATCAACTTATCCCCTATTCATAAGGATTGTATTATGAATACAGTACTATCTTCTACTTCCACATATTAAGTTATTCTGTATTAGAATAGTTGGGAGAGCTTCAACCAGACTCAAAAGGTACAAAAGCTCTGAATCAGCAAGAATATCCTGATTTCCATTTCATTCTCTTGTTTCCCCTCATCTGCTTGAAAGTCATCTGACAGAAGAAAGCCCTTTCTACTAGTTTTACTAGATTTTTTTTACACTGTTTCTCTGCCCTCTCTACATTCTACCATCTGCTCCAAAAATTTTTCTTTCTTATTTATCTTCCATTTCTGTTTCTGCCCTGCTGTGGGGTTGGTATCCATCTTACTGTCTCATTACAGGAAGATCATGTTCTGTGTTTCCTTATGAGAAGAAAGGACTGTGGTTTTGATACAAATCTTTACATCACACTTGGCAGTAAATACGCTCTAGGTCACTCAACAGGTTTGGGTTTGAACTCTAAAATAACTCAATGCAATATTCCAGTAAAGATTCTCCATGAATTTTAAAGAAGCTGGTGTTTCAGCCATCTGAGCCTGGTAGTGCTTTCATAATAGAGTACAAGAAGTTCAATGCAATACAACTGAATTTAGCACAATACATTACTTTTTATCCACTACTAAAGGTGAAGTTGCTACAGAAGAGACCTGAAACCTTGGTTCCTGCCTCATTCCCCTATTCATTATTCAGAAAACTGATTTTAATACAAACTGAATCTGGAAAAGTTACAGCTTGATATGTTAACTATGGGAGAAAAGGGAAAAAAGAGGGAATCTTGTTCTAACACCTTCATTTATAGCCCAAAAGTACCTACTGATGGAGGTCTTGCTGTCTGAAACTACAGTCAGTGCAACTGGCTTAAAGTGGTATGCCATGAAGGGGAGGCGCTTGCTTGCTTTCAAACAGATTAGTTTAAAGCATTATTTGAAATAGTTACTTTGGATGTCTAAATTTTTTTAACTAACTCAAAGGAAACCAGAAAATGGAAATGTTTATCTGAAGACTTAAACACTGGAAATGCAGACCACAGTACCTCAACTTGCGCTCACATACTGAAGCATCCTAAAAGGCTTCAGAACTTGGTCATTGTTGGTTTATCTATTTTGTTGTGAAGAGCCAGGACAAGGTCCTAAGTATTAAAAAATTTAATGATCTCCTGCAGATATATGTGGGAAGGTTGCTATTAATTTCAGTTAATACAAGACACTGAGATATATATACTTAGAGATGTCAGATGTCAATAACATGTCTTTTGGCAAGTGTAAAGGAACTCCTAGAAGAGACAATTCCACAGTAGGCTGGGCCTACCATAACACCACGTGGATTAATAGGGCCCATAAATGAGCAAATCACAGCAAAGCTTGATCGAGTCTTTACACATCCAGTACTGCTCCACATGCATCTTCAGATTTTAAGAATCCTACAAGATGCAGTAAACTGTTGGATTTCTATATACTTTTTTTCTTTTTAAGCAAAGATTCTTTTAGAGACACATGAAGTGTCATTGCTTTACTGAGTAGTTCAGTATCATATCCAGCTTCAGAACTATTAAGGTGTGTTTTTTTTCAAGAAAATGTCAATTATCTCATGCAGACCCCTAGACACATTATCCTGCCTTTTCCAATATTCAGAGACTTTCCTTATCTCCAAATTCTGAGAGCATACTGGAAGAAATTCAAAGTTGCTGTTTTCCTTATGAAGAAAAGATTTTTCCTCAGTAATAGCTGAAGATGAATAGAAAGCAGTGTTAGAGGCCTGACTCTGCAGAAAGCTGTGTTTTCTCACTACAGTTTATCTAGAAAAAGGTTTATACAATTACAAATCTGTATTGTCCCCAATAATACAGAAAAACAGTTATTTTCAGAATTCATCTGGAGCATACCCAATGTTTTCAAATGAGTAGATAATATCCCACAGTCATACAAAGTTCACTAAATAGATTACTTCCATGGATTTGACCAACTGCTTCATTGCAGAAATGGTAATTATGTATTTGTTGATATTTTTAAGACTCTCTGTGGTTACTACTTTTAATTTTCTCACACTTTTGGTCTATAGCTTGAAACTAGCCACTCTGCTTTCTGTAAACAACCTGCAAAGCAAATACAGAAGGCAACTAAATTGGGACTGTTTGCTTTGTACTGTTTGCTGTTCTGCCGCTCCCAACCTTCAACACAGAATGTCAACACTCACACAAAAGTGGTTTCAGAACAAATCATACAAATGCATGCAGACACATAGAAACCAGTGGCCATCATTCAATTCCCCTCAATTCTTCTTTGGCAGGATCATTAAAACAATATTTAGTAAACATACCCTTTTTAATCAGCTGATTTAACACACTGTTGTGTGTTTACAGGAGCAGTTGCACATTACGTCACTGGAAGTCCTACGTCGCCCATAACCAAAAGTCCAGAGATGAGACACTCCATCAAGTTATTTTTGCCAAAAAGCAACAGGCTTTAAACAAATGTTTCTTCTTTACAGAATTAGTTCCCATTACCAGAGAGGTTAGAGTCTTTTGTCAGAAGTACAAATACCTGTGACAACTTCACTTTTATAGATTGGGCAGGATCATTTCAGTGCTAGCCAAAGGAGGATAAAGTGAAGTGCTGATGATAATCTTTCAAAAATTCAGAAACTATTTTCAGGAAAGTACAGAACTTGTATTCATTTTACATTAATTTAGGTGTACTACATCTTTGATCCTACAATTGCTCTCTCAAAAGCTCAACTAGAAAATGAAATAGAATGCATCTGACGACTTCTAGTAATATATATGATTAAAAATAGTGAAGGAGAACTTGACTCTTCATAATGGAACTCATCCAGAAAATTGGTTTAGGTTAGAATTGCTGTCAAACACCAGGACCCCTCATACGAATATTCCATTGCAGAAATATTTCAACACTCATCTCGGTACTAAAAATAAAGCTACACATTTTTTCATACTTATTATAGAATTATGCAATTTTTAAAAAATACATAGGCAGAAATAGATTCACAAAAGTAAAAAAGGTGATTATGTCAAACATTATAAGTGTCTTGAGAAATTATATAGCTTAAAGGAATCTAACCACTTCCATCTATGCATAAGAGCACACCCTACTTTTTCCAATACTTCACCTCACACTAGTTTGGTGAACTGCCAACAGGAAAACAAAAATTAAAGTTTATATTCTGAAATAATTTTAAGTAGTGAGATTTCACTTACCCAATTCTTTAGAAACTGGAGAATCAGCTGATATGTCCCCAATCTTTGCAAGGTTATCATAATACGCTCTTCCAGCCACTACCATAGCTGGAGGGAGGTGGGGGAAGGAGTAGTGAGGAAAAAAAGATGAAAAAGAAAAAGAGAAAATGAAACTATTTTCCATTTGTATTAACCTATGATTCTATGAATTCTTGCAATCTAGGGCACACAGTAAGAGGGGTATTTTGGCAATAAGAAAACCCTGCTATCAGGGAATTCAAAGTGAAACAATGGAAGACTTGATACATTCGATACAGCCACTCCTGAAAATTGACATTATGGACAACACCGTACAGACATCATATAATGCAATGACAAATATGATTCCTTGGCAAAGCAATGCATAGAAATCGGAGGATCCCACTTTAAACACCAACTTTTCCACTTCACAGAAATTTTAGGCCTGAAATGCTAAAACTTCAAAAATGAAGTCTCTGATGTTCAGGTTATGGAGATAACTCATTTGACTGCCCCCCCAGTTTTCAATATACCATCAATATTCTTGACATTATTATAATTTACTTTGTCCAGCAACTTAGTGACTTTCAGTGCTGGAAGATCTCTGGTTTCTTGGACAGACACAGAAAGTTGCCATTTATATCCACAAGTTCTGCACAGAGTCGTTTTGATACTCTGGGAAAGTGCTTACTTTTATCTTTGCCACTGAACTCAGAATGGCAGAGAAATTTGTATTCCAAATACTTTCAGCAATAAATATCTCAGGCAACGGGTGCACATGCAGTTTAAGGAAAAACCTGAAGATTTAACATTCCCAAACAAAAAGACAGGCCCTAGTTAACACTTGGATGCTCATCATCCCCCTGCCCCCCCATCCCCAGGGCATCTCCCCACCTTTTATTGTTTCTAGTTCAATTCCAGTTTTACAGGCACCAATAAGCTATATATAATATATTACTGAGGTTTTGGTTAGTCTCAGTTAATCATCTCCTGGTTATTGCTGATTTAAACAGCAAAGGCAGTTTTGCTAGAATGAACACGGAAACATCAAGATTCAAACTGTGGGGAGGCCAAATGCAAGAAACATATTACATAAGTAGATTTACAATGGTTGTCTTGCATCTTCATAATATCTAAAACTGATCTGCACACCACAAAGAAAAGAAATAACAGGGAGAAACTGGCAAGCTTTTATTGTGAGAGGCAGCAAGAGTTTGTTGAAGCAAATATTCTTTATTTTTTTGCACTACTAGTTTTTAAATTAGCCTAAAGTGGAAACCAAGCAGACTCTCGCTGTTGACTTTAGCATACTTTTTTCCTGAGAGGAATATAATTGGCATCTGCCACATACAGTGTTTAGGTCTGAATTTTATAGTTTTTACTAGCAAAAGGTGACATCTTTGGTTACCTAACAGCATAGTCACTGGGAAGCCTGAAACTCTTCCAAAAGAAACAAAGATTCTTTTTGAGGGTCTGTTGCTTTAGACAAGAGTAATTTCTGTCTAAGCTGTATGGGTGCTCTCTATTCAAACTTTCCAAACTTGGGAAGTGGTGCTACTGATGGAGCAGTATGTCACTTGTACACAAAGATTTTCTACCATTTCTTAAGACAGGCTCAAGTCAATTTTTTTTATCATAATACAGGCACTAAAAAGGGAAGAAAAATTATGATTTCTCCTGTGCTAATCCAGGTCACCCTAATATCCATAATCTCTTCACCAATACCATGGCTACTAAACTACTCTGCAGAAAAGGAATTTTGACCTTTTATCCTCAAAATGGAAAAAATATATTGTGAACCTATCCAAAGTTCTTGTGTTATATTCTTTTCTGACTCGTTTGGAAAGCTGCAAAGTATTTGTTTAGCAACAGAGTTGTTTAGTCCTTGTTATAGATCTATTTATACCACTCAAAACTTCTGCAGAAATTATTGACAATTTATGAAAGTCCAAACTTTAGTTTCAACAATGTTTTCAACATTGAAAACCTTTATTCATTTGAAATTAAGCATTCATGATAGAAATGCTTTATCAGCCAGTTTTAAAAAGGCAAACTTGCTAGAACACAATATCCAGCAGCCTCTCCAGTGCTGCTGTGCACAGTTATTTTGTGAATTACTGATGACAAACTGAATTGAAGGAGAGGAGGCACAATATAACATATCAACGGTAAAGTAAGTGAAAAGCAGAATCCTTGGAACTCGGTATAAAAGTCTGAGATGAACACAAAATGCTTGTTATTACTTCTGTTACTACTTACAATCACTAAGACTAGGTATGAGGTAACCACCATGGTAATCCATCAGGTTAGGCATTACTGCAAATAAATCAACATTACCCTGTTTTCATCTCCAGCAGGCTTTAGTTTTGCTATTTTCTCAAGCCTGGCCTAAAATTTGCATGAAGAGAGATTTCAATGTCTGTTTGGCTACGCCGTAGCCAAACAGCATTTCTCAGAGGACTAGATTACATGTACGGGAAGGAAGTGCCACAAACTTGAAGGAGGCAAAATTAGAGAGATTCTACAGTGCTTTAATATGTTATCAAGTAGCTCAACAGGTCTGCAGAGCTAAAATGTAGCAAGCCCTACCAGGCCTACAACATAAGTTTTTTGAATCTAGGGCCCAAGCCTTGGAAACTCACTCTTAGACAGTTTCTGTGAAGTCAATAATAAAGGTAAACAACTACATTATAAAAGTTGGAGAGATTCAAATGTATTCATTCCAATTTTGATTCCATTAAAAAAATACCATCAGATGTAGTATGGACAAGAAAAAAAAAATTAATCCACTCTTGCAACTCCCATTCAAGTTGTTCACATGGTGGTTTAGGTAGTGATGTGCATAGGACAGATCTAAGAGTGTGAGATATCTTTGGAAGATACTCCCATTAAAAAAACCGCTAGAACATCTAGTTTATATAACTTTGGGGTTTCTCCATTTATATTATTATTCAATGTGAGTTATTTACACTTCATGTTCAGTTTATTTTGCAGTTTATGTTAGCCCTATGCCTAAATGTTTGAGATGTAACTTCTGCATTAAAAAAAAAAGGAAGAAAAAAAAAAGAGAGGAGAAGGTGCATCTCTTTAGGTGTCTGTGCTTTTTTGGTTTTGTGGCTTTTTTTCTCCTGATTAAACACATTCAAAGTTCAACTTGGAAATTAAGCTTATACACAATCCTCATATCCAATATGTATATTTATTTACATGAAAGTTAAACATTCTTTATAAAATTAGCACCTAGAAGACTTACCATTAACAGCTTTTTCATAACTCTTCCCCAGATTTATTAAATTCCTCAGTCCTGGATTGAACTGTTCCATAACATTCTAGTGCACAGAAAACAAAATTTGTGTCATAACCAAGGCAATTCAACAGCATATGAAAATATTTATCTGTGTCACTTATGTCTAGTTTTTTGTTTCATTTGTACAGAATAAATCTGAAAAGTCTGTGGATGGATGAAAAGTAGAGGATGTGGGAGGAAGAGGAGAGCAAAGGATGGAAGAGAGAAGAAACTGAGCACTTAAGGTCAAACAGAAGAAAAAAAGGTAAGTTATTTCAACAGGCATGAAAAGGAATCTGACTGTTTATAACAGAAAAGGATGTAAAGTATGTGATCAAAGTTTACACAGATCCTTCTTTTACAGTAAGTGAAGGTGAAGTAGGAATGAGAAAAACCTTTATCCAGCAATTTTAGAAATACAAACAATAAAAGGAACTTTCTGAGAACAGTTCAAGATTTGAGTTTTTTTCCTTGCTTTTGCTAAAAAACAAACAAACAAAAGAAAAACAAACTGGGAAAGGGAAAAAGGAAAAGAAATTCACCAGATACCTGATCTGAGGAAGATTAAGCACATTCTTCCTCTTTCCTAAGTTACAGATAATATTTAGGAAAATTAGTTGTGGGCTTTTTTGTTGGGGCTTTTGTTTGAACAAGCTGCATTTTATTACCTGAAGCTGTAGTTCTTTCAGAAAGAAAATGAAAATTATGACCTTATTTAAATAGAGAAGAAAAAAAATACACTGCAGCTGCTTTGGCTGTTAAATACAATTACTGGCTGAAACAACCAGAATCTGAAATCCAGCAGTTCTAAGAGTGACTGCTCTCATACCTAGCAAATTCTGTAAACTGATGAAGTGGTAGAAATCATGACTGGCAGTTTGATAGTGCAAGAAAAATAGCAACAGCATTAAACGGAAAAGTTTCAAGTCTTTGCAAAAAGTAGAAAATAAGTTAAGCCATGAAGCATGAATTCAAATTTGATTTTGCCCAAAGTTGAGGTGTGAAAAAGAAAGGAGAGGAAGGTTTTGCCTACTCCAAAAAGGAAAGTCAAACACAAGGTTTTAGTTGTCTCTACTCATAGGAAAGCTTCAGACTTCTTCCTTCTGGTTAGACAATAACTCTCTTCCCTCCCCACCAAATCAACATTCAAAAACTCCTTTTATATTGTTAACAGCACTGAAAAAAACCCCAAACTGACATGCTGATATAAATACAGTAGTAATTCCCTCCTTAGAATCATGCCCTTTAAGATGTCTCAAGCACACGTAGCATAAATAACCGTATTCCAAAATATTGGATGTTGCAATTAACTTTTGAAGTCTGAAAAAGACTCTGAAAGAGAGCCTTCTGAGCTTCACTTATGTGGTGGCTTCTTGGTTTATTGAGGTAGAATCACCCTCTGAATTAAAGACACAGCATGTTTGTGTAGCAATCTCCCCTACATGTATGTAAGGAACTACCTCTGACCATTGTAGAATTTGCCATATATGCCTTGTCATTTAATAGTCATGTAACCACAATGTTCTAATCCTTTCTAGCTTCCATAAAAAAAATATTTCATATAACACCAGTTGCTAAGTCTCAGAACAATTTGGTAATTACAGAATCACAGAATCTTAGGGGTTGGAACAGATCTTGTAAGATCATCCAGTTCAACCCCCCTGCCAGAGCAGGGCCACCTAGAGTAGGTCACAGGAACTCATACAGGTGGGGTTTGAATGTCCCCAGAGAAGGAGGCTCCACAACCCATCCGGGCAGCCTGTTCCAGTGCTCCCTCACTCTCACAGTGAAGAAATCCTTGTTTTTCTTTGGAATCTCTTATGTTCCAATTAATTAATATTTTCTTTAAAAATCATTTTAATACAAGCCCCATGTTTCAGGGAAAATCTTACAAACGTGTGCATATTCTAAACCTTCTTTTCCACTAATCTTCCTAACAAAACAAAACTACAGCCATGACATTATTCTCTAAAATTTTCTCATTATGAAAAGGAGATTGTGAGGTACCCGAGGACATGATTCTGTTATTCTCACAATGACACAATTCACATCTTTCTAGATACTGTTCACACAGCAGAACTTTTAGGTTCTAGGAATTCAAAACAGATGCTTTCTGTTTACCAGACACAAGTGAAATAATGTCAAGCTTTTGTCTGTTCTACTACTAAAAGAATGAAAATATTTATATTTAGTACATACATTAACCCAGAAAGAACAGGAATAACACCACATTTATTGTATTTTCAGGCACGGTTGTTCAGACAGACCTTCAAATATAGTATTATGCCTGAACTCCAGTCAATTTAAAAAGTGAGGAATTAACTCCAGATTTCGCCAATAATACTTGAACAATCACATTGAGTAAAAAAATACAGATATTGAAAAAAGAAGGAAAGATATAAATCTATTAAGTTCTGATACTCGTAGATATATAAGACACCAAAACCAGACACAGAACAACAATATCTAGCCTAAGTGCCTCTATTTGTATAAATTAAATGCAACTGACATTGTTTGCTGGTCTATACCATTAAAGTTTTACCTACCCAAACACAATCACTGCAAGCAAACTACCTATTGTCCCCAGGCCCTTGATTTGTGTTAACTCACAAACCACTTCTATAAATCATTTGGCAACGTGTGTTTCATATTGGACCAAAAACATTAAGGTCTATTCTAATGGTATGGATTTTCAAGCTCTAGTGTCTGGGAACATCCCTCCTCAAAAGATGTTGGTGCTGTGCCTCTTCCCTCCCCGTAGCTGAGGCACTGCGACTGCAAGGCTTTTATTCCAAGGTTTAAGTTGTCTCTTCCCTTTCTCACTTTTTGCCATTTCTTTCTAGCAGTGTGTTGAAAACTACGTCTACTGGCATATATGGAGTCAGTGAACCATAAGAAAAAAATAGGTGACTTTGGGAATTGTATTAGGATACAGAGTCCTGTATTCAAATGATACTGGGGAAAAGGCATACATGACACAGAAGTCACATGTATCCATGGCAGGAAAGAATGCCATTGTCACCTTGAATTGCCACCCTGTACTGAAAACAAGTTTCTTGAAAGACAGATATAGACCACATTGTGGAAACACTACAGGTCCTCTGAAACACAAAGAACTCTGAGGAAGAGCTCCAGTACAGCACATCTGCTCAATGTATATGTAAAACTGCTGGGAAAGATGGAGAAACAATTTCTAGCTCAGTGCCTGCAACAGCTGGAAGGCATACAACTAATGGATCTTTTCTCTATTAGACCAAGAAGTCTTTGCAAGTTTTGCAGTCTTTGCACTGCCACGGTGGTTGATTGTTAGCAGAAGTGTCTGTACGAGGCTCTGCACGTGGACACCCAACAAGCAGCAAAAACCTTTGCAATGGAAATTCCCCTTTAGAACCGAATTGGTTTAACACAGAGTAAGGTTAGCTGATCCTCACAGCACTGGGCAAGGCTCATCTGCATTCCTACTAAAGATTTGTGTTTGATAGAAAGACTTAGCTTCACTCACACTCCCCCATTAGGTCTTCAAAATGATCTAATGTAATAATTCTTAGATTACTTTTTTTACTTTCTACCAAAGACTAGATTCTCAAAGCAAACAAAAACAAGGCTGTGCTTCTAGTGCTCTTTTTATACAGTTAACCACAGCTGCTGTCTTTGAAGTACTATGCAGGAAGAAATATCTACATCACTTTTTCAAAAAAGGAAACTGTCACTGGCAACTCCTTATTTAGAATCAGTATAAATTGGATAAAGCCAAGACATTTCAGATCAGTTAAAATTGTTGTATTATTTTGTTCAGCTTCAGAAGGGAGACACTCAGAAATCAATCTGTATGGCATTTTTTTTCTTCTTCTTACAGTTAATGGCTTTTCTTACTTTCAGTCAAAGGAATAAGTCATGAAAATGATCGAAACACCAGTTCAAGACTGCAACTCGTACATTTAAGCAGCATCTCAAAACTTTTACAAAAGCAGTGATAGAGGAACAAAGGAGAATTTCTGATCAAGAGAACCACTAATTAAACTTTTGTCTTAGTCCCAACAGACAAAGTAAGAAAAACCTGGGAATAAAAGATGTTCATGACACATTCTTTGCCTGTACAGTGAGGGATACAAACTCGGCCTCCTAATTGTCAGTCTGGTGTCCTATATTCCAGTGACACACTACCTCTCATGAACAGCATAATTAACTAGAGGAGAGGAGGAGGCACATGATCGGATCTTACAGCTTTCTATTATTTAGGATGAATGGAATAAAGGGAAACACTTGCAAAACAGTCAGCTGGAAACATCTTTTTATGCAGAGAAAGTTAAGAGTTGGCAAAAGTGATCTTCCAAGAAAAAGCAGAAGAGAAACCAATTCTGGTCATTCTTTGAATCATTAAATCCTCACACAATGCGGTACAAGAGGTGCTATGAAACCTCTTCACATGAAACCACTGAGAGTTAAGCAGCCTGGTAGGAAGCAGCTGAGTGAAGAGGAACAAGCCTTGTATTTCCACTTGTGTATAGGTATTATATGTTCCGCATTTCCCGACAGTCATTTAAATAACGCTAATCTTCAAAACAAATGACAACCATTGTAAAAGTGCCTTCCTGTAAATGCTCAACTTTGCTTTTTACTTAAAGACACACCTCGCAGAACAATAGCTCAGCAGGTATGAACACAACTAAACAATGCATAGACTCCCTGTAGTTTCAAGTTTACATCCTGCAGTGGATAACAATGTATTTGGGTAGAAGTCTGAAATCACAAAATAGCACCTTATAGAATAGTTTCAATTGTTATCCCTCAGTTTGGAAAACATCAAAATTAAGATCTTTCGTGGTACTATAGTATGGCAGAGAGGATTCTGAAAGCTGTATAGAGAGTAAATCATACTGTGCTCTGCTATACTTGCAGCCTTTTGTACATTATTGCATTTCCTCCTTTAGCTTTTGAAGTCTACAGTGCAGTTTTCAGAGGGGCACGATTAAGCCTTCAACACATCTCACATTAAGTTGTGAATTGGCTTCATATTGGTTTAAAATAGGTTTAATAGAATGAGGAAAAAATGAGGATGCCAGTGTTTACTCAAAAAGACTAATTCTTATGACTAACTATTACTCAGCTTGATGGAACATTTCTTGAACAAGAGAAGCATTAATACACCACCCATCAGTGTGTTTCAAATGTAAACTTTTTCAGTTTATGAATACAGGACCTAGGATAGACTGTAAGTGGGCATAGCTAAGGTCACTAGAGATCATTTGCACAAAGATAAAATTGGACTTCACACATATACAAACTTCCAAAGGCAGATACATGTCATGCAAAACAACAGCTTTACTGTAACATGGGACTATAGGTGAGTTTTAGTTTCTGTAACGTCTGATAATTTAGTTACTGGTCTTTTTAAGCTATGGAAACATGGAATTTAGGACTCTAAAGTAAATTTATCAGATATATTCCCATAATAACACGATACAGCCTAATAAAATAATTCTACATGCCCCTGTAAAAAACACATGCCCCTCAGGAGAACACAGCACTCCCTCAAACAAAGTTGGACTGGTTGTGGTTTGTGGTTTTTTGGGGGGAGGTGGGGTGTGTGTTTTCATTTTTTTCTTAAATTACACTTCGAATGACAACCAAAATTTCTGGGTTAAGGTTTACTTGTATAAAGATAAACAGAACTTTAAACCACCAGATTTCCAACTCCAATGAATTACAGCTATCATACTGTTATCAAGAGCTCTGGAAACCTCAAACCACAGGAGTAATACGTGAGCTGCTGGCCAGCCCTCAGACCATACAGAGGGACAGGTCTGTAACTCAGTGCTTTCCTGTTTTGTCCCCTTTCCCCTGCACTGTGTGTATCAGAGCTTGGATGCCAAGTAGTTTTCACCCCTACACAGCAGATACAAATGAAATCATATGAACTCTGGCAACACATCAAGATGTAACAGCTTTCCTGGGGTTATGGATTGCCCTGGTCAGTGTGCTAGAGGGGTCCCCTGATGTCCCCTCCAGGCTGGCACGCTGCTGCAGGGTTCCGAGGGCAGGGCAGTATCATACCAGTGAACCTCTCAGCAATTCCTTGGCCAAAGGGAGGCTGTGGCCCTCTTTAGTCATAGGCTCCCACACCCTTAGGCTTCATTTTGCACGTGCCATTCCTCTCATGCACTAAAGGGATTCTTCAGGTATTACATAAAGAATAAATGCCAGCCTTGGTTTTTGTGTGCACACATGCATGTATTTGTTGATTATGTTGTTTATTTAGTCAGGTTAGCTAAAAAACGTTGAGGCATTCACTTTCCAACATCGCTGCCAACAAAAAGGATGAATAAGATAAAAATACAAGGGCCTAACTTAGCCACCTGATCACTCCTGTAAGTATGTTTTGAAGCTTTGTATAACACAGGTTACGATGTATTTAATAAATCCCAGGGATTAGCACTGTAAGAAAATAATAACAAAAACAACAAACTAGCAAAGCATTCAATTTCATTTTCTATTGTTTTTCCAGGTCACCCAAAAGTTGTTTGGGTGTTTTTTTCAGAAATCAAAAGCCTGTGTTTGGTCCTGCAGCACACAGATGCCATCACTATACCATGCTGAATTGGTTTCCCCAGACCAAGCCTTCCTGGTAGGAGAAACAAACACTGCTCCTGATTTTATCAATACCAGCACGGTGTTAGGCATTGTATTGCTAGGATGGCACACAACAAGAGAAGAAGTTACATGAGCATTATTAAACAGAGCTTGTTAACTGTGCAGACTAAAGCACAGCACCAAGAGGTGTTCCTTTGTTTTAGATGAGGGAGCTGTTGATTACAGTCACAGCAAATGCTGACTACTGAGACTACTGTTCTCTGCCCTTAGGAAGTAAAGGGCTACTTTCAAGACTTTAACTTTGATACAGAAATAATTACTTTAAAAGTAGACCCAGAATCCACTCTCTGTCTGAAGCAGCCTTTACACCTTATCTGGATAAAGTTTCAATTTTTAATGAGGGCAAGGCAGCAGGGTTTCCAAGCCTGTGAGTACTAGCTATGTGATGCAACATACTAGACCTCTCAAAATATCCACTTAGATGACATTTCATCACACTGTCAACATTAACTTCACCTTACTGTGCTTTTTGCTACTTGTTTTAGTCTTACATAATACCTTTGAATTAGTTTAAAAATAAAGCAAAACAGCAGGATTTCCCAGTAAATAAGAGCTCAATAACATGTAAGATTTTGTTTATCTAGATGTCTGTCACTCCTTTAAAACTTTTATAATATCCATTAAAACACATGAGAGTTTCTTCCCTCTCTGCTGTAAAACTATTTTAGCTACACTCTGGAAGTCAATAGACAGGCTAGGACATTCCTTTGTCGGCACAGCCCCGAACAGTCAACTTCCCAGGTTTCTCTTCTGTGAGCCTGTATTTACAGGCTGCTCCCTGAGAAAGAGGAACTTATGTTTGCTTATGGCCTTGCCGTGAATGTAACTGATATCAAAAAGCACTAGACCATTTAAGGTGACCTGCACCGATTCTAGAGGACTAAACTTACAGCCAAGTAATGTCTCTTTTTTTTCCCCCCCCCTTCAGTAGTTTTGCATTAAATTGTTACCTAATTCAAAAGAAAGTAAACAGCAAATACAACGTGACACCAATATAACTGGACTACTTGAAGGAATGAAGTTGACTTAAATGTGTCGAAGAACCACGAAACTTACAGCAAAATACTCCAGTAAATGTTTTTAGAGTCCTTTAAATGGTAACAACAACAACTTCAGAAATATGAAAACATTCGATAGTAAACCAGTAAGATTTACTAAATAGCAAAACTACCCCCCAGACAGCTTTTCTTTGGGCTCAAAGCTGCAAATGCATTGCAGCTGTGTTCATTTGCATGATTAAATGCATTTGCAAATTTAAGTGCTTCCTCTAGTACAACACACTGTACAGAGTGAAGATTACGGATCCAACAAGGCCATTGCTTAACTGGGAATTCTTATGGGTTTTTTTTCCAATTAAAAATCGTGCGTTTTTGAAGTGTCCAAGTTTCTAAACAGAAAACGTTCAAAACGAGTGTCTAGGGAGCATATGCAAAATATTTTTAACTCTACAAATAACTTAGCACTTTGGAAAGTTTAAAAAGTCCACTCGACACAAACTGGACCACAGTCAGTGCTTTAAGGCAGTACTAGGGTGTACAACCATCAATCTGATTATCAGCTCAGAACGCAGGCAAGCAACCTAACTCAGCGTTAAGCCATTTTTAGGTTGTGGCTCATACCCTGGGACCACAAGCACCAAGATCTCGAAACCACCTTATCACTAAACACGCTGAGGGAATTATGGCTCACTAGAAAACTAAGCCTGCTAGAGAGGCAGAAACCAGTCCCAAAGCCCGCCGTGTCCCGGGGCTGTCGCTCCCCGCTGTAACGCGGTGCAACCCGCGCGGCCGGGCGCGCCCGAGGGGCTGCGGCGGAGCGGCCGCCGGCGGGGGCTCAGCCGGCGCGGGCAGCCAAGCCTCCCCGCTGCCTCTGCCCCGGTTTGGTCTTTGTCACCCTGCGACAGGCAAGATCGCTCACCAGGGAGAGAAAGAAGGAAATGAAATGAAATGAAAGTTTTCTCCCTTTCCACGTGAGGAGCCGCGGCTGCCCGGAGCCCTCCCGCCGGCCCCGCCTGTGGAGAGGCGGCCAACAGCCCCCGCCTCGGCCCCTCGCTGCCGGCCAGCGGGGGCAAAGGTGGCCGCGTCTCCTCAGGCGAGGCGGCGGGCAGACGCCCGTCCCTCCCCGGCCCCCACTCACTTTGTAGGTGTTCTCGGTCAGCTTGTTAATTTCCTCGGGGTCCCGAGACATGGTGCCGGCGGGGAGGCGGTCTCTTCGAAGAGCTTGGTCCGCCGGGGAGCGCCGCGGCCCCGGCCCAGCGCCGGCACACCACAGTCGGCTTCTTCCTCCGCCGCTAAGAAACTGTCAAAAACTTGTGGAACCAGCTGGGCAGCGCCGGCGGGGCGGAGCCTGCGGGGCCGCGGCAGCCTGACGCGGCAGGACAGGCTGGGCGGGCGGCTGATCGCTTCGCTTCGCCTCGCCTCACCTCAGCCGAGAGGGCGGGCGGCCCGCGGCCCTGCTACCTGAGCTGCTGCCGCCCTCTTCGTCTGCGGCACCTCCTCCTCCTCCCCGCCCCCTCTCCGGGAGCCCCTGCCGGGCCTCTCCCTCGCGGCTCCGGCGCCCCGGCGGTCGCACCTCTGCGCAGTGCCCCGCTGCCGACGCCTAGCCTGGGGCTCTTCAGGGAGGCAGCTCCGCTGTGATCGACCAGCGGCAGTCGGATGTAAATTCTTCCTCCCAGCAATTAATGAGGGCTCTGTAAGAATGAGTTAGTCTTGTCGGAATCAACTGACGTAGCCCCAGTGGAGTTAGGCTGGAGATGGTCCCCTTTTCTCCCATCGACAGCAGCCCCGCATGAAGGAGAGATGTGGGGCGGTTCCTCAGGCAGGGCCTCTGAGGCAAGGACACAAATGTCTTTCTCCTGAAACCTGGTCCGGTGCACCCCCTGAGCGTTGTGCCACACGCTTAAGTTTTCTACTTCCTTTAAATATACACAATAAAACAGTGCTCTCAGTCATCTTTCTGCTGTGAAATGACTCACAAGGCCTTCAGAGGGTGGGAAGGAGGCAAGGAAGGCTCGGATAAGCTGTAAATTTTTGTGGACCATAAATTGCCTAGAGATTGTGAGATTAATTTAAAGTACCCTAGTTGGAATATCTTTCTGATAATGTAATGTCAGCATAATCTTGAAGGACTTTGTGAGAATTTCATAATCTTGGGTATGTAAAACTCAGGCACAGTGCTAAGTGTTGAATACTTGAGGTGTGATCAACATCCTTACACACTGGATATCCTGCTCGAGGTTGCTGTCTCTTCTATTCCCTCTCCCCCCCTTTATTGCAGCAATAAAATCATGGCAAGCATGCAACAAAAACTGGACTTGAAACAGAACTCTAGATGTTGTACTCTGGTGTGGGAGGACGTTGTTATCAGGTTTCAAGAGTTGTAAAAATGTTTTTATTCAAGCACGTGGAAGTGTTTATACCATTATAAATGCAATTTATCTTCTGGGAAAAATGTGGGCATTTAGTATCTTACCTACAATAGCAATAAAATGCTCTGAGTTTTATGAGGCTTCATACTCCCACATCTGATAATCATGTAATTAATTGTCTTTCTATAACAATAATTTAATTTATAATGTTATATTGTAGGTATAGTGAATTATTTACGTTCCCACTAAGTAGTTGTTTGTACATATAAACAGTTCTCTAGAATGTGATGTGTGACCATGGGATAGAGAATCATACTGTTCATTCCCAAGTCATTTGTCTGAAGAGTTTTTTACAGCTCCAGAAGCAAACTGTGCCTGGGTATTACCGCTTTGGTATTTCCATATGCCAATGCATAAAAAAGATATTCCTCCCTAACAGGCTGGCATTCAAATTTGAGGGTGCAGGTACCCAAAGGAAGATGAAAAGTATCTTCCCTTTGCTGACTCTTGCTAGAGTTACTGGGAGTATATTGTAGAGCATGGAGTGTATGATTCCCATTAAGAGCAAAGCATTTTGTTTTCCTTCCTCTGAATGTTGTGGAGCTCACCTAGGATGCAGTGTGTTTGTTTCCAGTTGGCATGCTAAATTCAGCCACAGTGAATGGCAACGTAAGTATTAAAGAGATGTGCATATAAGAAAGGAGCAATATAGATAAGTAATGCAGGCAGAGTTGTTTAAAAATGTTGTGATACTTAACATTGTGGGAATGCTTAGCTTTTCAAACTACACATTTCTAAAGGTCTTTCAACTGTGTACACAGATGTAATTGTTTTTATAGGTCTACTGAACTTCATATTCTTTTGTATTCTCGTTGACCTTTGGTATTAGTTTCTGCAGCCTTCATGTCCATACAATTTCTAGAGATTTTAGTACTGTGGACTATTGAAAGGAAAGGAAAAACTGAAATTAATAATACAGTTGTGAAGTAGTGTAGGGAAAAAAAAAAGTGGTTTTAAAAGAATACCTAAGAAAGAAATGAACCTAACAAGCAAGAATTCTTAATCTGGAGTAATGATTCATAGAATCATAGAATCATAGAATGGTAGGGGTTGGAAAGGACCTTTAGAGATCATCCAGTCCAACCCCCTGCAGAAGCAGGGTCACCTAGATCAGGTCACATAGGAACATGTCCAGGAGGGTCTTGAAGACCTCCAAAGAAGGAGATTCCACAACCCCTCTGGGCAGCCTGTGCCAGGGCTCCATCACCTGAACAGTGAAATAGTTTTTTCTTATGTTTAAGTGGAACTTTTTGTGTTCCAGCTTCATCCCATTACCCCTTGTCCTGTTACTATCTACTATAGAAAAGAGGGATGTCCCAACCTCCTGACACCCACCCTTTAGATATTTATAAATGTTAATAAGATCTCCCTTCAATCTCCTCTTCTCCAGACTAAACAGCCCCAGTTCCCGCAGCCTTTCTTTGTATAAACTGCTTCTGTGAAGTCATCTGTGTACAGATGAATGTAAAAATGCCAGTAAGTAATTGAGACAATGAAGGAAAAAATGTTAACAGATGCAAAAATGGGAGGACAACCTGTCTTAATTTTTTCCCAACTACCAACAGCAAGTTTTATTGTTGAAATTAGAATCCAATATGAAAACAATAGTGTGAAAATAATCTTTATATCTTTATTCATGTTTCCATTATTGTCATGGCTTTGTATTGTTTTTCCCAAATCTTGGGAATCCTACAAATGTCTACACCATTTGGAAGCATTTTCTGTGTTTTCTTTCTGTTGCAGTGTCAGAAATATTTTATATATTGACCATAATAATTACTATTGCTCTCTTCCAGTTTAAGTGATGTGTTTTACTGTGTGACTAAAAACTTGAAACTTGCCAGGCACATGGAATTCATAATTTATGAGTATCTAGACCTTTGCTATAAATCATAAATTTTCACATTCAAGCAGGAAAAAGACTGCTTGAGCTTGTAATACAAAAGAAAATATTTGATTCTCTTAATAGGGAAGTTTTGATCTTACACTGTGTTCAGATTAGCGTTATGTTCATGATTTAGCTGGAATCAATCCTGATGTGTGCAAACAACATGAATTTAGAACGGCTGAATGAGATCTCATTTTTACAGGTTACTTAGGGATGCTCTTACACTTAAACACGTTTGCAGTAGTCCTCTGGTAACACACCAAAGTGTTTTGTCTGATGAGAACAGAATAGTTAATAGCTTGCAAAACGGCAACCTTAATGAATGCATCTTTATACTCTGTTTTCTACCTACTACTGTAATATAATAAACATACCAATATGATTATTTTCATTTAAAAGTTTCTGGTTTATATTCATTAATCACGCTGGATTTTGGATACAGCAGTGTTTGAGTACTCAGGGTTGTCTGTTTCGGATTTATTTCTTAGAGAGTCTAAAGATCACTTGCTAACTTTGTTCTGGGGAGGAGTTCTGAGCAGGAATCTAGCTATATATATAGATAGTGTATATAGAAACTGTACATATAGTGTATATATACACACAATATATACTCTATATATAATATATATACACTAATCATATGTGCTGAACTGATTGGAACTGAAATTTATCTGATTACTTTTTCTGACACTTCAAATATTGTTTCATTGGCCAGAAAATATGAAGAAAGAAATATTCTTTCTTTGGTGAATTGTGTCTGTTGACTCTTATCTTTGTACTGCATCTCAAGCAGTCACTGCATCTCAAGAATGATTCAGATTAGAGAGAACCTGGCAGGTTAGTAACTTCCCTGGTCCAGTCTCTCATCAGAGTAGGGCTAACTTCAGCATTGGGTTGCTCAGGTCTTTGTCCAGTTGAATTTTGAAAGTCTCCAGAAAGCAAAAGTTGAGGAGCAGAACTGCAACAGTTCTCTTTGAAACAACCCATAATTCTGCAAGAAAATCCTCTACAGTGTAATGGGACACAATAGTTGTTAAGTTTTATGTGGGGCTATCCCTTGATAACCCATCCAGCTTGGGTTGCCTATCCTTAACAGCCATCCTCCATGTTGTAAGTAGAGCTTTGACGTTAGGCTGCAACACATTACCTGTTGAGAGAACAAAACTCCTTCCTCACTACCTCCCCTTCTGCCTCACATACCACTTTCCTGATGCCAGACAGAAATATTTGCAGGCTGTAATTATGCTTAATCTCCAATAGACCCCTTAAAAGAGATTACATGGACTTCAGTGCCTCCTGATCTAATCCTTGCAATCGTTAACACTTCTATCTCATCACAGGTTCATGGCTATCAGAGGCAGCCCAGCACAGGGACTGGCCTAGAACTGAGTTCATCTCAATCTGAGCCTGTCTTTCTGTGTAGATTTCTGTGAAGTTTATGCTCTGGGCCTGAATCAGGCAGTTGATTCCATGTTGGCCAAAAGCAGAATCTCATAGACTTGCTAGTAAAACTGCTGTCATGGGAATAACTCAAAATAAGTGCTGTGTTCATTCCGTACAGAAGGCCAGTTCTCCTGTGTAACATTTGAGTTCTGGAACATGAGTATCAACAATAAAATTTTCCCCATGCATTGTCAGCTTTACAGCATTGAAGTTGTAACGAGAAAATTATATTGTTGGGCTATCTTTTTTAAGAGTACATACTTAGAAATATTCCACTGAGTAAATATGTTTATTTCTTTAAAATTGGTAACATTTTGATGTATGATTGTTGTCTGTGTCCTATTTGCATGTCAGTGGCACATTCAAATATTGTTTGGAAATGATTTAAGCATGCTGTAATGACCCATTAAAGTCAGCTCATCATTAGATCTTTAACGAGTGTTTTAAATAGCTTAATATGACTGTAACTAATTACATAAATTGTGGCTAAGCAGCAATCGCATATGCATGATATAGCCAGCTGTGGCCTGTTCCCTTCCCTGTGGTCATTAGTTTAATTCAATTAAGAGCAAAACAAATGGACACAGCACATTATATAGTGATATCAAACAACATTCAGAGTCAGAATAAAATTTTCTGAGCAGGAAATGAAAATGACTCTTCATTTCAATCAGTTTTCCTGGTTAGTATTTTTTTTTTGGTCCTCTGTTGACGCAAGGAAATTTTCAAGTATTTTAGTCTCCTTCCAGCTGACAATGCAAAAGCACACTAAAACTTTCAGAGTGTCATTTGAAAGAAGTGTGGAAAACTTCTGAAGGCTTTCCGAACATTTTGGTCTGATTCAGCTCTGGTTAGTTTAATGGATTTACTTCATTTTTAAACTGATACAAGCAAGCACAAAATCATTTTGTTCCCTGCTGTTCATTGTCCTGAGCTGATTTCAGAGCAAATGAGCTGTAACTCAGACCCACAGGTCACTTCAATAAGACATGGAGCTCTCTGATCAAGAAAGACACTTAATCAAATACCTAATTTAAACGTGTAATTAATTCACTGTATTTTGGGGGTGGAATCAAAATGCTTTTTATAAACTCTTCTTTCTCCACACTGAAAATGGGACGATAGTTTTGTCTTGGAGATGAATGCTTTGGATGCTTGTATTTTGTGTCTCATTTTTTTTCATGTTACAAAAATATTTGGCTATTATAAGGTGAGTTATAATTTAATTTCCTCATTGGGGTTAATTTTTTGAGACTGGACAGAATGCAAGGGATAGAAGAATGCATTTAAAACATTTTTGAGGGGACTGGTTAGGATTTAGGCAGAATGTAGTGTTCAAGGGAATATAATAGGCAGTGGTAGTTAGCAATGCTAATCTTTTCCTGCTGCTAATTGAAATAGTTTGTTCAAAACTGTTATACCCACACGTTTCGTGACTGCTCATTTCTTGCAGAAAACAAGTCACTTTAATTTGCATGCTGTGTCCACTAGATGGCAAGCGAGGTATGCACGATGGAACAAAGTAAACTTGCAGAGCCTATGCGCAAGGCTTTCTCAAAATGCTTTATAATGTAATAAGGTAGATATTAGTAGTAAGCAAATGGAACAGTCTTTATATTGCTCATACATAGCCTCAGATTTTTTTTCTTAATAGTGTAGATGCTGTTAGGATGTTGGTGTTACTGAAATCTAAACATGCTTTGGGATCTGTAACTTTATTTTGTAAGTCAGCACTAGTAGCAAGGCAACATCTTGGTGAAACTCTTGTAAACTTCTAATCCATTTAGGTTTCAGGGTTTTATGAAGTGACTCATGCCATAAACACAGTATTTTAAATAATAACGTATTTGTTACTCTCCTTTTTGTAATTTGTCAACTGGGGATTAACTGACAACAGATGCACTCTCTTCCAAATGGATAAACTAGTTTTGCCTGAGGCTGAGTGTAGAGTACTGGAGCTAAACACAGAATCTGCACATTGCTGTTCTTAGTAATATCAATAGATTGTGTATTCCAACCTGAGTAAGAATTACCTATATTTGTTATGGACTAGAATATAAAGACCTCAACTGGAACATAATACTATTGCTGTGCTGGGAACTAAACATGGACCAGGAGTAAAGTGGCATTTCTGTGAGTATTTTCAAAGAACTCAAACATAAATTGTGATGTCACCTCTTCCTTTTCACTGCTAGAAAAAGAACAGGTATATGAAACTGCTAATTTGATTATACTTTAAAAATAGCAAAAATCCTGTAACTGCATTTCCATGTTGAAACAAAATTTGTAGCTCATTAACCTATTTTATGCCACCTTACTGTAATGGAGAGTTATTAGAAAGTAAAAGATTGTATTAATAATAAGCAATTCAAAGAAAATACCATTACATTCTTCCTGTAACTTATTTAGTTGTGCACATATTTAAGAAGCTGTACTGATACCAAAAAAAAGTAATCTGTTTTGGTAATAAAAAATATGATGATTCAAAACCCATACATGGGTATTTTTGGATGAAACCATACTGAAGTTTCTTTGTATGGAGTCCTTATGAGCCTGCCTTCTCCTTTTATGTTCAGTTGCTGTTCCAGGAAGCTGCTGAAGCAGAATATAACACTGCTGTGCCAGCCCACTCCGTATTTCTAGACACCCACTGGCTAGTGGCAATACTTGAAATGCTTTCTAGGAACCTTATAGGCAGGGATAGTTGATGCTCAACAATGCAAATCTTGGGAGCAATCCACACAGCCTGTGATGGATATTTATAATAATGCCTATCACAAGTGTGTGTGCAGCTCCATGGTGTGCACTGAACACGTCTCCATAGCAGATGCCAAAGCAAATGCTGGCAGTTACTACATACAGTTGATGTCTTGCATCTGGCTTGCAAACTGCCTAAGAAGGGCAGTGGCTGGAGGCAGTGGGCTGGTCTGCAAAGATGGGAAGGTGGTGATTACATTGACAAGGGCAGTCTGAGAGATTTTGATGGAGAGGATGATTATCTGGTTGTCAGGAAGGTAGTAGCTCCAGGGTCAAACTGCCTCTCTTTCAGTCACACTGAGATTGGGAAAATACTATGGTTAGGGACGTTAGAGGGATTACAGGTGGCTTCTCAGCTCCTGATTAATTGTCTTCATTAAAGCCAGTACAGTTCCTATGGATTTGCTGCAAGAGTTTGGCATGATGTTCTGCTCAGCTTTCTCATTTGAATATTAAATGTGTAGGTTATATCACAAGGCATCATTCTGAGCCTAAAGGCAAGGTGTTGTGGGATGGCTCAAATCCCTCTGGATCCTGGTATGTTTTCTCTAAGACATACCAACTACATCCATGCTGGGCAATACTTGGTTTGGGTCACTGCTGGCCTCCATCCATAGAGTGCAAATCTTTAACCATTCCTCTGGTGTGTGTTTTTCAGTTCAAAGTGTCTGAACTAATTTGAGGGCTATGTTATAGCTTGCCCAAGCAGCATTTGCATGGAATGATACTGCAGGTACCTGGTGCATGCCCTGGGGCTTGGCATGAGGGGTGTGAGCTTCTGAGGGCGGATTGAGCTCCACAGCATTACAGCAATGTGCTGAGTGGAGGCAGCTAAATCTGTGTGGTTGTACATGTTTGGGCTCTAAGGTAGGTCCTTGCAATGGGCTTATCTCAGGGTGCAGCTCAGATTTAATTTTAAAGGTGAAGCAGCAGCAAGAGAGACCCAACATGTCAAGTAACATGTGTTATGTAAATGATCGGGGGTAAAAGGGATCCAGGAGTGAACTAAGCTTATTTGTCATCCTCACCTAACACACAAGGAGGTAACTTCTGAGAGATGGCACAGTGGGCCACTGACTTTCAGGAGGTTTCTAAGGCATAATTCTTCCATGATATGAACCCAAGGGATTTTTAGAGTACAAATAACTTGTAAGAAGTGGGTTGTGATACAATATGGATGTTGCAGCTGCTCAGTTGTACGGCTTCTGAGGAAGAAGCATTTCACTATTTCTTTTTTTCCTTTCACATGAGGGCTATGGTTTCTGTTTCAGGGATTCCTGGGCATAGAAAAGACCTTTAAGTCATCAAGTCTAGCCACTAACCTCACACCCACCATGCTCCTCAGCTACATGGTTTTTAAATATCTCCAGGGACGTTAACTCTACCACCTCCTTAAGCAGTCTGTTCCAGTGTTTAACAACCCTCTCAGTGAAGCAGTTCTTCCTTATTTCCAAACCAAACCTCCCCTGGTGCAATTTGAGACCATTTACTCTTGTCCTATCACTCGTTACTTGGCAGAACAGATTGACCCCTACCTTGCCACAGCCTCCTTTCAGGTAGCTGTAGAAAGTGATCATGTCTTCCCTCAACCTCCTCCTCTCCAGATTAAACAAAGTTGCTCCTCACTGGACTTGTTCTCTAGACCTATCGGGCTTCTTGGCCACCTTGGTACACTGGATCTTCTAGAACTAACTGTCCTGGAATCAGAAAACATTGCATCTGGATGCAGGAGATAAATGGAGTTGCTTCTCTGCTGCCTATTCCTGCCTTTCTGCTCTACCCTGGAATTAACTGAATTGAACATCAAGATACTTATCTTTGGCTTTTTCTAAATGGATATGTTAAATTTGAAGCTCTTTTTCATACAGAAAGCCTGTACAATACTGCTTGCTCAAACTAGGAAAGAAGACATGTAGTAGGTCTTCTTTTGGCCAATCTTGTCTATGAGATTCATATTTTTCTGTTAAATTTTGGACAACATTTTAGTTGAACTAAAATCAGTGCAAGTTTTTGATTTATTTCAGTGAAGCCCAGCTTTCATTTTTATTCTCTTGATTTATGTTAAACTTTGAGTAATGGAAACTTTTAAGAGAGAAAGCAGTTTCTCAGAAATTCTTGCACTGATAGGATTTGTGAAACATAATTTTAGACTACTTATTCCTTCCTTTAACTCTTAAAATATCAGGAAATAGCTGTTGTACGTGACACACTTTTATTGCCTGTATTTCATCAATCAGTTGGTTTCATCATCCGCTGTGTATAGAGATGGAATGTTTTGTAAAGCTGTTTTTCTTTAGTATCAAGGATTATATATACTTTGCAGCTAAAGCCTTATGTAAAGTTTTCTCTCTCTGCCCACGTTGTTACTATTGTAATACTGCTTAGCAACTAAAAGTAAATCAAAAGAACAACAACAACAAAGCATTCAAACCCCTTGTTTACTATAGAGAGATGGACCTAAGCTGCAAAATTCAGATTTCAGTTTGGATCTGAAATTTTCAGATGTTCAGGGATCTGACATTGGTTTTATACTTTTAGGTGTGAAAAGAGTGGCCTGGTTCTGCTTTCCAGTGTTCTGTATATAGCATTTACAAACCAACACACAAGATTGAAACAAAAGTACTACCATACATAGTAATGAAGTAAAAAAGGACAATTATGATTGTCCCTGTTTTTGGAACACCCAGAGAAGATGTAATATTTTACTGGGAGCTATTCCTGATCAGTTTCCTAAGTCCCCTTCCTCCTCCAACTGACACAACGGATAGTTCATCTCCTACAATTTCTGAATCCTTAAAAACTCACACTGTGAGGAATAGATTTTTCTTTCGGGAAGACATATACCTGTAGTCCAGGTATATTCTTGACTTCATGGCTAATGCTTTAAGTAACACTTCAAGTATTAACCTGTTTTGTTGTTTTTTCTGGAAAACTCCAAGGGATGAGATGGTGTGTAAAATTAATACTGCTGATGAAAATGTCAATACAAATAGTACTGCTTCAGCACTACAGAGAAATATACAGCGAAAGTATCTACAACTTATTTTCTCCAAACTTTCTTACTTAAGCCTGTAATCTTTCAGCAGCAGAACTACTTTATTGTAAGGGCTGTGGGGAGTGGGAGCAGTTTAGGTCTGTCTAAAACCTGTGGATAGCTCTTTAGGCAAAAAAGGATCTTGCAAATTATAAAGGTAAAGTAAGAGCTGTAACACTTCATCAACAACAATATTACAAGGACTGCCAAGAGGAAGGCTGAAATCTGGGTTTATTATGCTTGGCTGTGTATTCATAATGGAGTAATGCTTATAAAAAGAATAAAAGCATTTTGGTCCTTGACAGTCAAGGACCAAAATCTGTACTCCTGTAAAACAAAAAGGTGAAAGGCAACATTGTAGCAAATGGACTAGGAGATCTTGAATACATTAATTAGTAGCAACAACGAAGCTAATTACTGGAATAACTACAGGCAAGAAGGGAAAAAAAAAGGGTAGTTAATTTCTTTTTATTTTATTATATTGTGGGGAATTTTCCAAGACTTCAAGAGAACTATGGCAACTACTCACCATCATATCAAGAATGATGTCACAATGACAAAGTCAAATGGGTAGTACTTTGTTAGCTCTTAGTTCCTAGATAATGAGGGTCAAAATCACATCTCAACCTCAGCAGCAGCACCAAGTAGTTTGAAAGTTAGACAAAGTGACTAGGTAAGAATTCCCTTTACATAGGAGGAATGCTTCAGTAACAGACAGCTACCATGGCAGCTTAAAGTAAATTTTTCTCTAGTGTCCAATCTGTTGAAACTCCAGAGCAAAACTAGCATTGGAAATTTGTTCTGATTTAGTCTCAGCTATTAGCACAATCCACCCAAGAAAGTGGCTAGCAGCATACAAATTAAGGCAACACTATAGCTTGAAATCTGTTGGATGTTAATGCTAGCTTAATCACACTGTGGTCTAGATTTTACCGCAGCAGTCATGGAGTTTGAGATCTGAAAATGGAGCTGTTTGGCTGTCACCCAGTCTGTAGTATCAGATGCAGCTGGGATCAGGTACACTTCATATCCTGAGCTCTTTTTATTTTGCCAATTTTGAGTCAGTGTCTTATTCTATTTCTTTAATTTTGAGTTTCTCCTGCCCCAACTACAGGTGCTATTTGCCAATGTAATAAAATGAAAACATAGTATAAAATACATGAAAACTAACAGAAGTCCTGTTCCCCCTTTTCAGATCTCTAACATTATGTTCCATCTCTCCTCACCTTTCCTGCTCATTTTATGACTCTTTCCCATCTCAATTTCTCTGTGCACTCATCGATTACAGATGGAATATTTCCTGTATCAAATTCAGAGCTATAAAAATAGACCAGTGTGCAGAAAATATTTTAGAGAGAGCTGGTTTAGCTGAGTTGGTGAGGTTATTTGTTGGAGAATAGTGACATATTAATTTATTTATCTGCAGGAAGTCGTTAGTGAGGTTTCTTGTTTATGCCCTTTCACTCTACTGATTCATTCTCACCTGCTTTCCGGGATTGCAGTGACCATGTAGAAGTACAATGTGACCTGAATAGCTCTCACTCATTAGAACCTGATTATTATGAAGCAAGAGGGCTAGCAGATACATTTTAAATAAGAATGTAACATAAGTAGGTAGCTCTTTATTTTTTATGGATGTGTGAAAATTTGAGTTACATTTTTATTAAGGCAACTAGATTTGTGTACGTGCTGTACATACAGTGATGCAAAATAAGCCAGAAGCAACATCTTTCCCACTACTTCCTCCTAATTTTATTGATTTAAGTGAGGCTCTTGGGTATCTGATCCTACCCTGATGCCTAGAGATTTACTCATATAACTCCCCATGCATCATCATGATATTATACCACTTCTTCTCCAGAGAAAATAATTAAGTGAATTACTAAGGCATAAAATGCTCAAGTTAAAATGCTTAAATATTCCATTTGATGCAGTTATATATAGCTTAATGTAATGTAGTAAAGGCAGCATCCTCTTCGAATGCCTTGTGCAATATCCTCTTAGTCAGAATGCTTTGGCTTTCATCTCTGTTAAATGGAATAACAATTAACAGTTGATTCCAATTTTGTTGAGGTTACTGTGTTGTTATATTCTTAAACAAGCCCAGAAGGTGGAAAAGGACTAACCTGTATATACACTAAAAGTCATCATCAGAGGTCAGTGCAATAATGTTAGTACTCTATACAAATGCAGACTTTTGGATTGCAGTTATAAATAATGTGCTGTCACACAGGGTTTCCCAAATGAGACAGCAACTTGATCTATTGACTGACTTGAAGTGGAAGTTGCTTCTGGGGAAGGCAAGTTCATTCAGCTTAAGTACAATAATTGCAAAGAAAGTGAGAATAATAACCAAATACAACCAGTGAAGCAGCAGGTAATAGAATTCAGTCTTTCATTGAAGGAACTAGCATGAAAATGCTATTCCAGAAAGCAATAAAATAACTGCCAGTTGTATATAAGCTACTGATAGCTGGAACAGTTAATTATTTTGCTGAATGCCTTTTTTTTTGGTGTCAGAAGTGTTAAAATCAAACATGAGAGATGGTTTTTTTCCAAAAAATTAAACCACCTTTTTTTTATAGCTCTGAAGTTGCTTATATGTCATTTAGTACTGTGAAACAAGGGTTTTTTATGTTTGAATTTCTTCAAATTGTTTAAAATTAGATAAAAATATGAAATAAATACTTGTAAACATTTTATGTCACATATTTTTTTTCTCGATACAGTTCTGTTCAGCTGGGAACAGAACTATCAGTTCCTGATTACTTTTATCTTAATTTTTGCCTTTTTGTCCTGTTTCACTATGGAAACAGACAATCTAACCTCTAAAATCTGGAGTGAAAATACAGCTGAAATTCTCCCTTTTATTGCAAAACCTATATGTTTGTTTATATATCCTGTTATATTCATGTAAGCCATCACTGGATGCAAGATCCACTTCAAGGACCACATCCTAATTTTCATTTCTCTTCATGATTCCTGCTATATTGCTTTGTCTTTTTACTTAGACTTGATGTAGCAACTGTATTGTACTGGAAAATGAACACTTACTGTGTATGAGAGAGAGACAGGAAGAAGGGGAGAAAGAATTTGTCCAGTAGAGTGGTTTAGGTATAGATTTCATGGTGCAGCTGCTTGCTTCCTTCACAGCATTCACTTTGCACAAAGAGTTTTATTTGCTTTTTGCTGTTTTTATGAACCGAAACAGTATCTAAGTGCAAAAGTCATCTTTTAGAATTAATTTTTCTTTGGGGCCTGGTAAGAAAATTTGACATATGCCAGTTCTGTTTCTGCTTGCTGGGAGGCAACAAAGACCATCAAAGCTTGCTGATCTGTCGGCAGCATTGTCTCCCTATAGTGATCACACAGCCCTATGTACTTTATGAGTAAGATATGTTGAAGCTAAGAGCATTGGCATTTACTCAAAATCATACATTTTTATGCTTTGGCTCAGAGAGGAAAATGAAAAATAGATTAAGCTAGAATATACTGTTGATTCACACTTCCTCTTTACCTAGTCTCCATGTAACAGAGATTTCAAACGTTCTATGCTACGACAGTTTCACAGCTCAAATCAATTCATCAATTCTACACAAAGTGTGAGAAACTAATATGTTTTATTCATCTTTTAAGTAGTTTTTGTGTCATTCTGTCTATCCTTTTCCCTAATACTTTTCTCACCTTGATGCACATGGTGAGCTTTAGGTCAGAGAAACCTAATGCAGATTAACATTTCTGGTCATAGACTGGTATGCAAATGTAAGAATGAGCTTGACACATGAGTGTTGATCTAAAATGTAGACAGTAGTGATGCATTACTAAGGTATCTTTCATCTGAATAAAAAGGAGGGCCTTTGATTTTATCTAGAAATCAAATGGATAGACCTTCTGGCACCTGGAATTGCAGTATACAACTTGGGTAAAATAGGAATATTATTTGCATAACATAAGAGATGTGTTAGTATTTTTGGGCTATAAACTTAAAACATTGAAAAATATTGCAGTATAACAAAAATACATTGTGATAACACATATACATTATTTCCCATTGTTTGCCAAAACTGATGATTCATTGTTTAACTAGGAGTTCCTTAATCTCTGAATCTACTTAATTTTTTTGGGGTGGTTACTTCTGTGGTTGTACAAGTAGTGAAGTCCACTTGAGATGGAATTAAGTCTAAAGTCAGAGACAGATTGTTCTGCTTTGGCAAAGATGGGCTTCTAGTTGTGGTCACCTGGAGCCTTTCTTCAGGATGCTGTTTTGTCCAGGATATGGAATGTGTCTACTATACTCTCAGTGAATGTCCCCGATGTACACGTTCCCACTGTTGTGACAGGAATGAGGGAGGTAGGAGCCCAAGCCTACAGTCAATTAGAAGATCCCATTTACTCTAACATGTCTAAATCTCTTGTTCTTGTTTTTCAATCTCTTTATTGCAAAGTTAAGTATAAATATTTGTGTGAGTATGAATACATGCATAAGTATTGGCATCATGTAGATTAAAATGCGTAGGTGGTATCTGAGGGTGAGACGACATCTTCTACAGTGCAAGAAAATAACATAGTAAACATCTACTGTGAGGTTTATTCGACAAGATACTATATTGAGATGGTCTGATCCCACCTGAGTCTCATTGCCTTACTCTTTCCCACTGGTTTCCTCACGGTGGTTTCCTGCTCAGAGCTGGGCTCCTCAGCTCAAGAGGGACAGAGAACTTCTTGAGAGACTCCAGCACAGGGCTAGCAAGATGATCAAGGGATTGGAACATCTTTCATATGAAGAAACTGCGGGAACTGGGGCTGTTTAGTCTAGAAAAGGGGAGATCCAGGGGAGATCTTACTAATATTTACAAATATCTAAATGTTGCATGTCAGGAGGTTGGGACATACTTTTTTTTCAATGGTGTCTAGCAACAGAACAAGGGGTAATGGGATGAAGCTGGAACACAAAAAGTTCCATTTAAACATAGGAAAAAACTATTTCACTGTTCAGGTGAGGGAGCCCTGGCACAGGCTGCCCAGAGGGGTTGTGGAGTCTCCTTCCTTGGAGATCTTCAAGACCCATCTGGACACATTCCTATCCAACCTGATCTACATGGACCTGCTTCTGAAGGGGATTTGGACCAGGTGATCTCTAAAGGTGCCTTCCAACCCCTACCATTCTATGACTAGGCACTAGAACTTAGGTATCACTTGGATGTCACTGGAAGTTATGTATCACTTTATATGTCTGAATATGCACACTGTAATAACATATTATCTTTTATTTCTTCAGGAACTGTTGCTGCCTCTTTATGCTTTGTTCAACTGTCGTAGGTGTGTGTAAATTTAAGGGAGTTTGGTTTGGGGAAATGTTTGCAAAATGAAACCGTAATTTGTAGGGAAGTGAAACTGAGAACAATGTTCCTAATTTCCCATGGAGATTTAAGGCTGGTTAATTTACAGAACTGAAATACATTTTCCAATTTACATTCAAATAATGTTCATTGTTATTTTCTGTGTTGTGGATTTTTAAGAACTCCCAAGGGGAGGCTTTCCCTACAGATATCCGTCTTCTTTACAATAATCCCAAGCATTGTCATTGACCTTGAGTATTTCCAAGAGAAGAGTGCAGGGGAGGAAAATAAGTGCAATTTTAGCCCCCATTTATGAGCCATCTTCCAGTGTGACAAGAGTCACAACTTCTGCTAGCTTTGAGGAACTCAAAGTCTTCAAAATGATATATGGAACTTCAAATAGTGTTCAAATGATATCAAGTCTGGATATGACATTTATTTTGGATGTGTTATAACACAAGAATGCATTTCAGTTACTTGAGGATATAATGTTGGAGGCAAAAAAAGATTCTAAGCTGAGTAAATTTAGCTATTGTGTAGGCTCTCCTGTCTAAAATAGTCATCTTAAAACTTTCTGAGGCCTCAAGTTCAGGACACCTTTTGATCAGAAGTGTGCTACTATCCATGAAAAGTATTTGAGATTCACTATTACTGAACATAAGGATGGAATGGACAAGATCGTAGTATTCTAGTGACTCCTGAAGTCAGTTGTGAGTGGAGAGCCTTCAAATGTAAGTTTATTACTAGAGCTATTTCTATGTTTTGTCTGGTTACTTAATGCTTAACCAGTAACTATTTTTCATGAAATACAAAACCAGTTGATAGTCTAATTGTGCATGATATTTTTTTTGGTGAGATGTGAACTATAGCTTTGAGTTACTTCACCTTGAGGCAGGACTTGAACTGGAGTTTGTTGTATGTTGGTTAAGAGCTGTAAAACCGAAAATAGAATGATTTCAGTGTTTCCAGCCTTATTTTTTTTTGGAAGAATGTAGGTAGCCCTTTTTTATCTATTTTTATTTTTAAATAAAAACAGTGGGATTTAGGTGATAGCAGTTGTTTGAAAGTATGAGAAGTACCTGGGTATGTATAACATGTTCCTATTGCAAAAATGGTTGCAGCTGTAGTGTTTTGCAGCTCCCATATTGAGACAGGGATTGCACCAATCCTTCTGGATGCCAATGTTTTATTCTAGGCAATGGCTTCAAGACATGACTTTAGGCATCTCTGTGCTGTAGCATATTGCTGTTCTGCATGCTATTTTGAGTGGTCTTACTTTCCCTCAATTTTTTTATAGAGCCAAGGGCGCTCTTAAAAGCTACCTCTGCTTAGGTTTTCTCTTCCCAACTCCGTAGCCCATTTAGTAGAATTGTACTCTTATATTTGCCACTTACTCAATCTTAGAATAATGAACATAGCACCTATTTATTGTTATGAGGAATCATTCCTCTATCAGGCTTTTATGGTGTTTAAAGACAAGTAAATGTGTTTTTCAGCTCTGACCACCCTGTGTAGGCATCTGTCCTGTGTTATGGAAGAATCTTACCTGTGCTGCAGACACACTTTTCTAGGAAGATAGTGTTTTACCTTTCCATATTTATTTGCAGTTTCATTTAAAAGTTTCCAAAAAACTACATGATCCATTACAGAAGTGTTGTATTTATTTGAAGGTAGTTTTTTGTTTCATTTAATGACAATGTGTTGCCATGTCAACGGAGATCTTTTGAGACAGACAATGCAGTTCTTTGGGCTAAAACTGTTACAACTGCTGATGAAAGCGTACAGTAATCCATTACAAATCTATATTTTAGGTAAGTAATTGTTGTCCACTCTCAATGGAATTTGTAGGATAGCTTTGTTCTCAATCCATTTATTTGTATTAATTCAGAAACACTCTATCAGAGATGGAAACTGTAAAGTACTTCGTTACACTCCTGTAGTATCTCTTAACTACAAATGCAGATGTTTTCACTGAAAACCTTTTTTAGGGCTTTGTGAAGATAAATTGAAAGCTTATTCTAAGCAACTTACACAACTTGTACCAAGTTTACTACAGAGTAAAGATCAAGAAAAGGAATTTGTGAGTTCTCAATCCTTTATTCTACTTCTGGCATCATCTTTTGTGTTTAGTAATGATTAAAAGCTTTGTAGTTACTTAATTTAAAAGCAAATTCTTTTGTAATGTACGTTAGAAAAAGCTGCATATGTTTGGGGTTGTCATCTTTCTGTACTAACATGATTTTTTCTTTTATTAACCTGCAATACTTTTGTCTTTTATCAAGCCATCTAATGTCTAGCAGAATAAAATACTGTCTTGCATATGGTGTTACCTACAATTTGTCTCTGAATTGCTGGTATTCTTATCCTTCTCAAACAGGTAATCTTTAAATAATTTTTTTTTGAAGATAAAACATTTATTGCCTCAATACTCTGCGAATGAAATGAATTTTCATCTTGAAAGCTCTGTAGTAGCATGATTCTGTTCATTAAAGTGTTAACCAGTAACAATGGTAGTAACTATGCAGAGAGAGACCTGGGAATCCTGGTTGATAATAAACTAACCACGAGCCAGCAATGTGCTCTCGTGGCCAAGAAGCCAATGGCTTCCTGGAATGCATCAAGAAAAGCATGGCCAGCAGATTGAGGGAGATTCTCCTCTCCTTCTACTCTGCCCTGGTGAGGCCTCATCCGGAGTCCTGTGTCCAGTTCTGGGCTCCTCAGCTCAAGAGGAACAGGGAAGTGCTGGAGAGAGTCCAGTGCAGGGCCACCAAGATGATCAGGGGACTGGAACATCTTCCTTATGAGGAAAGGCTGTGGGAACTGGGGCTGTTTAGTCTGGAGGAGACTGAGGAAGGATCTCATTAATATTTACAAATATCTAAAGGGTGGGTGTCAGGAGGTTGGGACATCCCTTTTTTCTATAGTAGATAGTAACAGGACAAAGGGTAATGGGATGAAGCTGGAACACAAAAAGTTCCTTTTAAACATAAGGAAAAACTATTTTACTGTGAGGGAGCCCTGGCACAGGCTGCCCAGGGAGGGAGTAGAGTCTCCTTTGGAGGTCTTCAAGACCCACCTGGATGTTTTCTTGTGTGACCTGATCTAGGTGGACCTTCTTTTGCAGGGAGGTTGGTCTAGATGATCTCTAAAGGTCCCTTTCAATCCCTGTCTTTCTATGATTTCAAAAATGGGCCCAATGTGTATGTTTCAAGAGTGGTCAGTCGAGTCTGAGCTCAGTCATGATATGAGGATTGTTTGCTCATCAAGTCATAGCAAACATGAAAAATGCATATTAAAGAGAATAAAGATATTCTTCAAGACATTATAGAAATGTTTGCTGACATTCATTTGGTTTTACCCAGGATGATGGTACTTACTCTGCTGGGAATGAGACTGAGAAAAGATGAAAGAGGGAAAAAGTGAAGAAATTAGGCTTCAAATCTATTGGAACTTTCTAGTGGAAGTTTTTGTGGAAATCTTACACAACTTTTCAGAGTCACAGTTAGAGCAAGGCCATAGCTTCCTATCACTGATAGGTAATACTGATTGATGAGTGCTCAGGTTTTTAAAATCCTTTTAAAAGACAAGTTTATCTTAGAAAAATATGAAGAATTGTTGTTCAGAGCCAGAAAAGCAATCGGGAAGAGCATAAAAGGTAAAAAGAATCTATTATATATGTATTTATGAGTGATATTACATAAAGCAACACAAAGGACAAATCTGGATAGCTTCTATAAAGTTAAATTATGTCTTTTCAACTGCTGAAAATTCTTGAAGGATTTAATGAAACAGAGAATAAAAGAGACCTGGGAGCTATAATATATTTAGACATTTGAAAGGTTTTAGCTAAAGTAACTCATACAAAATTATTAAGGAATATTGGAGCAACTAAGGCAATGGAAAAGTTTTTCCAGTCATGTAAAATGCATGAAGAGGTAGGAAACATAAAAAGCAAGGTTGGGGAAGACTGGAAAGAAGACAAACATTGGGGTTATCTGGGGCTTCGTACACCAACTGATGTATTACTATGTGATCTGCCTAGAGTAATGGTGAAAAGCTGGATGTCAAAGCATGGTAATGTCATTAATTTATTTAAATTAGTCAATATTAGAAAAGATTACTAAGAGCTCCAGGAGAATGTAATAGAACTTGCTAATAAGTTGTCAGATTAAATTCAATTTAGATGAGTGTGTGGGTATTAAAATGTAAATCACTTCAGCATGTGCAGGTTTAAATTGATCCTTAAGAAAAGTGCATGATATTATAGTGGCTTATTTGAGAAACAATGTTTTTATTAAGTAAAGTTTATAGTAAAACATGTAATAAAGGTATAGATACCTTAAATTTCTATTGTTGCACTTCTAGGTTATTGATCATTGATTATAGTGATCCTATAAATTGTTACAAATGAATGAGGCTGTGCCAGATTCACTGGCTTGGTACAAAACGAGAAGTCCTGTTCACAATGGATAGTTTGCCAACTGGTGTGTGGCTTGCAGATTTAAAAGTTAAGGTTCAGATGTTAATGTAAAGATTTGGTCTTCTCTCCTCTCAAAAGGCAAAAAATTCCCAACTATACGGAGGTCATGGGTTTGCCCAACCTCATTTTTCTGACAACAGACTTGATAATCTGGGGAGGTCTCTCCTTTCAGACATGGACACAGTTCTTGGCTCCTGAAGTGGACAGAGGGACATTAGACCTTTCAATCTGTAGACTTCTAAAGCTAAAAAGAAAATACATCACCTCATTGGTAAAAGCTTTAAATGCACAGATTGTGGTAATCTTTGAACCAGAAAAATAGGTCTGCTCTGAAAATTTAGCATATTCTGTTATTCTAACTAGTTACAATAATAGGCTGTTTCACAGCTCCCCAGATCAGATGCAGATGAGGGATGTTGAAATCACAGGCTGTGGGCAGCAGCAGTTATTCTCTTTAGTCTACTGAAGCTGGGCCACAGTGCAAAATAGGCCCAGAAGGAAAGCATGAATACAAACGTTTGATTCTGCAATGTATTTGTTTGAAAGTAATGAGGGCAGGGAATTCACTGGCCAGTAAACACGAATAATCCAGTGGTCTGGGAGTGCAACCAACATCTTTCCTTTCCTAGCCAAGTTTCAGTGTGAAGGGGATTCCTGATGTATTTAGGTTTTGCAGAGATGTGGGCAGAGTGGCAGCATCTTTACATATCATTTCTGAATTGTAATTAACTAGGAACAGGCAATGAAATGCTTCTGAACCTATCTTGAGTTTTGGTGTTCAAAACATAGGTGTTGGTTGAATTTACAGTGTTTATAGTTTTAAGGTATTGCTGGTCAACACACTTTGGAGCTGTATTGGATTTAACTAACCTTGGAGAGACTATTCCCATAAAGATGTGCAAGTTCCAAATTGTCAAGCTACTTGAGCAGGAAAAAGGCTTACAAGTATACTGTAAGCATAATTTTTCACTTTCCATAATGAAAAGATGGCTGAATTTATATCTCTGAATGCTTAAAAACAACAGCTCTAAACTGAAGCCAAGACTAGGAAATTTCAGCCTAGCTGCTGAAAATCAGTATGTTCCAGCTTTGTTTAATTTTGCTGCTTTCCTGAAACCACTGGAAACTGCTGTAGATGGCAAGCATAGGATGTGACCTGCAAGATTTTGAGACCTATGTGTTATAATGAAAGTTCTGATGCAATTTGTGTATTGTGGCTGCTATCAAGTGTCTGCAGTAAAGCTACTTACAACTAAACAGTTGCAGATTTCACCCTAAGTCTTTTCTAAGTTCCTTACTAGCATGTAGTGTAGCTCCTCCAGAGAGCAAAACCAAATCCAATTTAAAATCTTGCTGTGGAGATTTAGTAGAGATTGTAGAGATTTAGTATTTAGCCTTGTGCTTTCCCATTTATGATGCCTGTTGCTACTTGCTACATATTTTTGTAATGAGGAAAGTGTTTTGAAGTGAACCTGAAGTTCACTTGAGACCTGAATAAGTAATAGCCTCCCTGCTGTGTTTATTAAGGCTTCTGATGTTATTGACATTTTCTGTTGTTTTATCAATCCTTGCCTACTATGGAAAAGTCTTGGAGAGAACTTCTGCTAAAACTCTTCAACAGTCTTCATGTCATCCCTGCAGTTTGTATTCAGCATGAAATATTCCCTTTCAGACTCCATTTATCCTTGGGCTTCTGTGAGATTGCTCACCTTGTCAAATGCTCATCGTCTGTTAATATGAAAAATTCTGTATTTTAGAGTGAGGACATTGATATTTGAGTTTTTGTTAATAATAACTATCCTTAAATCATCATGGATAAAAGATATCCCTTCTTTCTCCCTCCCTCGTTGCTGGCAAGAGGAGTATGCTTAGTCACTGCAGTTAATTTTGGCTATGGTTCCAGAGCCCTATAATGGGTAAGTTCAGTCTCTATTTTTGGTTGTCTCTGGATGTTTGAAAAAATTGGAAACCATTTTTAAGGTAACGTTTTGATGCCATCTGAAATGACCTTGGTTGCCTTTTCACGTTATGTTGATGGAATTCTTTGCTTTTGTACTTTGTTTCACCAGTACAGCTAAATCTGTCTTTCACTCCCAAATAATACAAGACCAGCTTGCTTTGCAACGCAGGATTAATATAGACTGCTTACTGTTATATGTGTCTGGGAAAAAAATGTTTCTTCTCTATCTGTTTTCAGAAGTGTTAAAATGTTTTACAATTTCAATCCTTGTACGTTGTCTTTGATAACTCTGTTGTAAAGTTATGGAAGCAATAAATACTTTCTGCCTTTAATGGAAATACTTGGATATTACTCTTTAGGGCGGTCTGTGTTTTGTAGTTATTTGCACATATTCAGTAGGAAACATACATTCTCATAGCTTCTACAGTCTTTGTCCTTTGACATTGTCATTCTTGTAGCTGGGCAGACGGTTTCCCTGTTGTCTGGTCCCTGTTTATGCCCTTATTATTTGCTACATAGAGCTCATCTTGCATCTTTTTTATCTTTAGACTCGATGGAAAGAATTTTGATGCCTGTTCAAAACGTGAGAGTCAAATCAGTCTTACACTCAGTTCTCCTCCTTGCTGACTTGAGTGTATAGTTCTAGTTCTGTGCAAATTAAACCAGTGTTACTCTTGAGGGCTTCAGCCCTGCATTAACTTCTGTTGTAGCTGTTCAGTCTCACCTTCTCACCTCTCCCTCCCAGGTGGTAGGGTACAATGTTCAGGTGATAAATTGGATCAGGAGCAGACTCGTTAGTTATAATCTTTCACGTGGCTGTGTTTTACTGCCACGGATAACTCAGAGGTGGAAATGAGTCCCTGGGACTGGAAGGTGCTGCCTCTTTCCATCAGCATTGTGATTTGAAATTGTCAATGGATTTTTAAAGGTGGTCAGTGAGGAGATATTCTACATGGAGGCTGCAGAAGCAGACAGAGCCTGACAGTGTGCTTGTGCCAATGATTGCGTGTCTGTCTTTCCAAGACACTGCTTCCACACTGTTGGTCCTGCACACATAGAGTCTCTGACTGTGGGTGAAGGCATTGCATCTTTTGCAGATCAGAGAGATTCAGAGCTTTTCTGTAGGGAAGTATTGCTGGCTCAATGTGTCTAGAAAAAAATATGTGGTTTTTGCTGAGTTTCTAAGAGTAACCTTTCAATGGGTTTTTAAGATTTAAGAATTGTTCAACATTTGTACCCAAAAAAGTTTTTGCCAATAGCTGTCTGAAGCATTAGGCTTAAGAGTTTTCTCTTTCTTTTCTTTTCTTTTATTTTTTTAAGTGAAAATAGGGCTGCTGTAACAAGATACACCATGTGCATGATATCCTGCTATGGCACCATTGTAGCACCACAATGCAGGCAAGGAAGGAACTTCTTTCCCTTTACAGCCTCTTTCAGTTTGTTCTTTTTGAGGTAGGCCAGAAATGTAGCTCTCTTTGTAACCAAGACAATGTGTTGTACCAATATTCTATATATAATTGTAATTTTGGATGTTGTATTAGAACATGAGCAGTAACTTTGCTATTCACACGCTGCTTGTTCTTTGCAAGTTTCTTTTCCCATAAACAACCTCACTCAAAAACCCTCACTAGAATACTGTAAGAAATAGAGTTCTCAGTAACTGGGATGGATATGCCTGCATTGAGGAAAAAAAAAAGCCATGTTCATTTGGGAATTACCCTGTTTATATTGTTGTTAAGTAACTGAACATGTCCATGGTGAAATATAGACATATTTACAGAACTCTGAACAGTGTCTAACTGAGTTTCAGACTTATGTAGTTAATAAAAGAGCCAATTCTCTTCAGACAGCTTCGAATTCTTATTAAATGTATAAGTTTTATTTTAGGCAGCAGGTTTCTACATACTGGAAGCCTTAGGCTAAAGCAAAAAGAAAAGGGAACTTGTATATGTTTGTAAGTATAGTTCAGAAAGGAAAATTTCTTTTTCTGTTCCAGGGTTTCAACTGAATTATTTTTTAAGATGGTTTTTTATCCCTTTAAGAAGGTCAGGTGAGAAATACAGCTTGAGGAGAACATAATTTTATTTCTGATTCTTCTGGCTAATGTATTTGAAGGGAGGTAAGCAACTGATGTTTCTTAATAAAAAAGAGCAATAGAAATAGACCAGAGAAATAGACCAGAGTGTTAATGGGATTAGTTGTAGAGATGTTACTTACTGTAAGGAATGAAAAAAGAAGATCTAAATTCATAAAGCTTTACAGTAGTACTATGTAGTAAGTGTAGAAACTTCCTGTTTCTTTTACAGCTTGAAAACTAGGGCAAAGTCATATGACTTGAATATAGCACAGTTTTTGTGTTACAGTGAGGAAGTGAATTCAAATTATTAATTCTTGACAATATCTTCCATCCCACTTGGAAACCAACTCTTTTTTTAATGCTCAGAGGCAGTAAAGTCACTGATATAGTTATGATAAAACTCTATGTAGACAACATTGTCTTACTTCAAAAGTGAAATTGAATCAAAGAAATAACACAATAAAACCTGTTTTAAGAAGGATGCTCTTCACAGCAATACCTATGTACTTGTTAAACTTTCTAAAATCAGATTTTTTGGTTTACCTTGATGGAGATAGCATGTCACTGAAAAGATATAAATGAGTGGCTGCTGTTGACTGCTGGGGGCTCTGCCATTCGACTTCATCACTTCCATTTTCAGGTAGTGGCTCTTCTGAATTTTGCATTGTTTTCTTTTGCCTAATGGCATGGCAATCATCCTTCCTCATGGACACAATCTCATATAGCAGAAGGTAGGCGTGTGGAAGTGGATGTTGTTTTAAAACTGCTCTGCATACCTGCTCATGCGTGGTAGAGGTGATAGCAAATTTCATGTCAAATAAGTAGGAAATACATATTTATCGCTGGTGCTACTGTCTAAGGATGTGTCCTTCTAGGTGCCCAACACAACAGTAATTCTTGAAGTAGCTGTTGCTGTGAACAAACACGTGTGAGGATTTATCTAGAATGCAAAGCTTAAAAATTATTTTGAAACCACATTGCTGACATATGGCACAACAGTTGAAATGAGACAAGCACAGTCATTGTTCTGATGCAGACATCACAGCTAACAGTAGCAGAAGTAAAACTCATGAAAGGTGCAGAGCCTTATGGACTGATTTACAGAGAAACTGGAAGTGACAACGCTAGTCAGTCTAAAAAAGAAATAACAGCCCACAACTTAAAACAGTGAAACAGCTTTTCCTTAAAGTGTAATCATGAAGACACACAGACGAATGTAGGAGGAATAAAATAAATCAGCTGTTAACAACCTCTTTGAAAACACTTTTAAAAGAGAATAAAATTACTTTCTAGTGCTTTTTAGAAATACTTTAACTTCTCATCCTTTTAAGAAATTAAAGTATCTCTTGATTCTGTATATATTGGAAATGAAGTGTTGCCCAATCCTGTGAGCCGTTTCACATCGTAAGTGTTATGTCAAAATGACAGCTGTTAGTTGTGAGAACAGATATCCTTCAACCTTATTTTTAACAAGTGCAGTAAGATGACTTAACTGCCATCAGCTATCATGATTTTGGCCTCCAATCCAAATCCATTTCATGCAAAATTCTGGGGATGAAACAGGCTACATGCTGGAAAGAGAAATGAAGAAATTTGGGTCAGAGAATGTTCCAAGTTTGATTGTTCTGTGCCAAAACCAATGCAACTTTCTGAGTGGAATTTACAAATCAAGCAGCATCTATGATTGGGACTTCCAAGCAAAAAAGAGCACAGCACAGCATAAATAGTCTTGATATAAGATGCTCAATAACATCAGTTCACCTAGGGAAATGATCCCATAATCTCTTCCAAATCCTAATGGGATGTTTCTGACCTTATCTCCTCCCTATTCCTACAAAGGCTAGTATTCTTTTTGTTTCTGATTGAGTTATGGTCTTAAGCAAATGTAGCAAGCGAGCCTGAAGTTGTTTTAGGTCTGTCTTTCCATTAAGATACCCTATGCAGTATTGAAAGTTATAGTCATGGAACTGAAAAGAGCAATGTAGACTCTAGTTCTGCTGACACATCGAACAAATTAAGTAACTAGAATTGCTCAAAGCTGAATCAAGACTTTCCTAAAGTTCAGAATGGGTATATTAGTATGGTCTTGTTTACTTCAGGTGTGATGAGAGTACATTTTTAGTTTTAAAACAGAAAATACTGCTACATTATAGTTTTTGACACAAACCACTGAAAATTGAGTATTGGATGGTATTCTGTTTTTTCATTCTATCTTTGCAACAATTGCCAAATCATAAAGAAATGGAATATTGTTACCCACCTATGCTGATAAAAGGGGATTTTATTTTCAGATGTTGAGCATCTCAGCGGATATATAGCTGCTTGAAACAATTCTGTTGCTATGGCCTACTGGGTGCTTAAACCTGAGCAGCTTAAAATTACTTTTCTATCTTCTTCATGTTTTGCGTTTTTGAGGGATAATGTCTTTTGTTTCAGCTTATTTCAGTGAAGTGTAAGATATCTTACAGAATAACTTTACAGCTTTTGGTATTTTAGAGAGTATTCTTTCCTCCATTCATTTTTTTTCCTCAGAATAATTAGAAGAAGAGCAAAATACCAATATTAACAATAAATGCATTTTAAATACTATTGCAGGCTTAATTTTCAAAGGATGTGGCTAAACAATATTTAGGCATAAATGACCAAAATTTACTTTTTGTCATCATAAACATTGTAATTAGAATATCACAGAGCAGACTGAACAATAAGGGAGGTTTTAAAAGCAAAGATTAATTCATTTGTTTCTGCTCCATGGAGATGGCAGCGGGTATTATGTAGGATGACTCTCACATTCTCAGCTTTACTAGGAAAACCCCAGCTTGGTTTTCTGGTCCCTGGTTACACATGTATGAACAGAACAGCTATGCAGCTATACCATAGCCAGTTCTTCTTGATCATTCCTCTCTGAATGTAGCTTATTTAGAGGCTGCATGAAAAATTTCGTAGCATATTACTCTCAATCTCCAATACTTGTATATTCTGTTTAAACATCCATATTTACAAATTAGGTTCTGCACTTTGTATTTTCTGTTTGTTTGTGTGGGGTTTTTTTCCCTGAAATTTTTATTTTAATGCAGATTTTGAAATCTATGAGTATATTCTGCTTATTTTAGCAAAATAATTACTTCTTACCAGTTAAAATGATGGATATTTGATCATTGCATGGTGGCAGAGGTAAAATAAAGTGCTGTTGTAGTATATATTCTAAATATTTATATAGATGTTTTATTTGAGAACTGCCATTCTACTTGAGCTATTTAATGAGGTTTTATTGTTTATTTTGTAATCAAATCTGTAGATCCAGGTATATCAGGGGCACTGATTTATCTTGCATATGCTTTCACAGGACCACGTTAGTCTTCCTTAATCATTAAGTATTATAACTTGTGGTCATATATCTTCTAAAATAATACACATGACTATAGGTTAGAAATGCATGAAGAACCTTAAACAGAAAATAAGTGCATGAACACATCACTTTGAAAATCTCTTAGACCCTGTTCTGTTGTGAACACTTGTTATTAGTGGTGGGAAAGGATAATTCTTACAGTGCTTTCCACCTGTGGATTTTAAAAAAGGCTTTGCAAAGGATTGTTGTACCTATTTGCAGATGAGAAAACTGAGATCTAGAGAAAAGCAGCAATTTATCCAAGGTCACCTGAAAAGCTAATGATACAGCTGGAAGGAAAACCAATGAATTCTGAGGTCAGGGCTGGTTCCCTATTCACATGTTGTACTGCCTCTTTTGCTTCCAACTGTTCCTAATTTCCAGAAGAAAACAAACACTTAAACTATAGTTTCCAAGTAGAATGTGGTAAGTGTTCTGAGAAAACTTCTCTTGTGAATTTCTAGTTTTATTGTTTGCTTCTAGCAACCTTATACTGTTAACCATATCGAGCTTAATACTTAATACTAGTTGATACCACTGTAATTCCAATGTTGTATTTGGAAATTTATTGTTATGATATATTTTTACCAATAAAAATGAAGGTAGTTGAGCCCAAATTTTCTACATTGGAATTCCTAATGTTTTATCTTTAAAGAGATGCCTGTACTATGATATATCTTAGGCTGTTCATACAAATAGAAACTGTACCAAAGCAAAAATGGAGGAAGGGCCTTAACTTTTCATTAACTTTACATTAAATGAAATTCTTATTCAGATTCTAGTTATTAAAAAAGGAAAACCAGAATTATTTTTCTTATAATTCTTGCCTATACATGAAACTGTTCAGTTTATTTCTGTGAATGGTATCCTGCTCCTTGGTAGATTCCTAGAACTGCCATTATAAATCGTAAATACTCAAGGTCTGTTTCCTCAAGAAAATCCTTTTCTTGCTACAATATTAACAAAAACTGCATTTATGTTTTCAGCTTTCTGATGGAAACAGTACTGGTTACAGCTGGTTGAAAATCTTTTAACAAGCCATTTCCACCTATCTAGTGTAGCTGCTAACTTCTTTTCATTTAGGTAGTCTTACAGTCTCTGGGTCTACTGAGACTTATTTAGCTACGTCACTCTGACTCATTAGTAGTATGTATTAATGGGCTTGCAGATGAATTTACTAGAAGAAGGTAAGGTTATCCCTCTGCACTGACTACTGTTGTAAGTAGGGCTCGTAAGCCACAAAGATCTGTAGACTTTCAAGCAGGATTTAGTATGACTAATCATGATCCCACTGGATTTGACTGACATTTTGGTAATGGCTTCAGTGCAGCTGAAATAAGCCTTTAAGAATCAAACATTTTCTGCATTAAAAGTATACCCTTCATATTACTGCAGCAAGCCTAATGACAAGAAATGGCTACTTTGTGCACTAAAACAAGAGATCATGTGAAAAGCAAGGTAACAACCCAGTGTTTCAGTGTATACACAAGGCTTTGCTCAATTGAATAAACACAAACAGATCTAATTCTGATGCTAACTTGTGCATGCTTAACTTTACAAGTCAATAACACTTTTGAAGTCAGACTATGTGTACATTATCTGAAATTGAATAAGTGCCTTTCTTTGTCTTCTCAGAAGGGGCTTCTTTATAATTCCTGGCTAAAATCAAATGACATCATTTCATGTGGCCTTTTCAGAGGTGCTGTTTGTTCAGTCTCAAAGTTTCTTTTTTCATTCAGTACTATATATTGTCCTGAGATCTATCTTCTACAGCAAATTACTTTTTTAGCATTCTGGTACAATAAATGGCAATAAAATGTTGTGAGTTTTCTAAGTTGAGTAAGTAAAATCCTGCCATTGATGTTTTTTATTGAAAAAACAATTAATTGCTTTTGAAAGCTTTTTTAGTCATCTTGGCAATGTGCAGTGTATGGAAGCTAAGAATATGTGACTCAGGAGAAAATATGTTGATACTCATTGTGGAAAAAACATCCAGTTGTATTCATATAGAGCCTGAGCTGAGACCCAGGAGAGCAAACAGAACATTATTCATTATGCACCAGAGAAAATCTGTAGCTGATGTAAATTTTCATAACTCAGTTGATTTCAGTGAAGCTGTGCTGATTTATGTTTGCACAGTGGTGGAATTTTCTTTCTTTACTTAAAAACCAGCTGTGCTTAGTATTGGACAGAAAAATCATGTTCCCTGACCCGTATCCTTGTCCTCAGTGAAGTTCTCCTGGATTTACATTCATCAAACTAGGTTCAGAATCTGGTTCAATATATGCAAAATACTGAGAGGCAGATCTATCTTTTTCCTTACTGCTTTGAGCCACTTTGTAGAATCAAAGCTCTCTGAAAGCTGAGCTAACCGGATGGTTGGGGACTTTGCTGTAGAAGACTATCCTGGGGAGACATAGAACTAGAACAGGGGATTACTTGATTGCAGGACTGTTGAGAAGCATTTGGCTAGAGAGTATTGTTGGGCACAGGTGATTTTAAGATGCTAGAAAAACCTGGGGGCCTGGCACAATGCAGATCATCCTTAAAGCTGTCACTTACTGCACTGGGTCTAAGATGGCTGTGGGACCAGTGGATACAGAAGGGAATGTGCCCCCTCTTTCCCTAGCTATATGGGATGCATCTCAGCTTCAATGAGAAGTGTAGTTATTATTCAGTCTGTGAATAATAATTTTCACTTGAGAAGCCAGAGTTTTATGTTTTCATTTTGAGGAGAACTGTTTTGTATGCAAACCTTCTCAAGCATCAAGATGAGAGTATTCTCTAAGGTGTGTTACTGCTGCTTCAAGTACATGGTTTTGCAAATCATTAAACTCTGCTGTCTTGCATGAAAATGTTACTTCAGATATAAACCTGTAACATACGTTTATCAAATGGCATGTATAACCATGTTGCAGTACACCTCTATTAATTACATTTCAGTTACTATGCAATTTGTAATTTAGCAAGTGTTACAGACCTTTCTTTTCCTTGTCCTTTCCATTAAATATCCAAGTTCCAGTATGAATTTAATCTATAATGTCCCAAAAGTTTTGACTCTATCTACCCAAGCCACCACCTTGTTCTCCAAGGAACGTTGTGACAGCTGACATTTTTTAATAGTTTGAGCAAGTAGTTACCACATGCAAATGGATGGCAGCTAACTTTTCAGTCAGAAGCCTATCACAGCTGAATTGATGATATATGTCATATTGTGGGATGATATAGGAAAATATATCAAACACAAATTTGACATATTTACAAAAATTTCTTCTTGTACCGTTTGCATTGTGGAAAATTATGCCTCGAGTTAGATGCAATCAGCCTGTACTTCTGTTGTTTATACGAGTGTAAATTGGCACAGATGTGAATGCCCTATGCTAAGTACAGTTAAAAGAAGAAGAAACAATTGAATGTTTTGTAATTTAAATAATTGTAATTTATAAAAGTTGCATAAAAATTTAATCCTGCTGCTGCAAATATTTAGAGGAAATCTTGGCCAAGCATCGTGATGTTGGAAGACTACCATTAGAATAAGATTAATGTGCATTTCAGTATTTATTCATATGGGGTTTTCATTTTTAGTTTCAGCCCATATCCATAGTTGCCCTCAGTCAAAACATCTGTCAATATTAAATGAGTGCTTCTGCTTGTTAAGAAAACAGTGTTATGAAATGTGAGGATAGAATAATCACCTCTCTAATACAGCATTAAGAAATTCCCTGCCTGGAGAAAGACAGATTTACACTTGCTTTATCTTATGTGGGTGTAAGAGAAAATGGAAGTGTAATTCTCTGTAGGATAATAAAAGGTGTAATTCAGAATCTCTTCATGAGATTAATACCATCCAGTTTTTTCTTTTTTGTTTCGTGCAATGAATATTTTCATGGGTTACAGCTTCCTTATCAATCAAAATAAACAACTGAACACAATCTGATTACAGGACTTTTTAATTTTAAGAACATTCTTTGAGTTATTGTTTTTAGGAATAAAATTGTTCCACAATAATTTTAATGTAGACTATTAAAGCCAGATTTTATTCAATTGCCAGGGACTTATTATTAATTATATTTTATGATACTGTTTTAAGTTTAGAATCATAGAATGGTAGGGTTGGGAAGGACCTTTAGAGATCATCCAGTCCAATATCCCTGCAGAAGCAGGGTCACCTAGATCAGGTCGCATAGGAACATGTCCAGGCGGGTCTTGAAGACCTCCAAGGAAGGAGACTCCACAACCCTCCCTGGGCAGCCTGTGCCAGGGCTCCCTCACCCTCATGGTGAAATAATTTTTTCTTATGTTTAAAAGGAACTTTTTGTGTTCCAGCTTCATCCCATTACCCCTTGTCCTGTTACTATCTCCTATAGAAAAAAGGGATGTCCCAACCTCCTGACAAGTTTAGGAATCTATGCCTTTTAGAAATGTGATACTTTATGATAATAAAGAGATAGATACACAAGAATATGTAAAGAAGTGTTTTTTCTAGTATCAGTGTTAGCACTGATTACCACCATGCAATAAAAATACAGACATTTTGTGAGATACTTTGTATTATTAAGTCTATTACCAGATGTTCATACTTTAAAAATAAGAGCTATTGTGCTAATGAACTCTGTTCAGAGACTCTGAACATCAGAGGCCTCTTAAAGCTCTTTGTTACTGCTTTGTAAGAAATGCTGGAAGGCAGCATAATTAGGAGTTTGCTTGCTAAACTAAACCAGAGGTCACTACTCTTGGGTCTCCTGAGTGATTTGGCATTTTGCCTCATTTTCTGTGTTTTAGTTCACTAAGTGAAAGTAAGGGTAGCAGTACACGGCTGCTTGAAACTCCCAATTGATTCTGGCAAAAATATGAGTGTTACAGGATGCTGTTCTGTAATTTTGTTGCTAGGAGTTAATGTTCAACATACTTGTTCTGATAAAGCCTCATCCCATTCTTATTTATCTACTTTGAAACGTTGCTTCTTGTTGCATGGGAATACCCTCAGCCAAATAGTTCTTGTGATCATTTTGTCTTTTTAAACTGTGGCTTACTTATTCTCTGATTTTTTTCTAATGCTTTGCAATTAGATTAGATCCATTTTCTCTTTTTACAGATAGAAAATGGTTTCTCTTTGAGGTTAAACTTTCACATTCAATCTATAATTGGAATTTAGTTTTCATTTCTGAGTTGTAGATCATTTCCTTTGTCAGGAAACCTTTTAAGAATCTCCTCCTGTATGCTTTTTTTTTTTAACATGACTTTTATGTGTTCATTTAAACTAGTCAAATGAAAGAAAAGCTTCAGTATTTTCTGGAATTCAATGGGGTTTAAACATTTATTACTGATATCACTCTGAAGTGTGCTGTGGTGCTCTTCTTGAAAAATGCTTTGTTGTAAACTCGGGATTTAAGCTACTTATTTTTAGAACATAGTAGAAGTATTTCTTAAATATCCTTGTGTGAAACATACTGCAAAACTCTGATGATTCCAGCTGTTGGGAAGTATATTTTGCTCTGTCCAAGAAAGCATTAATCAGTGATCACTGATTGCAAACTCCACATCCTTACTGACAGTGTCTTCTCCCATCTGCTCTACCTTGCGTTGTCTTTGTTCATCATGTGACAGTGGTTATGCCACTGTTTTAGATATCAGTTCTGAACAAAACAAACCATTATGATCTATTTCCAGAGAAAACAGAGGAACTGACTAGAATCATAGAATCATAGAATGGTAGGGGTTGGAAGGGACCTTTAGAGTCCATCTAGTCCAACCCGCCTGCAGAAGCAGGGTCACCTAGATCAGGTCGCATAGGAACATGTCCAGGCGCGTCTTGAAGACCTCCAAGGAAGGAGCCTCCACAACCCCTCTGGGCAGCCTGTGCCAGGGCTCCCTCACCTGAACAGTGAAATAGTTTTTTCTTATGTTAAAGTGGAACTGTTTATGTTCCAGCTTCATCCCATTACCCCTTGTCCTGTTACTATCTACTATATAAAAGAGGGATGTCCCAACCTCCTGACACCCACCCTTTAGATATTTATAAATGTTAATAAGATCACCCCTCAATCTCCTCTTCTCCAGACTAAACAGCCCCAGTTCCCACAGCCTTTCCCCATATGAAAGACGTTTCATAGCCCTGATCATCTTGGTGACCCTGTGCTGGACTCTCTCCAGCACTTCCCTGTCCCTCTGAGCTGAGGAGCCCAGAACTGGACACAGAACTCCAGATGAGGCCTCACCAGGGCAGAGTAGAGAGGGAGCAGAACCTCCCTTGACCTGCTGGCCACACTCTTCTTGATGCATCCCAGGATGCCATTGGCCTTCTTGGCCACAAGGACACATTGCTGGCTCATATTTAGCTTATTATTAAATAGGCTGTTGTTTTTCTACTTAACAAAGATACCCTTTTACAACCTTTGTCAAGGCTCCTAAGTGAACAGTTTTGTGTACTATGCAGAAAACAGACATGGTTTGCCTTTGATCCCAGGAAACATACAGAATTGGAAAAAAGAGAGAAGTGGAATTAGGTAGAAGTGATGTGCCTGGGAAAATGCTTTGAAAATACCTGACACGTTTTGTATGCTGCGTTACTGCAAAGACAAATATTTATCCTTGATAAGTGAGCTTGTGTCATATATAATTTCTGTCAGAGCACAGTTAATAGAATTAGAAAAAGTGGAGATGCCATTGTAGACAAAGAAATCCCTTTAGCCTTTCCAAAAATGGAAGATGAGAATACTCTGCTCTGCTTTTTAAACGTTACCTCTGTTCATTGTATCTCGTGTCCAGGAAAAAGAACAGACTTTTTCTGCATCATTGTTCCAAATATCTACCATAATATGAAATATTACCAGATAGATGCTTCCAAACCACAGTCTTCAGGGTTTGAAAGTGCTTTTCTTTTTTAATAATTCTTCAACTTGTCTCTGCTTTACAATTGCCAATTGCAGAGCTTGGTCAATCTGTGTTTCTTTATGCCATAAGTGTCAGAAAATAACTGTACATCCTTTCTTCAATCTGATAGAAATTCTGGAACACTTTTTTCCTCTGGTAATCTTAAATTTAAAAATTATTACCTATACTTAGCTTTTATGTTGTACTTTACTGGATTAAAAAACCCGATAAAAATTAATTAGGGAAGGTTTAATGAATAGCATTCATCTTTCTTCTGCCTCTCATTGTGATAATTAAAAAGGTTTTTATTTTTGTACTGTGAGGAGCCATGCTGCATCAAGGCCAACAGAGTGTTTGCAAGTAAGTGATATATGAGCTCTGTGTAGCCATAAAATACAGAAAAGTAAGCTGACAGTGACTTGGCTCCTGTGAGTTTCTGTTATTACATGTTTGTAGTTTTACTTGGACAATTGTGAAAGTTTATTTATATAAATGCTAGCAATGTAATAATTGTGTCCAGGATCAGCATAGTACATCATTGATCAAACCCATTGCAGCTTTGATTTAAATCAAATGTGAGAAATTTGACAAGCCTGTAGCTGTCTACTATAGATTTTTTCCTGGTATGCTCCAGGTATCAAAGTTAGAGTTGCAAAAACATTAAAGAATGAACTTCAATTTACAAATCTGTCAATAATGGCAGCAGCAGCATTATGATTGATGTAATATATTATAAGATTTCATGGGGGAAACTCAGCACAAATGACTTCTGTAGCACTTCTTACGTATAGATTTTACAAGTAGTAACATTTAGAATGATGAAAATCTAATATGCTTCTCTACAAAACCACACATCATAAATTTCAGCTGTTTGATCAACTTGGGAATCAGTAGCTTGTCTTGAGATACATACCTTTGACAATTCTTCAGGTCCTTCCAAGAGTCAGGGATTACAGTGTTTATTTTTGACATTGCAAGCCTGTTTAGAAGAATCCTTTGAATCCAGTTAACCAAGCAAATGGTATTGTTATGTTATTGTTCACTCTTCTGTCTATTCTTATTCCTTTTGCAAACATTATCAGCTTTAATTCTGTATTTGTAATAGAAGAATTCATTGTGTTGTTGGCTGAGAATCTGTCCTCTCGGTCACTTTTCACCCTAAATCATAAATAATTGATAAGCACTTACTAGAGAAATGTAGTATCGAGGTGTCTTGCAATTTGATATTGCAACATAATTTCTGACTATCTTGTTTCTCAGAATCAGAAACTTGTGTGGTATTAAGTTCAAAGCTTAAAACATGTTCAGAAAGATGTTGTTAACTGGTTCTGTCAATTGTTAGTGGGAGTATTTGATCTGACAAGACTTATCTTTCCCCAAAACCTGTGGAGTAATAAAAAATACAATTAATCTGTTAAGAGTAAGTAATAATCTTTAATCAGATATTGCACGAAATCAATATTGAGGTGGATGACTCAGAGCAGTGTAAGTCACACTATTTACTCTTTTGAAATATTGTCAAAGCAACGAAATTCTTTTAGTCCTATGGATTTTTCCAAGACAGATTTATTCCAGGGGAAGTATATCTGTTTTCTGAAATGGAATAAACAGAACAAAAGTATATCTCGAGACATGTCTAAGATGCTGTCTGTCTTCGGGTGCCATTCTGCAACAGTAGAGGGAACTGAACTGGATTTGGCATTAGTAAATTTGACTAGGAAAGGATTACTGGGAGAAGGTTCTAGCACTTGGAACTTGTCATATCTTTGAAGGTACCATGCCAATCTTGTGACTTTTTTTGAAATACAGCAAAGCATACCCATTCCACTAGGCTTTCAGGGCAATGTGAGCTCTTTCCCTTTTGAATAGATTTGAGTACTAATAGATTAACAGATTTTTAATCTTAATGTTGGAGGTTTATGTTGCCGTAATCTTAATTGTTAGGGTACTTTTTTTGTAGACAATGGAAACAAAATCTGGAAAAGAAGGGGAAGAAACCTTGTGTTATATACTTGTACTTTTGCCTTGTCAACAGTGGTTGAAGGCAAAGTTTGAAACATACAGAGATACAGACCTTCCTCACTACATATGTCAGTCATTGCTGGCTTCTCTAGAATAAGCAACTTCCCTAGATTTCTCATGTCCTCCTTTTTTAAACATGTGTAAAATAAATAAATAAAAAAGTCCCTATAGATAAGTGAAAAATCCTTTAACTGGAAAACCAACCACCTTTCTTCACTGGTGAGAAATACAGAGAGCTGCTAAAACCTTAGCATCTATTATCATGCCAGACTTGAGCATAGGTGTAGTGAGAATCTCAATGGATTTATCTGTGAACTCTGCTCAGCAATTCTGAGAAGGTACAGAAGGAAGCTTTAAATTGCAGTCACAGTCTGTGATCCTGCAGCTATTCTGTTGAGCCTTTTGCCCCCAGACAACTGTTGTATTAGTGTCACAAGTCTCATATAGGAATTGCAGGATTTAGAAATAGTTTTCCCAGCTCTCTGCTCCATCTTCACTTCCTGCACAGAGAAATGCATTAGACATCTAGTATGGACAAAATTTTCTCTGCAAAGTCCTCCTTGGGACAGCTTTTGGTTTTGCACCTTAGAAATTTTTGCTAAGTTTTGAGGCACGGTATTTTTCACAAAGGTATAATAAAATGAGATTGTTGGAAACCTGTAATCATCATCCAGCCTAACATTAATAGTTTGGTCCAGCATTAGTGAATACAGATCCTTATTCATACCCACACTGCATTGCTTTGACTTATTGTAATGCAATAGTCATTTCAGTTGTAGAGAATTATCTTGTACATGACCTCAGTTTCAGCTTAGAGAGTGCTTAGAAACATTTAATCTGATCTGTCAAATCAATGGAAAGCAGTTTGCATAATGCAGTGTAAAGAACTTGCAGTAGTATTACTTAAATCAGGTAGAGGAGTTTAAATTGGTTCTTATTTGTTGTTTACTATTTCAACTTTATTAAGATCTAATCTCTTTTTAACATTATGGAAAGAAAGTGTTGCCCTTGTTCTGTCTTGTTGGCCTTTTTCTATATAATTATTTCCAATTTTAAGCATTTTAACTTTTAGTCTTCTAACTTGGGTACTTCCCTCTGTTGTGTCTATTTTAGAAAACTTTAGCTCATAACTTATTCCCCTGGTTAGAAGTTAACTCCTAACAACCCCACAGTTAGCCAAGCAGACACTGTCTCCTTACCTCCACCCTTGGGACCCAGCTATATATTGACATGTGTTAATCATTCACCATCTGTCAAAATGCTTACATCTACCCTAATGTGAATATACACTTTTCTTTGGTACTCAAGGATGTCCAGAACACACACACACACATACACACACACACACACACATGCCCATGTCCCTGTGCATTTCCCTAACAGCACAGGACCACCTTTTCAGTGACAGTTCATTGTTAACTTGGATTAAGTAGAGGAAGCACTGATCTTCGTCTTCTGAACTGCCTTACCTTGAAATGGTGTGAACTGTGAACAGAACCATGATGAGAATGTGGACTGAACTGTTTTTATCTGACTTGCATCACATCTGTTTTGGATAGCTTTTCTGTTCTAGTGCATGACAATCTGTGTTTGTACACACATGGGCATAGTGTGTGGAAGGAAGTCTGTGTGCATGGAGGGGATTATGATCTATGTGCCAAATTAGACCATTCCAAGTAGCAACTGGCCTGCTTAGCTCTGAGGCATAGTGCTATGTGCAAGCTGGCTGTGCCAGAAGCAGACTGAAGATGCAAACTTCTCTCATACCATTGCAGTTCTTTGCAAGCTCAGAATTTTCTGCAGAGCAAACTAATCTGCACTGGGTTTATTCAGTATTACAGGTTACACCATTAATGCTTGTCTGCTGGTAATGGTGTGCTGCTGATGGGATTGAGGTTCACCACTCTTCCCCTGGGCTATTTCCTTCTTGCCTGCATCAGTGAGGGAGAAATTACTGTGGAAAGAGCTCCCTTTCCCAACACCTTGAGCCCCTATAGATAGACAATGGGAGCTACAGGCATCTTCTGATAGCATATTACAGTTGTAGGCAGTCTTTCATCCTCTGCCCATGTGATGAAGGTGTCATTGTTTCTGAGCAGTAATGAAGCCAAACACAGTGTTCTCTCTTTATAACATATCTTTCCTTTTCTTTTAATCTAAGAAAGTATTTCTGTTATATTTTTAAGTTAGTCCCTGATGCCCAGTGTAGATTTTCCTTTTCAGCTAAGTATAATTTGGTATTTTGCCATAGATACCTGTAAAGTACAGGCTCTGACTTTTTTGAGAGATGCTTTGGGATTGTGTTTATCAGATTCAGGGAAACCATACCTTATTAAGTGAGGGGTTTTTTTTCCCTGCCTGAAGGTTGAAAATTTTTTCTGAAGTACATCAAAACTAGAACATGACAAGGCAATTACTTTATTTTAATTTATTCAGTAGTAAGCAGTAAACAGATACTTTCTCATACCCACTCAGCATGTTTTGTGTACGCATTTTGATTTTGTGGAGGCAGATTGCTGTCAAGTTAGAAGCTTCAACACCATTAGGATGATCTCTTCATTAGTATCTATTGACAGAATTTTGATCATATGGTATTAGCTGAGGCTGGGACTGAGTATTGGCTCTGGCAATGTTATTAGTTATGAGATAGTTGCTTTACTCCTCCAGCTGATTCTAACTGGTGCATAGTTTGGCTCTGCATGATAAATAGCCAGTGGTAAAATAGTTTTAGATTTCTATTCAATAATTTACATGAATAATAGCACTATGTTTGCTTTTTCACTTTCATCTGTGAATCCTACATCATTGTAGCAGAGCAATTGCTAAACAGGAAAGGAGGAGGCTGCTTGCTCTCCAGAACAGTCATAGCCTGGGAGCTTTTCCTGGGACGGTGGGAGATGCAGTTTTCTGGCGTTAAGGCTAATGAGGAAACTGAATATAGGTCTCCCACTACTTAAAACAGTTTTTTGACCTCTAATCTATTACTAAAATAACACATATTGGCATAAACACCTATATCTTAGAAGAAAAACTTTAAAACTCTGTATTAGCCCGGCCACAGAATGTCTTGAACATATCCTCAGATTAGACCCCTCAGCAAACTAGATTTTATGAACTGCTCAGAATGAGTATTATGAGCTATGCAAAGAGGAGAAGCTCTAAATGTTCAGGGAACTTTAAGGACAAAAGCAAAGTGTCTGGGAAGCAGATTCTCATCTCTCTGGTTGGGAGGTTGTTTTGGTTGTAGTTTTTTAAGTACTATAAACTTGTTTTATAGAAGCTGGAGTATTCCAATACTGTCTTAAGGGTCACAGAAGAATTTGCATTTTTGCAATATGAAATAAGATGAAGACTAACTAGTTGAGATGACAAGTGCTTTCAGGAGCCATTATTTCCACTGAGAGATAGTCGAGTGGTTCTTAACAATGTATTCAAATGTTATCTTTGGTGAATCTGAGTACATCCATAGTTGAAGCGCATCCATTGTATTGCTCTGTCTGTTGAAAGTGTAATATAATACAAATCAGTCAAGGAGTTTTTTAAACAGCTCTGTGATTTTCTCCAAGTTTGATAGCTTTTTACACTTTTAGATTGTTGCTCTGTACAGTTACTTGCCTTGTGTTCACAAGCAAATAAAACAGACAGGTTTGTGTGTGGAAAATCCATGCTCTGTGTGTTGGACCTGCAGTTAACTGGATAGAATTAAAAGGCTTTATGGTCGTTTCTCTGTTGTAGGATGCAATCCGTTATTCATGACTTCAATCTACCTTGGCAAGTTTAACTGTGTTTCTAGCATTTAACCTCAGATATATGTCCAAATCCAGAAATTATACTGTGACATAGCATCTACTACTTTGATCCAAGCATATCTTAATAAGCCTCTCACATCTCAGTCAGTCATTGGAGAGGAAGAATGTGAATGACTAGCCTGTATATTACTAGATTTGAAGTATATTGGTGAAGAAAACAATTATCTTTGGCTGTTGCCTTGCTAATTTATCTTCATTCTGAATGGTAAACGAAAAGCCTTCGGAGTATAAATAATAAATGCTTCTTCCAGTTGTACAGAGTGCTTTATGTTTGGAAATGATGCCATTTTTTTTGGTTTTTTGCTTGTAAATAGATGACATTGTTGCATCATATTATGCTTTTTTCTAGACTCTGTGAAGCTCTTTATCTGTGTTCATAACTGTTGATTTTATATAATTACTAGCATAAACTATCATATGCTGCAAATTAAACACAGTAAAAAAGAAATGAATATTCAGGGAATTCTTAGCAATTTGTAGTATTTTGTATGAGCTCAATGCAGATGTTTAGGAGTTCCTCTCAACTCTTGACAAGTAATAGATGATTTTGTTCAAAATGTCTAACAAATATATTTATGTGTATTCTTACTAGGATAATGTTTGTGAATTTATCTTACCAGACCTGTCACTATTACATTAAATCCACATGAATGACAATAGTAAGTGAAATAAAAATGAATCCCTTCCCTCCACCCCTTGTCCCCCCAACATTTCTAACCTAACAAATAATTGAAGATGTGTTGTGGCACTGACTTCAGGTCCTTTAGGAGTCCATGATCCCCTCCAGTTTCTTAATGTATGAGGCTTATGTTAGTATACATAGGCATAAGACAAAACTATAAATTAGCTATCCTTCATAAATTCCTTTCAAAATCAGAGTATGAGTCTCTAGGTCCCTTCCAACCCTACCATTCTATGATTCTATGAAATGCTGGCTTTGCAAACAGCGAAAAAAGTATTGCCTATCAGAAAAACCACAAGGTGAAATCTTTGCAGCAAAGACTGAGTTAACCTTGGATTTTCCTGGTAATGGCTGCATTATTGCTTTGCATAGATCTGAGAAGTAACTCATTGTTATATTTCACAGTAGTTGTATCAGTACATAATACTGAATATACATGGAGGGCATGCAGATAAGATGGTATGGTGGGTCTACAGTGCATACAAATAGAGACATGGGCATTGCACATTTTAATAAAGGGTGAAAACAATTATTTTCCCAAAGTAGGGAATTTGCATGACTAGCCTTTTCAGAAAGGAGTTCCAGTTGAGAATTAGAAATTAGAATTTATTGTCTGCCAGCATCCTGTTAAGATACAGTGCAAAACAAAGCATATAAAACCAATGATAAATTTTGTACTGAACTGCTGTTTACTCTTTGGATGAAGTGAACAGAAGTTAGAGAAAAATACAGTGTGTTGGAGAATATTTTGTGGAAGTCATATAGTAACCAAGCCATGCCAAGCTTTAGCTTTTGCATGATTTTCCCTTTTTGATGTGAACAAATCTATTGCTAAACCACTGTCTGCAGTTTCTTTCCTGAAATGCCAGGCAGAGACATGAAGTCGCCTTCATTTCCTGAATACATGATTATATAATATGAGTCCATATTAAATAGTATCTGCAGATAGAAATTTGATAATGGCATGTGAAAGATTATTATCTCATGGAAGTAAATGAGTATTTGAGCTGTCTGTGTCACTGGAAGTGTGATTAAGTGCAAGAAGTTTTTCAAAGAAGGCGATGCTGGAGTGCTGAATGAAGAATCTTAGCTGTCAGAAGGCATTTGATATGCAACTGTATGGTAACTCAGAGAAGACATTTGATCTCTGATTTGATTAAATTTATTTTAAAAGAAAAGGCTTCCTTCTCTCTTTTTTGAGTATAGCAAGATCTCATGAGAAAATGGTCATACTGAGACTGCAGAATGAGGTGCTTAGCTACTGTTTTGCTGTTATTTGCTGCTCTCCGGACATGTATTGCCTCAGGCTGTTCATTCTCAGCTCACCAAGGCATTGCAGCTCTCACAGTTTCTTATGCTTCTTTTGAGGGCAAATGTATTTGATCTTTGTGCAGTGCAGTGTTCTGGCACTGTTTCATCATCATGAGTTAAATCCTCTTCAGACTCCTTCAAAACCTCAAAGAGTCTTGACACAGCAGAACTTTTGCAGCTGAGCTGTATTTATGCACCAGGAGTGCATCCCTTGCTCTCTACGAGAGCTTTCTGCTTGGGGAGGTCTGGAGATGTAGACAGTTCCTGAGCCATATCTGAAGAGAGCTCAAGAGTATGTGCAAGAGTTACTGGAACCAAGTGGCAATTTTGGAATAACAATATACAGTCAAAAGACATAGGCAATGAAAGAATAGTCACTGAATCTATGAACTCGCTTATAATTTGGCTCAATGGTAATACATGGCAGCAGACCATAATCAGCTTCTGCACTGTGGTGCAGAGGGTAATGAATGAACATTTACTGCTTCTGTTCTGAGAAGCCATACTGAGTTAGAAGCAGTATTTGGCCAGCTTAGCTTTGATTTTATTACAAGTGTCAGGGCTTGTGTCTAGACTGGTATGTTGGCAGCTAATTGATCTCCAGCATTTGGTATGCTAATTATTTCTTTCATGATATGCTAATGTGTGTACAGTGAAAAAACACCTTTTAAATGCTACAAGGACATCTCTGAGGCATGGAAATGGGAAGTAAGATCTGTAAGTCTTGATTTTTATCAATGCAATATACAGGTGACTGAGAGCTTGTAGCTGTTGGAATTTAGCTTAAAAATTAAGGTGTTAAAACAGATTTTGTTTAGTCATATAGTGACTGTACAGGGCATGTGTAACAGACTATCCTGCCCAGCCCAAATAACCAGAAAATTGGTGGGCATTAGGGAATATACTACTCTGTTCAACACAGTTAATAGACCTTGGCAGCCTTTTTGTTGCTACTACATGGATGTTCTTTTCTGTGAAGTCAGTCATCTGGGCTTTGTAGCTTTTATCATATTTTCTGCAGTTAGAAAATGAAAAACTAATAGTATGGAAGTGTATCTGAGTCACCCCCCAACTGTTCTCCAGGATAGCATGTACCTTTCTACATTAAGGCTATTTCTCCAGATAACCGAATTACTTGCTATCTCTCTGTGAATTCCTCCCATTTGACCATTTAAAAGTAGATGTTACTTGACTGCTTTCTGAGATGTGCTTGTGTGCTAGATAGTTCACTCCCAGTTTTTTTTGTCCTCTCCCTTTTTGGATTTTCTTCACACTCTGGGTACTTTTAAAATACAGTCTGCTGGGTCTCAGTCATTAGGTTTCTGTAGCTCCATGTGGAACTAAAATTGTACATGTTCTTCAGTCTTTGAAAGAAAGGTGCCATCAAGAAGAGTTTTCATGCACATTTTCCATTGTCTGTCTCCACTGAGATATTTTGAAGAATACTTTTATTAAATACATAACAACCTAAATGTTTTTGAAAGCTAACAAAGCAAGTCTGTGGAAGGATAACTATTGAGCAGCCTTCCTAGGACACAGCTGCAAGAACACAACATTAATGTAGTACAGAGCCAGAGGCAGAACCAAGATCCTTATTGACCTTTAGAGATCAACCATGTCTGGCAATTCAACAATTTAATTTCTTGAAATATTTTTAAAGGAAAACTGCTAGATTTTCTTCTATAGAGACACCTTTTGCACAGACTAATGGCTGTCTCAGTGCCATTGATAGTAATGAGACCACTAATATGTACTTAAAGTTTTAAACAATAGGTAAATTCCTGATCTAGATTTGGCTTGAGTCCCTGGCAGCAGGTTAGATGAACACCTACCAAATGCATAAGCAGATTCTACAGCTGTTACCCATGTCTGCTGTAATAATCTTATCTGTATGCTCAAAGCCCTAATCGCCCTCTTGTTGAGTAGAGAAGACTTTGATTCACAGGAGTATAAGAAACTGATTATTCAGCTCTGCAGAGAAAACCAACCCAAATAAACCCATCCATTCATTTTATGGTGGAAAGTTAGCACACTGATTGCTGAAAATGAAGTCAATGAAGCTATGTTTTTATATTATATATATTACAAAGCAATATATGAAGCTTATCTATTATAAAGCAATAAGTCAAAATGCTTTCTTATGACAACTTATTAGGTGCAATTACATTTATCCAACGACAAAATCCAGCAAATGATCTGGAATCACAGTAGTGTTCTAGGTAAAGAAAGTTATGTTTTTATACTGAAATTTAATGTGCGAAATTTAGTTTCAGTTTGAGTTTCTTCAGAACTGATATAAACCTGATGACAAAGTAGAATTTCTTAGCTTGACACAAATGTAAATAATAAAAGAATCTAGTCTCCCATGAATGACACACATTCCCTCTTGTTCTAGCTTACCTTCCTGACATTTCATTTTCTTCACTTGTAAAACTGATTTTTGGAAGCAACAAAAACCTGATTTTTTTAATGCATCTGACATCCTGAATCTTCCTCTTAAGCTGGAGTTCTCAAGGGAATAATTTGAATAGAAGTTGAGGGATAAAATGTATTCTTGCATCAAAGCAAGGAGTCCTTGATAGACCTTCTCAGTGGCCTTTTACTTCCAGTTCAGGAAATTATTTCCTGGATGTACTTGAACCTTACAGCAGTAGATTTGAGAATTAATACTTTGAATACATTGTGGGTTTTTTTGTCTTTTAGCTATAGAATTACATCTGGTTGAGGCTGTGTAGTTATACCATAACTGCTCCTTTGAGGCTTCATTGATGAGGCTAAAACTTTTGCCACTTTCATCTATGTACAGAATATATGACAAATGCCACCTAAAATAATGTCTTAATATGCTTACAGCTTGTTCAAACTCAGCTCATGGAAGTGTTATTGACAAAGCTTTAACCAGGGACATACTCAGACTGGTTAGATTAATGAAATACAGCTTTAATAAGGGAAACAATTCAAATTTGTGACTGATTTAAACAATGAAGCATAGTGACTTCACTATAAAGAAATTTAACATGCTTCAGAAATCTCCCATGCAGCGGAGCAGACTTTAAACAAATGTGGTTTGCAACTGTTTATTTTCATTTTGAGCTACATTTATTTTAGCCATGTTGGTGTCTCTTGCATTTGCTTTCCAGAAATATTCTAGACAACGGGATCGATGAGTGGGAATGTTCAGCAAAGAATCAGCATCTTAGTGAGCACAACAATAGTCTCCATAAGATACAGCGTTCACGTGGAAGATTTGATGTTCTAAATTTCATCCTGTCAACAAGAAAATGAAAAGATATCTTTGAAGAATTAAGTCAGAAAAGTCAAATTTTTGATGTTAAAAACTTGGAAGAAAATTCTGACAATTGCCTATGAATAAGGCTGTGGGGATGAGGAAAGCTGGCAGATAAATGAGACTGCATGAGAACAGTGAATGATCAAGGAACAAGAAATCACAAGTAGAACATGAATTACAGAAAAGACTTGTGTGTAGAAGAGTTAAATTAACAGAAGTATAAAAGGCTTTCAATTAAATGTGGGAAATCATTATCCAGAAAGGTAATCTGCAAAACATATACCCCCTTAATGTGACATATATTGGTTGTCAAATATAAACATGCCCTATTCAAACGACACCAGGTATCTCTTGCAGTCACTTCATTATGCTCAAATGCAAAGAGCTTTTACCAAAGCATTTGTTATGTGAGAAATACACCACATCAGCAGCTGGATTAATGGTACTCAATGGATTAATTAGAGGCTGCCGCTGCAGTACATTCAGTTCTTTCTGACAATTCGGTAACGCACCTAGGATACGTCAGCTTGTATCCTGTGAAACAGATCATTCCAAAATCATTTTCTCATGTGTGATTTTTAAACAGTGCTTGAATTTTTAAACTTCTCTCATCAAAAGTTTTCAGATACTCCAGGCCACCTTCAGACAAATTAGATACTCTTTCTTTTGCCCAGTTGAGCCTGGAGCTATCCTGCTTCTCGTATGGTGTGTGTTTTAAGGTCATTTGATGTCTGATGAGAAATGTATACAGTATACTGAGTTATTTTTAGGATACTGAATGAATAGCACTAGGTAAAGAATCCATTTTATACAATGATGTACCTTACTAAAAAAGATCTAAGCTATGATTTCAGTTTAGGAACAAGGATTGCTGAGCTGGCCTTAGACTAGGAGCTGTGTCCTGTGAGGTGATGGTTTATGGCATGCTAACTCAGGGACTCCTACTCACGTGAGTGTTCATTGAGTTTGAATGACTACAGTTCAGAGATAAATACACCTGCCATTTCTACATAGTTCCTCTAAACATTAGTATCTGATTTGCCAGTATCCATGTTTTCAGTCAAATTGAAAATAAACATCTGCAATAATGAAAGCTATGGCTCAGGAGAATAATGTTGAAGTGAGAGTGTACACTTGTTAAGACTGAATTTTGAGCTATATATTTCCTCTGTGTTATGAAATATCTCATAATTTTTTTCCAACCTTCTTAACAGCCACAAAGAACTGTGCTGTAGATAAAAATCCTTGATAGCAGTTGCTTTTTAAGTTACTCTTACTCGAATAATCTACTTGTCATAATCTGGAGTCCTCTGGTTGCTGTTCAGCATCTTTTTTGATTCAAAGTTATACTTACTAAAAAGATCAAGCCATTTATTCAAGAATGCCAGTGCTGCAGTCAGCAATTATATACAGATCTTGCCTTTACTGCAATTAGAGGGAAACTGTGGGGCAAATCTGATTTTGTAATGAAACTCATTCATAAGAGCTCCTCTTTTTTCCTTGCTCTGGACCAGTGCTTACACTTGTTCTCATTCTGGTTTACTTTATCTTTGTAGATCCTAAGCATCAAGAGCTTCTATCAAATCTATCTAGGAGAAAAAGAAATGGTTACCAATAACTAATTCCACATTTGAACTACTAATCAGAAATATTACAACCTCTAAAAAGAGTTCTTTAATCAGAGGAGAAGATGTTTAATTTTCCCAGCAATTAGTTTCATTACTGTGGCATTAGCTCTGTCTTCTAGATTGGAAAATGGAGAAACAGGCTTGGTGATTGAGCTCAATGCAATATGTTAGAAAGTACAACTTAGTTGTAGTGTAGTGGCAAGTCAGTCAGACAAGATTTTGGGAACATTCCCTTTACTTTTCCCTTTATGTTTAGAATACTTCTTTTAGGGGCTATAATTCATAAACAAGATTTTAAGCAAGTACAACAGGACAACACTAAAATTAAATGTGGATGCAAATTAGTGATTATTACAGCCTCATGTTTATGGTACTTAAAAAATATTCCTGTAGAAAAATAAATAATGGAATTCCTCTATATTTTAGGGAAGAGACTAAAAACTCTCCTTCTGGTTTTAAGAACGTCACTCATCTTTTCACAGCATGGAGATGGCACATCAAGCTAGTCACGTCTGTAACTTGTGGCACACTGCTGTGCCTAGTGCCTTTGACTTCCCATCTCAAACAGCTAAGTACCCTTTTACCACTGCTCTGACTGAGTATGGTCTTTGGCACACAACCCAGGATCAGGATTTGAACCCATACTGTAGCATTTCTTTTACTAAGCCTTTTATCAGATCAAACAACAGAAAAGAAATTCCTTGACTTATTTAACTGTGGTAGCTCAATGGCTCTGTAATGAATTATTTGCCACTGATCCAGACTACAACAGCATAACTTCGAGGATAACAGGATAACTTCAAGTGGAAAGTATCTGGTTTCAGGAATTTTGCAAGCAGAAAGAAGCTAAGATGATTCTCTCAGTCTCAACCTTATAGTTGTAGCAGCCTGTGAAATGACATTGGACTTCCCTAATCATAGATAAAAAATAGTTTGGTGTATGCTTAATGATTCATGGAGTACAGCATGAAATAAACAGATGACTAAGGCTCTTAGCAGTATACAAAACAGATTGATTGGCTTTTGATGTATAGACTTCTAATTAGTTTCAAAATTTGTATGTAAGTGCTCTACTTTATCTTTGTTGATCATTACTATAAACATTGTGGGTAGTTTTATGAGAGCTTAGATTTTGATTCTTTAATCCTCAGTTGTTTTTTAATCATTTCATTTAGAAGGGATTTAACTTCACAAGAACTACTATGAAAGTGATCTTTAGTTAAAACTGTGAAGTGTGAAAATCATCTGTCAAAGCAGATGTACAACATGTCTACTGTTAATATCTCTTTGGCCTTTAATCCTATTTTACCAGTTTGTGTGGGCACTGACAGTTAACTCAAGTTTCAGTCAAACCTAGATGAATAGGATTTCTTCCTTCCCTACAGTCAGCTAGTCAGACAACCAGTCATTTTTTTCACACTATTCACAAACTCATTAGACCTTTGTTCAGGCTGGCTCAGGCACAGCAAGGAACATGCTCTTTCATAGTCCAGGATATTTTTTTCATGGGCTGAAGATGAAGGATTTATGGTCAAAATTTAATTCCATTTAATTTGAAAATGAAATCTCTGGAATTTGCAACTGCAAATTTTTGACAGGCATGATAGAATGAAAATATTGAAGCAGGATCTGTTTCCCAAATGATCTACCTTGACACCATTCATTTAATAATATTTAAAATACTGCTAACCACTTAAGTGCAAAGTACTGAAAATGCTAACATTGTGTTACTGCTCTTTTGGAATATGTCTTCTAACGAGCAGCCATGGGTCTGCAAAGAAAGAAATTTAGTCTGAAGCATCATTTTATGATAGCCTACTCTGTGAAAGGTACTGAACAAAGCAATTAAATACAAAATTACCAGTGAACTTGGATCTCAGATAACGAAAATACAGATGTACCATTCTGATACCAAGTATATGTATTTGCTGTTTGTGGGAGTTTGTTGGGTACTATAAAGCACATAAAAAATGGACAATCATTTCCTCAAAGATCTTGTCATCTTAAGTGATGAAAAGATAGTGGGTTAAATCAAAATAAAACTGGGCAAGTGGCAGGAAAGATGTGGTAAATTGGTTATGAGCATTAAAATCAAATCAATTTACTTAGATCTGTCCCTCTGAAAATATGATTGCAGTCTGGCAAATAGCATCAGCATAAAGACAGGTAAATGCATTTTTTACAATTACATTCTGAAAAGAACTGGGCTGGTTAATTCTTCTCATACACAAGTAATTCTTAGTGCAAATAACCTCACCAGAACCGGGGGACAAAATACCCCACGCAGGTCAGTAGTGGAGCTGCTATTGATTACTGTAAAGCCAAAATTCTTTGCAATCTAGCTGCCAGTGTAAATAAACTAATCTCCAGATTCACTATCAAATCTACAGCCTGGCCCCAAGTGTTCTGTCTGGAACATACTCAGTGCAGAATCCTTAGCTAAAATTACATAACCCTTTATTTTGTAATTTTCTTGTGTCAATCTTCTTCCATCTGTGTGCATTCTAGTTTCTTGCAAAAACTATTTCCACAGACAATGATTTCTTTTTCCATCAGCCTACCAGAACTCTACAGAGCCTCTCCATGGGTTGTTACTTTGTCACACTCATTAGAACTTGAGATGAAACCTATTGAGGTGACTTATCATCTCAGAACACCAGGTGCTTTGGCATTTCACATGTCGTATGGGTCAAGACATAATAGCATTTCTAATTGTCAGCCACAGAATGAGACACAAAAATAGTGAAAGGAGGAGGGAAATCCCTGTTGGGAGAACTCAAGGTTATCACTCCACTTTTGACAGAATTGAAAAACTACCTCACCGACATGAAAGACTGAGCTGCTTCTATAGTAACGTTCTCTAATGGAAAGGCACTGAAAGTTGTTCTGCTTTTTGTCCTGGGTTTCTAATCTCTCATGTACTCTTGTCTTTCTTTGTCACAAGGCAGGTACATTACATTGTATCTGTGTACTCTAGCTCTAAATCCAAGTGCGTATTTTTGGCATGGTGCCTTCAAAAGTATGTTTAATTTAAGATAAATTAAACATCTGGTACACTCATGCAGTAATATCAATGACTGGTACAAACATGTCTTTATGGTTTAGGTAACTATGTCATAGAAAGAAAACAATACCAGAACGATAGCGAACTATCTGGTCAAAGGACACAATTATTCCCCTGCTATTGGATTTTAAGTTTGTAGGATTAAAAGGATTTCAAGGGCCTCCCATAAGCTTTTTGACTCTAGAAACCCACTAAAGCAGGCTCAAGGATGGATTGCAATAACTATCCATACTGTAGTATCTACAGATGTAACAGGAGGTAACTTGCTCCTGTGCAAAGCACTGAGACACCTGCAATGGAGTTTAATAACTGTGTACCACAGGTACTACACTGAAACCTGTAGTGCAATACTAATGGAGTTAGTAGAGAGGAAATGTATCTCACTTGCTATGGAAAGAAATGCAGTATTAGCTCTTCTCACAGTACCGTCTTATTTTGCAAAACCATCAAATTTCCATGGGCTAAGAGGTTTGTAAAGAAATTCAAGTAGTAAATATCTAGTTCTGAACATGTAAAAGCATTTACTCCACTGGAATATATTTCAAATATATGCAGATATTTTGCATATCTCTAGCTAAATTATGTGGCTTGTATTGCACTTGCAATTGGGCAAAATTCTCCCAGCTTCAGGGAGATATACATTAGTAAGAATTGAATAAGAAAGGTGAAGGCCTCAGGGTTTGTTCTCTGTGCAACTTAACCTATTTCACTTCTCAAATGTATTTCTAACCATGGCGTTTTGAGCTAAGTAGCCACAGAGTACCAGAAAGATAAGTCTTGCAGTGGCTGACCTGCTGTTTGGCTGGTTGGTGATTAGTATCAGGGTGACAGGCAGCTTGTGTGTATTCCTAGAAGAACCTCTTATTCTTGTCCTTTAGTCAACAGCAGCATATGGAATGCTGGGGCTTCTTTTAAGTATCTGATGTTCTTTGAAAGTTCTTACAGTGAATCTCGCTGACAAAGTTACTTTTTACAGCGAGTACCTCCACAGTAAGTTCTATTTTCCATCCGTTAGAAGATCATCCTAATAAACAATTACCAGAATAGTGGTGTATCATATAGATCATCTAGAGAAATCCTGACTTTATCCAGATCAATGGCAAAAATCCTATTGACTTAAAAGGGAATGCATTCCTCATTTATGATTTTCATAGAACAGATATGGAAAGAAAAATGGAGTATGTTTCTTAAAGTTTGCTTTAAGAATTTTGGAGTTTGGTTTTGTGGCATGTCTTTGATCAGTAGCCAGGAAGGTTTTATGCAGTTGGAAGTAGATAGTAAAGATTGAGTAAGGAGTCTAAACATATCTGATTACTTCAGCAAATGTTTTAAGAAAAGATACTGAATCATATTTATGATTTTGGGCTTCATTCATAGTGAACTGTGCTACAGTTTTGCTAGATGTGTTATGATACAAGTGAAACTGGAGTTTTTTGATGAAGTGATAAATACTTAAGCAATTGCTGAAATTATTATTTTTTCAACTTCTGGGAGTTGTATATGGCAGGCCAATTTATTTTTTTCTTAGAAGCAACTGGATTAAATAAACTAGTATAACAGCTAATATAAAAATTACTCTGATATAAATAATAAGCATCAGGTGAGGCTATGTCCCACTGTGATGCACAGACATAAAGGTAAAGAGGATTTCTGCCTGGTGGGTTTGGGATCTGAGAAAAGCTAGAGATGAAAGGGAATCATATGTTCATTTTATAAACAGAGAAATTAAAGATAATTTTTTTCAAGTGTCTCTAGGGCCAGGCTGTAGAATGTTTGTGCTTCCTGACAAGGCTGCACAGTTAGCACTTTTGAAAATTTCAATAGGCAGTTAAATGCTTAACTTCCATTAGGAAGGTTCCAATAGGATCTGAATTTTCACTTGTAAAAAGGGAATCAAACTTGGTCTAGGCTAAGCTGAGCCTTTCAAATAATTAGGCCAATATTTCACTGAACATCTTGTATAAAAAAAACACAGAGAAGCTTATCTTTAGTCTAAAGTCACTTGCACACTCCTTTTGTGTGCTTAAGCAACACTTTAAAAACGAGGCAGTCTCCTAACTTATTTAAGTTTTTGCAAGATTGTTCTAGTGACAGTCACCAGGCAGAAGTGTGTTAGCAAAGTTTCATGTCAGATCTCCTGAGTTCCAGACCTTCATCCTAAACACAAAAACTTTATATTATTGAGAATCCAACTGCATTTTACATACAGATTGAAGTCCCAGTATTAGATATTACAGTTGCACATCAAAGATAAAGACGGATAGCAGCTAGCATGCAAATGCCGTTTCCAAAGAGAATAAAGCTCTTTTGAAGGCAGTAGAAACTGTCAAAGTTAAATTAAAAATTAAAAATCCATTCTGTGAGCTGCAGAGATGCTGAGCTCCCTGACAGCCAGAGATAGGAAGTTTTAAAGACCTCTCAAATGCAATAGTAAGTTATCTGTACTCGCTGTGCTTCCCCCTCTATCCCAATCAACTTCTTTGCCTATAAACTGTCTTGGTCATGAGGGAAAAAAAACCCTCCTTGCAACAATTTTTTTTAAACATTTCAAATTATCAAGTATTAAGCTTGTCTATGCCTTAACATCAAATATATTGGTGTAAAAATGATAGACTTTGTCAATTTTTAAACAATTTGTGATTTATTATTTATGATAATGTACTGCTGCATGTTAGTGACCCAAAATGGCCTTCAACATGAAAAGACACTGGCTACAGTCACAGACAGTGTTTCAATAAATAATTACTTGCAATAAATTCAGGTCTCAGAATCTGGCAGTGGGGTAAAGCAGGGTAATTTGTGTTTGGGGTTTTTTTTGAAAGAACTTAGGTACCCTAGAAAAATATATTAAGGATGTTAAGAAGGGCAATGAGTAATATCTGCCTTTCTCAATGTCCATCTACCCCTCCTCCACATTTATGCCCCCATAACTGCCATTTCTGAGTGTCTTTGTTGGGATTCTATCCTGTTTTACTGACCTCCCCTGTCAAAAAGAAACAGTATAGTAATAAAGGGCAATACTTTTGTTGTCATGAGCAATTTACCACCACGTACCTCACAGAACTTTAGCAGTCAGATGTTTATTGCTCTCTGCTGCTTGTATTATTTCTCAGCTTTCCTGAATAAGAGATTTTGACAAAAATCTATCTATAATTAAGCAAAACCTTCAAGCTATACATTGCTTGAATTCACAAAGAAGCAATACCTTTATCACTGTCATGCATTGAGTCAAAATCTGGTTGCCAACAGCTCTGAATGGTAGAGTGGGTTTTAGAATCAGGACCAGAATTTGGAAGTTTATTTTAAATTAGTGTGATGCTAATAGGGTGCTACCACAATTCACAATATAGAGGATAGTATTAAGCTGTATAAAAGCAATAGACTAGTGTTGTCCTATAACAGGGTGACAGGCCTCAAAACTCATCATTTTAAAATTATTTTATTAAGTGTTTTCATGCTGCTTCACCTGACATTCAGGAGAAATGACCTATCATGTGGTACAGATACAGAACAAAAATTTCAGTACGTTATTGCATGTACTTTTTAATATTTCTTGGACTTATGGGGATTGGAAAGACACTGTTTTGACGGATGAGATGTTCCTGGTGTACTTTTGTGGTCTTCCTCATTGCAGCATCCAGATTTTCAATCAGCCGAATGATTAAGCAGTGATATGCTGTTGATTTCAATGAGAGTTAATTGTCTAGCCAGGAATTAGAGCCTCTGTACTTGAGTAGGTACTTCTTTTCCATTCTTCCAGGAAGCAATACAGTCTCCTGAGACCCAGTTTCCAGACAAAGGGAGTTCAGACAGAAATCTGAGCTTCTCATTGCTTATTGAACTCTATTCCTTCTCTATGTTCTCTACCCTTGAAGAAGTAATCTGAGCTGCACCTCTGCCTTGTGTGGCTTGGCAGCATCTGCAGTCAGCTCTGACCAACGTGGCTTTCAAGCAGGACATTGCTGGAGGAGTTGAACAAATAAACTGGACTTCATGAAAAAATCAAGTTTAACTGTTATTGTGATACACATGCCCCGAAATTTGCTAATTCATTGTGTAACAGCAATTTGCATCTTGATTGAAAAGGTGAAAAAAATCAATTCAATTGCATATTCTTTATTCACTATTTTTATTAATTATTATTTTAAAAGCTATGTATTTCATAGGAACAGCTACTCACCCTATGGTTAAATGTCTTTATTTTCCATATATACATTTTCTAAAAGTCTGAAATTCTACTCAAAGGTTTTAGAGTCCTAAGAGCAGCCTCTGCTGATGCATAAGGAAATTGTTTCTTTTTTCCAGTAGAGATTTTTGTTGCATATCTGTAAGAAGTTTGCCAGAACTGTTCAGTTGATATTTTTATGCTTCAGAAAAATATACAAGTCTTCATGGATTATAAAGTAATTGTGATAATTGAAAATATTAGATTCCATGAACAATGGAGCTAAAGCCACAGTGCCCTTATGGTCCAGTAAGGATTTTATGATACTCTACAAAAGCTTCTTCTTACAATGTCCCTGTCCCCTCCATCATAAATTTGAACACTGATCTACAACTTGACTCATCTCTCATTTTTGTGACAGAATTATCTTTTAGCTCAAAGAGCCAGTTTGTCCAGGCCAACGTCATCCCAGGCTGCATTCATGGGAGCGCAACCACTTAGTTGAGAGCCTATGCCCGTTGCTCAGCACTGGGTGGGTCACATTGAGATACTGCATCCATTTTCAACCCCTACAAGTACAAGAAAGACAGTGATAAGCTGGAGCAATTTCAGCAGAGGAGACTATAGCCTTGGGATCAGGCTCTTCACTGTGGCACATGGTGGAAGGACAAGGAGCAAGGGGTGTGTGCTGAAACAAGAGAGATTTAGACCCAACAGTGTGAGGAGCTTCTTCCCTGTGGGGATGCCGGACCAGAGGCTGCCAGTTTGACACCGAATCCCACTGAATGGTGGGGGTTGGAAGGGACCTCTAGAGCTCTTCTAGTCTAACCACCCACTAAAGCAGGTTCACCTCCATCACACTGCCCCTAGGTAATGTGATCAGTCCAGTCAGGCACTGGAACCACCCTCTCCGATTCCTCCCGGCGCTGCTTTGGGCAGCAGGTTGGCTTGGAGACCTCCAGGCAGTGATCCAGCTCGGCTCACCGCACACCCCACTGGCCCGGGGCTGAGCGGGGTGTCTCTGCTACCGCCCCGCAGCCATGCCGTGCCAGGCCACGCCGTGCCAAGCCACGCTGTGCCACGCCATGCCACCTCCTCTCGCCACCCATGCCCCCACCCCGCCACCACGCCATCGTTCCCCCGGGGTTCGCCGCTGCCCGCGGTGCCGGCCGCCCGTGTTCCGCGCTCAGCCTCGGCCCCCGGGACCGCGCGGCGTCAGCGCCGGCGCAGCCAACCAGGGCGCGCGGCGCGAGCCGGCCGCCCCCCGCCACGCGCCCGCCCTGCGTATAAAAGCCGCGTGCCGGCGGCCAAGGCGGGAGCGGCGTGAGCGGAGCAGAGACGGGGCGCCGGCCGCACCGGGCTCCTGTCAGCGCGGACGCCGTCTCGTATCGGCCCCTGCCCCGGCGTCCACGCCGCGCCGTCGCCCCGCTCACCAGCCGGGATGCTGTCCGTGGTCGCCGGGCTCTTGCTCGCTGTAGCCGCGGGTGGGCAGGGGTCGGCGGCGGGAGAGCAGGAGAGCCCGCCGGGGAGCCGCTTCGTGTGCACCTCGCTGCCGTTGGACGTGGCCAGCACAGGCTGCCCGTTGCCCCCGGTGTCCATGCAGGGCGGCGGGCTGGCCCCCGAGGAGGAGCTGAAAGCCACGGTGCTGCAGCTGCGGGAGACCGTCCTGCAACAGAAGGAGACCATCGGGAGCCAGCGGGAAGCCATCCGGGAGCTCACCGGCAAGCTGAGCCGCTGCGAGAGCGCCGACGGCAGGTCCGCCACGGGGACGTGGAAAAAGGAGCTGGGCAAGGGCAAGGACACTATGGGCGACCTGCCGCGGGACCCGGCGCAGGTCATCGACCAGCTGAGCCGCACCATGCAGACCCTGAAGGACCGACTGGAGAGCTTGGAGGTAGGGCCGGGGCGCGGGGCGGGCCAGTCTCCCTGCCCAGCCGCCCACCAACTTGGAGTGATTGCATGAGCTTGTGGCTTTGGACTGTTGGCTGGGCAAGTCAGTGCCCTTAATCTCTACGGAGGTAAAGCCAAACTGGCCAAGCCTTAGGAGTGAGTTGCTTGGTTGGCTTGTCTTGTTTTCTTGATTATTTGTCCGATCACTTTAATCGTAAAAAAACCTGAAAGGCTCCTCTGAGAATGTGTTCTCCCAGTGCATGGGGGGAGATTATGGTTTTCCTGCTTGTTGCCAGCTTAGTTTCTGTATTAATATGTCTAAATCTCTCTTTCTGGGAATGTGACTTCATGGGGTTTGAGGTATAAAGCTGACATCTTGGGCAGTTAAACCTTGGCATATGGTGCTGAATAGAACAGTGGTAAAGAGGAGATTGTGTTGGGCAGATTGTGAAGTAAAGATGATGTATTTAGAGCTGACATGGAATAAAAAGAACTGATTCTGGATGCCTCTGAATAGAAAGGAGATTTGGTCCAAGCCCACTGAAAGTGATTTCCATGAGTCTTTGGACAGTGCCCATGGTTAAGTGGCCCTTGTGGAAATATTTTTTAGAGGATATTCCCACAGGAATTGTGCTGGATGTTTTTTTGCTTTCCACACCCTGGGAGCTACATGTATGTCCTCCTACTGTCCTCTAAACAGTCAGTGGTCATGTGAGGGTGACAGGTAACTTCCTAAAGGTTATTCTCTGAGGTCTAAACGCTCTGGGCTGATTTTTCAAGTACAGTTTTGAATAACCTGGTAGTGTAACATCCTTTTCTTGCTGTTGCTATCTTTTTGAGGCATTTTTTATATGGTTGTAGAAGAGAAACTCCACTAGAATAATATTGCAGGTGGAACCATTGGTTTCTTAGTATCCTTAAATACGATAGTGTCGAGAAAGTGTGAGGCTTGGGTTTTTTCCCCCAACTTAAATAAAAATACTTTCACTGGCTGTTAATTACAGTTCAACTAAAGAACATCTGAATTCCTTACTCTGCAAATGAAAACTGATAAAACTATCATTTGGTAAATTTGCTTTCAAAGCAGCTTAACGTTTTTTATTTAAAATGAAATAGTAGTTTCTCTGTGTATGTATATTGGCTATATCACCTCCAGTAAGTAAAGCAATACTGACTCATGTGCCACAAGTACCCATACCAACAGAAATGCAGGCCTGCCTCCATACTTTGGTTTTATTGAACTTAAGTGTATGAACACTCCTTCATGTAAAACACTGCAAGCCTTTAACAAAAGGACCTTTTTGTTTCAGGACATGTTTAGCTACAGTGCTAATAAAAGCACTGAACGTGACAAGTGCTAAAAAGCAATGCCCCTCTTGTACTTACTGGAGAACTCTGATCTTGCTTTCTTCCAATTCGATGAGGAGCATGTGCACTTTTCACAGTTTCTGTTTGAGGAATGACTTTTATTTTGTTTCCCTTTTCATTTTCCCCAAAGCACCAGCTCCGAGCCAACGTATCATATGCAGCACTGCCTAATGACCTTCGAGAGATGCTTCAGCGGAGGCTTGGAGACCTGGAGCGCCAACTCCTGAGCAAAGTGGCTGAGCTTGAGGATGAAAAGTCTTTGCTTCATAATGAGACATCAGCCCATCGGCAGAAAACAGAGACAGCCTTGAATGCACTGCTAGAAAGGGTGTCTGAATTAGAAAAAGGTAATCTTCACAGTTTCTTAAGGCTTCCCCACGGTGATTAATTATTTTTGTTTACTCCCTCCTTCTAGTGCAGTATTCTAAATGTGGACCTTGTGGGAGAGACAGTTAAGGTGCTGGACTAAACAGAAGGTGACTGCAGATACTTGGATTCCCTTTTTTCTTTTGTCACAGGCTTCCTGCCTGACAGGTCTCTGCATGACTTTGGCTTCCTGTCTCTTGATTTGGCATATGTGGGTGGTTAGGATGAACTTAGTGTTTGTGGGATGGAAAGATCTATAAGGAGGCAAGTGGGAAGAAGTATGACACTGGTGTCGGGTAAATATCTAGATAAAGTCAAGTATGCATTGAAGTAGAGCTGCTTTTCTTTCTTGAGGACTGAGAGTCGTATGAACTCAATTTAATTTGCACAACTGCCTTTGAGACAATGAATGACACTTGATACCAGAACCATTTGCTGCTGCTTGGAAAGTATTGCTGGTGGTCTTTCCTTTTTTTGTGGGTTATGACATTGGGTGATTGCAGGTACTTGGATTGTGTCCTGTCCCAAGTGTATAGACTTTAGAGTTTGCTGTGGATTACATGTGGTGCCACTGGGGGACACTCTCTTCTTCTTAATCATTTATTCAGATACTTAGATTAATTATTACTGAGATCACTATACTTGAACAGAGTCTGTTTGTTTCAATTACAAATGCCCATAGAAGTGAGCTACAGAATAGAGCGAGCTTTCTGTATCAGCTATATAAACCTTCGGAGTGGACTGTGCAGGACCAGAGTACCAGTAAATATCACTGCCCAATCTTTAAATGATTTTCCAAGGTGATTAAGCTCTCTGCTTGAAAGCATCATAATGGACATGCTTTCAGGGTGGTGCAAATACCCAAACTTCATGGATTTTAAAATGTAGCCCTAATGGATCCATTTGGGTAATACTGTATCTATTTTTTTTAATTGAAAAAGTCTGAAGGAGGAGAAAAGGGAAGGAAGAAGATTTTTTTTTACTGTCTGTGTCATTTACTATTTCCTAAGAGCAAAGATACAGCTTAAACTGCAACTAAAATTCTGGAGGACTAGTGGCTTGTTAATGCCTTATGTGGCAAGCGTTCCTAGTCGCTGTCTCTGAAAGATGTGACTCATATCAGCAAGTCATCAGAAAGAGAAAGGGAGTGGTGGGAGAACAAGAATGTGTAATTTAGTTAGGTTAAAAATAACCTATTCCCACTTTTATTTTTGTGTGGGGAGAGAAGGCTGTCTTAAGTTTCTAGGGAAGAATGTGGGCCAGGAATCAAGACACAGGCTTTCTTTTAGTCGTGTAATTTGCTCTCTATTACAGTGCAGCTCAGCTGTTCTGTGCCTTTGGTTCCTCTGTCAAATCAAAGTGAGGATAATAATGATTTAAAAACTTAATCATTTTTTAGACTTAATGCAGACAATGTTTGAAGTGATTGGTGAACTCTTTTGAAAATATTTCTGTTATGCCTTTACTTTAAATGCCATGTTGTTTACCATGTCTTCCTGACAGCAAACTAAGAGTGTCATAAGCTCCTCGTTGTCCTGAGACTAAATAAATGGAGGAAAATACTAACCTTATAAGGTGACACTATGAACTTTGGAATTTTTTTTATCTGTAGCTGTGACAGCTGTCTTTAGCTACTAGTGAGGCAGAAGGGATTGAAGTTTGTACAACTTTTGTGATTCCAAAAGTCTTCTGGCAATTCCTTCACAGTTTCTCTCAACCAACAGCAGAAGATAGTGCATTAAAAAGCAAGACTGGAGGCAGGAATGATCCAGCAGCTAGTAGTGCCTGGGTTAAATGTGGTTCCTAGCTTTAATGGAGACACAAACAAGGTCACTTGCTATGCCTAAATATTTTCTCCATCTCTAAAAGGGAATAACAGTAATTCTTGCCCATCTGATAAAAAATAATTAAGATTGTTTAGCAAAAGGATTGTCGTATACCTTGCATGGGCCCATTGCCTAGAACAGTAGGATGTTATCACATGGAGTTGCAGATTTTTTCAACAAACAGAAAATATAAAATAGATAAATATTGTTTGTCCTTTTCCAACCCATTATTACTTCCGTAAGTTCTCTCACAGAGTGACTAATGTTTTTAATGGAGTATGTTTTACATGAGTTTTGTTGTATATTTCTAGTGGAGGTTGCTCAACATTGGCCCTAAGACCCTGAGGTGTTTTTGCTTAGAATATTTCAGTGTTTGGTCTGTAAGTTCCTCAAGGCACAGGAGATGCTTTTTCTTCTTCCACCTCCTCATTCTGTAAAAAATGCAGTCAAAACACTTCAGTTGCTTCTGAGGATGGGAACTGAAAGAGCTCCAATGGCTTAAAAATTACATATGAGAATTGTGGCAACCTTTTGTGACAACAATTCTTCATTTGGAGTGTGAATTTTGGCAAGAGAGTTGAATTTGTCTCAGGAATGTGAGTAAAGGAAATGCGTGGGACTCGGAAGAACGGGTTTCTAAAAGGTTGAAGGTAACAT